>NC_056727.1:1007756135-1007808899 GCF_019279795.1 Protopterus annectens | reverse complement strand
GGTATCTTTACCTACACACACCGTTCACATACTGTACAGATTCGTCATACGTATCGTGCGTTACACACCAGTACATGTCGTGTGTTCGACATACCTTTCCGGCCTTTGGTTCTGCGTTCGTCTCTATTTCCTTGTTTCTCCTTCTGTATTCGTGTTTGTTCGGTATGAACATACGGTTTGAATATCCAGGGAGTCTTCCTTATATTCGTCGTCACCTGAGGCATGTGGGTTAATCAGGCCAATAGCTGTTCCTCGGTGTGTACTTATGCGCATATCACCGGTGATCCCCCTCCTTTCGTTACGCGCCGGCACTAGGCCATGGTTCTTTCCTCGTGTGGCCGTTGGTTATGTGCAATACCTTCGTGAGGATGGTATGTATTGTATCATGTTTGTGTGACTGCATCCGCTATGTGTGGTGTCGGGTACATTTCGCTGTGGTGTTAGCCGTGGATTGTGTGTGTTGGGTATGGTATTGTGTTCGACATGTGGGTCTCCGTGTCCTGGCGGCGTCTGTCGATGGCGTTGTGCATTCAGATGTGTAACATAGCTGTTATTTTCCTGTACACAGTGGATGCAAGGATGCATTAGCCGCTGCTAGTGTTTCCCACGAGCTTGTTGTGGGTATGCCGCTGTCATTGACTGCCTGTATGTGTTTGCTACGGTTTTAGCTGTTATCCCTTTGATATGTGCAATGGGGTATATCTGCGGATGTGGGTGGCAGTGCGGGTGTGAGTCTTGCATTTATACATACCAGATATGCTTGTGTGTGTGCTCCATCCCTGCTTGGGGAGCTGCAGGTTACCTGTCTGTTGTTCCGGGAATGTTTGTTTTGTTGATGTCGTGTGCTGTCGGTATCGCCTGCATGTGTGCTTCCTGCACGTATTCCTCCTTCACATCGGTTATATATCTGCGGATGTTCGTCCGCGCCTACTATCCATTGGCATTTTGTCACTGATAATTCACGGTGAATGTGGTCCTATACTTGGGGCGGCCTGTATGCTACCGGTAGCCTCCTATTCGTGTGCCGCTTGCTTACTTCACGGTCGTGGAACACACCGCGGTATTCTGGGACCGTAAGTGTTCACGATCGGTGCGGGATAGCACATTCGTATTTTCGCCGTACATGCCTGATGCTGTGTAGCGTTGCCGACGGACCGTGTGGAGTCTACCTTATGGCGCCATACATACGGTCATGGTTTGTACATGCGTCCTTTGCATCTCCTGATGGCTATGGCCCTGTGGTACACTTTGGGACATTTCCGCTGTGCATCGTTTCGTGCATACGTGCATAGCCACTGAGGAGATGTCAGTACTACTTTGTGGGTACTGCTGTACATACGCCTATGGTTCCTGTACTGTATGCCTCGCCTGTTATTACACTCCGCCTGTGACATGTCATCTACATACACATTTTACACTGGCACACACATTACACACACACAGCGGAACACACGACAACCTCACCTCACACATACACATATTGCCGCCATGGCTGTCAACCTTCTATTTCCAGAGTGAGGAACACACACAGTAGTAATGTGAAACAAATGGGCATAATGTGGAACACATAGTAATGGCATAGTGACAACTTCAGCTAAGTAGGTCATAGGTTGATTATAATATGCTGATTTACTTACAGTGAAGAACCTTTAATGAATTACTATGAGTACATTCTATTTACCAGGATGTCATTTATATACATTCCTAACAATGGATGTTTGACAGACATTTTCAATGTGGAACTTGGAGGAACTGCGAGGAACATGAACTCTTTTACACCCCAAATGAGGTACGTTCCTCATAATGTCGTACACTTCACTGGTATGCTTTCCGCTTTCGCACCGACGGTTGAACACAATACCTACGTTGGCCGCATCGCCGGTGGCGGTGTGTATCTCTGCACTCATATCCTATGGATATGACACGCACATATCTAGGGTTGCCACCTTTTCAAATGCCCAAAGTGGGACATTTTTTGTAGAAACGTCAGATTTTGCATGCCAACACATACCCACGGCCAGTACAAAGAACAGCAATTCACTTTTTTGCCAGAATACAAACTTGTAGCATTACAGTTGCTTATTCTGTTTATTATAATATTTAGATGTTTCTTCTACAAAATAACTGTTTTATGCAACTAATAAAGAAAATATAGGAAATAGATTTGTCCTACAATCTCAAGACATTTGCCATTTTGTCAATGTTTTTGCAGGACACAACTGCCAAAAGGGGGACTGTCCCTCACAACGTGGGACAGGTGGCAACCCTACACATATCCCGTTACTGTACCGTGGACTGGTGACCATCCCGACACGCGGATATGTATTGATGCAGGTTAACATTTCCATGGCTGGCGTTACCTGCTCTGCCCACCCTCCAGGATGATCGGGTTGTCGGTCACTATGTTTACTATGTGGTGATTACGTGTCTTACTTATCTGTGAACTTGCATCCCTGGGTTCCATATTACCCTGTTGTACTTTATATCTGTGTATGCGTATATATTTCTACATGTGTACTGATATGTATTTCCGTATCTGTGTATGCACATGAGTACATATGTGGTCGACTTGCGGCGATAGTGGCAGCATACGGCTACGCCGTGTGCTGTAGAACCGTGTGCGTTGAGGTGTTGGCGTTCCATGCTCTGCTGGCTATTGGGTGTGCAGTGTTTGGGCGGTGCCTTTGTTAGAGTCACACATACGTCCGCACATACGGTACACATTACGGGCGGACATGTTTGTGTGGCGTCCATTTTACTGTGTGTGCAGGTCAGGAGGTGTCAGTCCATGGGGCCTACACTGTCAAAGTATGTGCTATGCGTTCCCTCTTTGCCAGGGCGTAGGCATATTGATGCGCCTCTGTCTACCTACTGGGGCTGGCTCAGTGTGTCCATGGCGCTGAACGCCCTGTGCCTGTGCTTGCCCTGGCAGTTGTGGCGGGCTTGGTGGCCCTCCGGCATTATGTCCCTGCAGCAGCTGTTTCCGCAGAATCATATTGTGTAGCATACAACATACTATGAATATGTGGGCACTTGTGCCTGGAGAGTACTGCAAGGCTCCAACGGATGTATCCAAGCACCGGAACCGTGATTTCAACATCTTGAACACACGCTCTATGATTATTCTCGTTTGTGCGTGTGCCTCATTATGGCGTTCTTGCATGTGTGTGTGTGCATTTCTGATGGGTGTCATCAACCACGGCTCCAGTGCATAGCCAGCATCCCCCACAAGGTGACCTTGTGTGATGTCCCCCCTGGCGAATACCTGATACAGCTGTGAGGCATGCCAGATATGGGAGTCGTGGTAGCTTCCAGGGCTGCCAGCACACACATCCATAATAATGCCCTGCGCATTGCACACGACCTGGCAATTGATGGAGGGTATCCCTTGCGGTTTATGTAGCGTCTACCCTGCTCCCGGTGGTGACTTAATTTCTATGTGCATACAGTCTATCGCACCCAGGACCTCCGGTATTGTGCCACACGGTGGAAGCGGCGCATATTGCTAGCCAACTCCTCCTGAGATGTGGGGAAATTTATGTGCTCATGGGCATGTGGTAACATGGCATCCAGGAACTGGTGTAGTACCCTGGATGCTGATGCCTGTGAGATGCCCATTATGTCCCGGTGGGCCTTTGAAAGGTACCTGTAGCCAGTATTCGCAAGCTCACACATACCTTTGTGTCCACTGGGATGGGCTCCCTCTGTTGTCTCTTGTTCTCAGGCGGCCGGCACAGCTCCACTATTTGCTGTAACGTGTCCCTGTCCACCCTGTAGCTCTACTATCTCCAGGTCTTGCAGCCCCTGGTAGGTCACCCTTGGTCTGAACACTCTCCTTCTCCTGTGAGGCCGACGGTGGTTGTCGGCACCACCCTCCGCAACTCCGTCTGTCTCTGCCACATACCTATGCATCACGGCCACGGCGGCACCCAGCATATACATATTAAAAGTTCCCGTCTGTTTACACCCTACGGTGCGGCGTTTGAAATCGCTGTGTGTTGTGTGCATTCACATTTAATACTGTTGTGCTGTATACCCGGTGATGTCATTGGGTGTGTCTGTGCAGCCGTATCCATGGATTATTTCCGTGGTTTTACGGTTGCAACTGCAACGGTACTGCCTGTAGTGTTACATTACAGTTGCCTGCATTGCCTTCCGCTTGCATCTTACATTACTGCATCCTGCAGGCACATGGCATATGATGCATTTTATCTGCAGCCGCAGTTATGCTACCTCTGTACTTGGCTGTGCTATTTCGGTTCTTTGCTCTTTGCATTTCTACTACATCCCCTACTATCTTTGCACTCATATGCCTCCCCTTTCCCGTTATGCAGGAGTCTGCATGCAGAGTTATCAGCTGCGGCGTTTGCCCTTCCTGCATTGATTGGTGTTGATTGCTCATTACGGCTCCATTTACACTGCTTCCGCATTTCCTCGTATTCTCCACATTACCTTCCTATATCCGTGGTTGTTGACGGTGAGGCCGTCACATGACTGGTTTAGGGAACGTAGTCATCCTCGTGCACATGCATCTGTACGCATTCTGTACTCTCAGCGCATCTATTTCCTAACACGCCAGTCCTGATGCTGTGATGTGCATTGTACAGCCCAGATTTGCTGACCTCCAATATCCTTCCTCCTACAGTGGCACACCCCTCTGTGGTTGACATGTATCTCGTGTAGGCCACTCCTCGGTGTAGTACCGCTCGCCGTTTGCTCCATCCTTACGCCGGCGCTTTTGCGATTCACTATTATCTACCTCATTTGCATGGAATTGACTACTAATACATGGTTACGGGCGAACACGCCACCACTCCTTGACAACCATTGCGCTGGGGTTGAAGCTTTACATACATACTATGGTGTGTGGTGGCTGCTCTTTTAGGACATTGTCATATTATTTCATTGCTTTGCAACTTCTGTGCACATATCCCGGGGTCTGCTGTTCTTTCTACGACGTGCCATTTATGTCATTTTTACATTTTGTGCATATTTTCTTTGGACATTCTCGGTGCCTTTCCACATTGGCATATTGCACCTATATGATACCTGACTTTGACAGCCTTCCATTACTCCTCCGGTATGTTTGGGTAAATGTAAACCGCTTTTTGGTTTACATTACGTGCCCTTACGCTACGCCTCGCCACGTGGATCGCTATTTGCCCTCATTTGCATGGTGCAATACCGCACACAGTGTGTTTTGCATACCTATGCCGGGGGCGGAGACGGTCCGGCGCACGCCGGTAGTGCACGTGGAATTCATTCATACCTGAATCGCTCAGCAGCCATATTTGGCGTTATAACGCCGACGCTATGCTGGCGCCTGGCGCAAGGTTCATGAATCCCGGGGCCTATCTATAACCCTAAATTCAAATCTATGATCATTTCCATGTTCTCTGTTATGCTTTGCTAAGGAATTAGTATCAATATTTCTTCTGATTTCTGAATGATGTTCAATTATCCTGTCCTTTAATTTTCTTGTGGATTTACCTATGTAAAATGAGGGACATTTACTACAAGTAGCTAAATATACTATGTTTGTTGTATTACATGTTGAAAAACTGTTAAAAGTATATCTATTTTTTTGTTACAGGATGAATAAAAGTAAGTTCCTTATTTATAACATCACAACAACAACAACAGTTAAATCAAGGAAACATTCCTTTCTTAGTCAATATATTCACATCACAGATGGTATTCATATCTTTATAACACAATTTCTGTTTTAAAGTTGAACAATTTCTATATGAGAAACTGGGAAAACTATCAATCAACTGGCATAGCTCAGGAAAAGGTCGTAAAATGCATCAATTATTACCTATTCTTCTCTTTATCTTAGGAGTTGTTCTATTATAAGCAGTTATATAGCACAGTTTATTTTTCTTCTTGTCTACCTGTATATTACATACATTAGATGGATTCATGGAAATACCTTCACTGAAATAAGGCTTAGAAATATCCTGCCTAGATCCCAGTACATATTCAATGTCTCTGTCAAAGAGGGATGGACTATAACCCCTATTAATAAATTTATGCTTTAATTCTTCTAGCTGTTTACTACATAATTCAGTGTTTGTATTCAACCTACTTAATCTAGCAAACTGAGCTTTAGTGAGACCTTTAAAAACATGTGGTGCATGCATACTAGTATAATATAGGAATTTATTCCTATGTGTTGGTTTTCTAAAAACTGTAGTCGGAATATTTTCACCTTCATAGTAGATGGTCATATCAAGAAAATTAATACTGGATTCTGAACAGTTCATAGTGAACTGTAATAACTCAGTAGTTATATTTAAATAAGCAAGAAAATAATTTAATTCATCTCTGGTGCCATGCCATACAAAAAAATACATCATCCACAAAACATTTGAAACAGCTAACCTTCTCAGAGTATTGTGCTGGTCCATTATAAATAAACTGTTTTCCCCATTTGTCCAACACTAAATTTGCATAGGTGTTGGCAATGAGCATACCTATTGCCGCACCTGAAATTTGGTGATATATTTTTTTATCAAACACATAATAATTATTATTCAGTACCATCGCTAGTAACTCACATAGTGTTTTAATGTATCTACCTGTATACTGTCCACTCTTTACCAACAGCTCTCTAATTGCTTCAATGCCATACACATTCGGCATGACAGTAAAGAATGACTGGATGTCAAGTACCACCATAAAAAATTGTGTCTCATCCCTTTCCTTATTACCACTGAACCAATTGTACAGATTTCTCCAAAAATCAGCAGTGTCCTTTATATAACTCTTAACATATTTTAAATGTTTAGACAAAACATTCTGCAAAAATACTGATATTGGTTCTGTTATCCACCCCCACTATCGGTCTCATGGCATGGATTTTAAACATTTCTGGATCTTTGGTAACCCATATAGAACAGGTATTTTGAGAAATTAAGTCATAAAATATTTAAATAAATCAATGTCAATGTCATTCATGAGTTGTAAATCAAAAATCATCATATTAATATCATTAACACATTTATCTATATCTTCATTATTGACTACTTTAAAAGTATGAGAATCAGATTAAAAAGAAAGCATATTATTTGTATACATTGATCTAGCCATAATAATGATGGAGCCATCTTTATCGGCTTCTTTGATGACTATATGCACATTCAATTCAAGTTTTTTCATAGACAACCACTCAGACACAGAAAAATTCAAATATTTCTTAAAACAGCCATTATTATACATGCCTCTAATCTGCTTTTCACACAAATTATAAAAAGCAACTATGACAGGGTGGCTATTTGGTATGAATGTACTAGAATGTCTGCATATTTGTTCAATTGTCATAGCAGAATCTTTGAAAATAAGCTTCAAATCCAAGTTGCACGTAAATAACTTTAAATCAATTAGTGCATTATTTAGGCTGTCAACGGCTGAAGGGATAAACTTCAGCCCTTTATTTAACAGTGAAATGTCCAATGGCATCAATTCTGTTTTGGATAAATTAATAGCACAGTTATTGATTAAAGTACCTGCTGAAGAGATTAGTTCCATATTTTGGATTTGATCCAACTTCTTCCCCTTTTCCTTTGAATGGAGTGACCCCTGGAATGTTTGCGCTTCCTCAGCACAACCTGTTCTTGTAATTTTGATCATATTTTTGTTTGGCCCAATTGAAAATCTGCTTTGGGATGTTTCGAGTTTTTCTGCAATTGTAAGTGTGCTTCAAGTGACATAGAAGTCTCATAATCATCACTGATGACTCCAGCCAATAGTTCCCTTTGCCGCACATCAGTCACAGTATTTTTCTGCTGGCTAAGATTTAAAGGTACACTAACGTCATCAAGTGTATCCATAGAAACAAATACACTGCCCATATTGCTCACAATGCCTTTATTTACTTGGATAACAGTATTTAGTTGTATTTTTGGCCATGAAAAGATCCGCCCATTGTTGTATTTTGAATAAAGAGGATATAGATAAATGTATTAACGATATTAATATAATTATTTTTTGATTTACAACTTATGAATGACACCAACATTTATTTATTTAAGTTTTTACCACTCTGTTTCCTAAAATACCCATCCAATTGTCCAAGTTGCACTTGAATTGGGTTAGGGAGGAACCCTGCTTCACATGGATAGGGAGTCTGTTCCATAAATGGGGTAGTCTATGGGATACATACCTATCTCTCCAGCAGGTCCTATTTATATCACGGGCAAGGTTTACATCTTTAAAACATGTAATTCTGGTGTAGTTTGGTTTGTGGATATGCAGGAGGGCCATCAGACTGGATTCTGACAATGCCCTGAATGCCAGGCATAGATCTCTCCTCAAAATCCTGTAGGAGACAGAATAGAGGGATAGGGCCTTGAGGCAGTCTGCACATGATATTTTACTTGCGACATGTATTCTTTTAGTGAGAAACCTCTGTGGACATTCCAGTTGTTGTATATGCCTGGTTAGGTACATACCAAAGGGGGCATTGTACTGAATGACAGGTCTGATGAATGCCGAATGCATTGGAGCAATGACTTCCTTGGACTTAGAGGCACAACATAGAATGTGCTCCTCACAACTGTAGCCACATGATGGTCAAATGCTAGATTACTATCTATTTATGTCCCTAAGTCCTGGACTACTGGGTCAACTCTAAGGAGTGTGTTGTCAATATGATAGTTACCAGGGATGGATGACTTCCAAAATGATACTATTATGTATTCCTTGGCATTTAGTTTTAGTCCACAGCTCTGACACCACTTGTTTGTCTGTGTCAGCCCATCCTGAAGAAAAGTTGTGTCAGTGTGAGATTCAATGACAGCTCCAAAATTCCAGTCATCTGCAAATTTAGTCAGCCAGAGACCACTGACATTGGCCTTGACTTTTGAGAAGTAAATGCCAAAATGGAGCAGTCCAAGGACTGATCCCTGAGGGACTCCACTTGTGACTGGCCTCTTTATAGAGGTGGCCTCCCCAGTTCTAACTTTCTGGGTCCTGTCTGTGAGCCAGTTGGCTATCCACTGGGTGACATATGGGTTTATACCTAACCTCTTGAGTTTGTAAACAGTGCCTGAGTGGGGTATTGTGTAAAATGCCTTGGCCAGGTTAAGGTAGACAGTGTGAATGATTTAGCCCTCCCCCATTGCTTTGGTGACCTTCTCAAAGAAGTCCGCCAGATTGAGTAGGCATGATCTGCCCTTCCAAACTAGGTTGGGTCCAGTGTCTGCAGGTTTACTATATCTCTATTGATCATCTCCATGATAATTCTTTCCATTGCTTTACATGTAAGACTAGTGAGAATTATGGGTCTGTAGTTTCCAGGGTCTATAGATGGCCCACCTTTGTGCAGAGTAATGACTGTTGCCTTTCTTCATTCATTAGGCATGAAACCTGTTTGGAGGCTACAGTTAAATACTAATTCCAAAGACCCTGATAGGTCATGCTTCATGTTATTTAGAAGGCATCCTGGGAAATTTTCTGGGTCCATTGAAGCAGTGTTGTTGGTCTTAGAGAGAGCATTAAGGACCTGTTCTCTAGTGTTAGTAGAGGGAGTTATATTTGATGATATTTCCTAAGGGAATGTTGAGGGGGAGAGAGGGGTAAAGTTGGAGCTGAATTCATCAGCCAGGAGGTTTGCTATTTCTACTGGCTCAGTATAGGTGACTCCATTTACAATGAGCTCTGCATACAGTTGTGTACTACCTTTGAGGTTCCAGACATAGCTAAAGAATGCTTTGTGATTGCCCCTGTCCTGGGAGGCCAAACTTACCTCAAATTTGGCTGTGGTAGACTTTATTTGTCCTCTGAGTTGTTTGTTTAGTTTGGTGAGAGTGCTTTTATCCTGCTGAGTGCTGCACCTCCTAATTTTTGCCATGATTTTCTTCCTCTTGTTATATGGCCTACTGATTTTGTGATTCCACCAGGGTGGCTTGTTTTTGAGTTAGTTCCATACTTCTTCCTGGTGGGTACAGCTGCCTCTATGAAGCTATTAACATGCTTCTAGAGGGTTTCCTGTGAACAGTTCTCCACAGGCAACAGTGTTCTTAGGGTATATAGGGGCTTGAAATATTGTCAGGTTCTCACTTAATAGCAGGAGGTTAGCCTTAGAATAGTTCCTGAATGTTATAGGTTTAGCTAGTGGTCCAGCTTTTATTTTTACTTCAAAGGAGACCATTTTGTAGTCTGACCTTACCAGGGAAGGCATTACAGTAGGAGGTGTGCAGCACTCTGCCATATTAGTGAGGACCAGAGCCAGTAGGGTTGCACCCCTGGTTGGTGTACTGACTATCTGGTCCAGGGAGTTTGTGTTTGCAAAATCCGGAATCACTGTGCATGTACATTTGGTGTCATATAGGATTCCCAGTTAATAGTGTGGTAATTAAAGTCACCCATGAATATGGTATTGCATTGGATGGTTAGTGTTTCTAATAAGTTTACGTACATTGTATGGGTTTCCCGGGTCATAGAGGTAGACCTATAGCTTGCAAGGAACTGGTATTGGATGTTGCCTGTGGTGATTTGAACATGGAGCAGCTCAAGTGCTTTGTCTTGTTTGACCAGTCTTGAAGTATAGTTATCTTTGATGTAAATAGAGACACCTCCACCTTTAGTCCCTGCCTCTGAAGGAGATGGCTTAAATGTGTGGAAGGCATTATAACCTAGCACTGTTGGTGTGCCCTCTGTAACTTTAAACCATGCCTCAGTGACCACACAGACATCAGCATTCTCTAGGGTAAAGAGAGCTTCTAGGGAGTGGAGTTTATTTTGTTTAGACTCGTAGCATTGCGCAGTAATACCTTTAGATTAACTCGGTTTTCATTTGCTATGTCATAAGTACTTTCAGTCTGGCAATGCCTAAAAAAAGCGTCTAAAAAGCTAAAATGTTTTAGCTAATATTTAAAAGCCTAGAGGGGTGAGGTGCAGACCATCCCTGGCAAAGCAGTGCAGTCTGTTGACCATCTCCTTCCATGCTGAAATATTGCACCCCCTTAGAATGACACCAGAAACTAAGCCAATTATTAAAGTCAGTCATCTTTTGTTCACATTGTGGCATCATCCTTAGAGAAGGTAAAATTATACTCAATGCTAGGCTCATACCAGCCTGAGACACATATTCCCAGAGCTCCATGATATCTCTCGTCATATAGTCTAGGGAGGTCTAGGGAGGGTGGATCTGAACCTACAGCATGCCAAAATATAGTGATGCTTGCTTGTTTTCTTACAGGCCAAGCGAACACATAGCACGCATTTCCACTTATGAAACTGGTACTGCTTGTCTATATCTGTATTCCTGCAGATAATGGATGCATATGGAAACTTTTAACACTTATTAGCTATTATAATCTAAAGAAATAACTGAAAATGTATGTGTAATCAGTCAGACAGGCATTCCTCTTGGATTAAACAAACGGCACTGTAGTAAGAATGTTCACTTTATTAGGAGGAATGAATTAAACAAGTTATTTATGAGTTACTATTCAGACATATACAGCCAGAGTAGACAATACTGTCATACTGTACCAGATATCTAAGAAATACATAGTCATCAGTGGCCTAGGCACTTTAGGCATCAGTGATACACGACTATAGCGGATGTGTCAAATTATGTTGTGATATGTTGGAAAACAGATGTACATCTACAGAGTTCAAAATTATGTATATTATAAACATTAGTGAATAAATTAAGAGCATTGGAATAGAACCCATACTTATATTGCGAGCACTCGCCACATATTCTTAATTATCCTGATGAGCTAATGTCAGAACACATATTTAATGGTTATAAAAGGCATGTATCTGATATATTTGGGACACAGCTATATCTCTACATTCTGTAGGAATGCTCAGCTATATGTGGGATTACGACACTTACTGTAGGGATCCGTTGGCTGTCTCCATAGCTTGGTGACCCTTCAATGAAGCTCCTCTGCACCACTCAGCTGCAGGTCATCGTAGCTGTGGTGAACCTGATTTCAAGTCTGGTAAATCCTTGTACATAAGTACTGATTCCAAATGTCAAGCATCAAGAAGTTCCTTGTCCTGGGTCTCATCCAATGCTCCACTCCAGTGTAGATGGTCAGCATCTGTGTGATCTCCTCCTTAGTCCAATTGGGCACATGGACACATAGCAGCTTTCTGGAAGTAGCCATCTCAATATTCCAATGGAAAATTTAATATAAATGGAAAAATGCTCCCACTCAATTTGCAGGCAGCAATCGCCTGATCTATAAATATATCAAAATCAAAATTTAAAATTGGCGCTTATGTTATGTCATCAGGTTATTGTAAGATAACAGGCATTTGCTAGACATTTTACTATTTATCGATACCTATTGGGTAATTGCATGGAGCACCTTACCGTTATGGCAAGCTATTGGGTAATATGCTAAACATGCAGAAATGGGACTCCAAAAACCTGGAATTTTAATGAACCTCATTAATTATGTAAGGTGCAGATGGTACTTAAAGTAGGTGCACATTACGTGCTATTACTTTCAATGATATCTAAATCATTGCTAACTCATAAGGTAAATTGCCACCTGCTAGCCTTTCTGTTTGGGGAATATTACCTCTGTTAGAATTACTCATTCTCAAATGTACCTATTTAGAGTTATTTTCATTAAAAATGTGTGCTTTAAGACAAATGCTCGTAACTTACTGGAGGGCTGTTTGATTTACTTTACGTATACAGGTATTGCCATCTGCAATAAGGACAAACATTAATTTTCCATATGCATTTGTATATATAGATTTACATAGCAAAAGTGAACAGTACATAAAGACAGATTTAAGGATTGTCATATGTCTTACGGGTAACCTCATACACTCTGTGGTGTATGTACAAACACTTACAGATTCTACCATTTCCCACAGTATCCATATATACTGTGTCCTTTTTCTTTTACGGCTATTTCTTCACTGATGGTTCTTAACACAAGTCTTTTAACTACTGGCTCAATATAAAAAGGATCAGTACTATCTGTGGACTGCCTACTGACACTGAGGTTTCTTGATGCTTTCCATAGGTTGTTCAGTTGATAATTTGTGTAGTATTTTAATGTGCAGTACATACAGACTCCTGTGGTATGGTGCCATTTTCTTTGTCCGCATAAGCATCCGCATGACTAGGCTCCAATAGGAATATGATTGTGTGCATATACCTGTCTCAGAAATGTCAAACAGACCTTGGGGCAGCCATTTCTCCCCACAGGAAAATTACATCATACTAGATGCACTGTGACAACATGGATGGAGAATCCTTGGATGTGAAGGGAACACAGTATGGAGGAATGAAGTGTGGGCTGACATCATCAACATGATAAATGTGGTTGTAGGTCACAATAGATCCCATGAGGTCTGTCAATTATGCTTCTCTGACATGATCATCCATGGCAGCCAACAAGTTACAATGATATGAGAGATTGAGGGATGCTACCAGTGGTGGACCACCATTGACCTCTCCTGATGAAATCACAATATTTCTTGTTCCTTGCATGCATCTAGTGGAAAGCAAAGTATCCCTGGGGGTGGGATAAAGAAAGGAGTTCCAGGCCTAACATGTGTGCAATGTATACTAAATAAAACATTTTTCCAAAGACCTTTGGTTGTCTACTCTTAGAAGTTCCAAAATTGATGGGGGGGGGGGCAAGGTGTTCTGCCATCTGAAAATTGTAGAATACTGTTGTTTTGCTCCTCACAGATGACTATGAGCTCCCACTGGGTCTACTTGGCACTCCTTACACCCCACAGATTACTCTGATCTATGATCAGGTCCAGTGAGAAGACAGTGGTCCTGTTGTAGCATCATGTTGCTTTTGAGGAGTGTTTTCTGCTTATATCCTATCATCTCTTCCCAGTCACATCCATTAATGTCTGGGCATATATGTGTAATGGGTACATGCTGGGATATCATCCCAACTGTGCTGCAACTCAACCCATAGCTTCTGCTGATTTCACTAAGGATTATACACCCTCTGCATATCCCCAACATCTGAAAGGGATCACCCTCAAGGCGGTCTCAAGTATGTGTTCCCCCTGGGATAGATGCAACCATCCTTGCCTACCAGCATCTGAGATGCACAGGCCTGCACCCAAACTCAGAACATTGCATTTATCCCTTTACATCACTGCCTCCTCCTTCTTTTCTTAAACTGTGTATCTTTTTATGGGTAGTTTGTAGAGTTTGAGGACCCTCTTAAGATAAGAATACTTACTCCACACTAATTGGTTCCACACATCAAATCTAACTTGTAGTTGTTCTTTGGATTCAGTAATGGCATCAATAGTGGATTCGCAGTCTCATAGTTTATCTGACTGGAACATGCAGCCCAGCACATAAAAGGTATATTCTACTCAATAACCTGTGTTGGCAGAATGTCTATAAAGAGATTTTATTTTATTTATTTTATTTTTTTTTGTTACTGCTCCTTAATGCATAATGGCATTGGTAAATAATCTTGTCAAATTTCTGAATGATTTTCCATTGTAGGAGTCAGGCTATAAAAATAATTCCTGTAGCAGAACATGAACTTTTTTTCCTTAATGCCATTTTTACTTACTGATAAAGGAATTGCTGTTGCTGAAAATATGACCGTACGTAATTACTGTACAGAACAGTCAATGGGACAATGTTTGGAACAGTCCATGAATTATACTTTAGCTATTTAGTAGATGTATATTGCTTTTGTATTTCTTATTCACAAACCTTGGTTTGGACATTCCTTGAACATCTTTCCAACTGTTCAAAATAAATTTGCTCATGTCGCAAGAACTGACAGAGAATGACACAGCCATAGCCCTGATATATTTTGTAGCTTCTGGTTTCCTTCCAAGAACAGTGTAGTTTTCCTGTGTTTACCCTCTTTAAATGTAAATCAAGAGGAAACATGTGTCTCTACATTACTTTTCCTGCTGCTAACTACCAGTTTGAGCACTTCAACAAAGAAAGCAGGCTCATATTTTATCCTAAGAAAATCCTTTTTCAAATCTCCACAATATTTCAAAAATGCTACAGGTCTGAAATGATACAGAAACTTTTCAAACCTTGGGATTACATCATATATCTCTTACTGTGTCTGGGTGAAAGTTAAGACATACTGGCAATTGTTAATCCAAGTGCATTTTCTATAAAATTGTATGTGTAGATGTGGGTCTCCAGCTAATTTGTATACGCAGAGATCAAGACAATTTACCCTCACAGGCTATTATTCAAAGTAAATCTCCTTTGGAGTCCTGCAGATTATGTCCTGAAATTAAAGTGCTCAAATTGCTATCAGGAAATAGGCTAGGATCATCAGCTTGAATATCTTTATGTACTTTGTTTTTATTTGTCTGCTTGTGTTTTGTCTGTCTGTCTGCATGTACTTGACTAGGTTATTCTCACTATGTCTATAGCCTGCTTTCACGAGAGAACTAAGATGGTATTTATACTGTCTATAGGAAATTTGGCCACTGCATTAGGGAGATTCCCCTATAGTTTCTGGCAAGGGTGCTGGTGAAGTGCTTCCTGTCAGGAGAATGAAGGAACAAAGATCCAAGATGGTTGAGAAGTTTGTTGAGGAGGAGGAAGTGATGGCAGAATGAAAGCATGCAGGAAAAGAATGAGGTATAGTAACTGAATTTAATACTGAAGGATTACCAGATAGTGCTGTATTAAAAACTATGGCTGAACCACATGTGCAGACTGAAAATGGCAAAGGATAGGGGTGACAAAGTGAAAGAAAGTGAATGAATGTCAGATAGCATGAGTTTCTTCTCTGATAACTTCCAACAGAGTCAGGGTAGCATCATTAGAAAGTGATGCTGAATGGCAACAGCAGTCACACGTTGTGGGCCCAGATGAGGATGGACAGCATCTACAGGATATGTGCAAGTCAAGGATGAATGGATGTTTTGAAACTTTTGTAAGACACTTGTCTGATCAGAAAACCATTGGTCTAATGGCACAGAAAGTGAAAAAAATGAGAGAGAGAGAACAGCCTTTTATTGCCTGGATGAAATTAAATGTCCCAAAAGTTACAAGTGGAAGTGAAATTAACTTTAGAAATGACCATGCAAATCGTCATAGAGGCAATCTTTGTAAAGAACACAATGTTAATATAAATATAACAAATGATACACGTGACATAAAATGCACAGAAAATTGCAAGTTCAAAAAGAGACCTAATACTTGTCTAAGTAAATATATGTGCACAAGAAGTAAGGTGCATGTAAAGTGAGCCAAAGCAAAATGCAGCAGGAGGCAGAAAGTATAAAAGGCTTGACCATTTTGTTGTCATTTGAAGGACAAAGCTATCTAAAGGGGTTACTTCTGTGAATAACTCCAAAAATAATGTTCAGAAAACATTTTCCTGGGTTCAGTGTCTACTAAATCTGGTGCTGAAGCAAACTGGAAAATGAAGCTTCCTACCCATGGAACCCATCAGTAAAAACAAAATGAAAACTCCAGTAAAGCTAGAACTTCCACTGAGTGACC
This sequence comes from Protopterus annectens, assembly GCF_019279795.1. Taxonomy (NCBI): domain Eukaryota; kingdom Metazoa; phylum Chordata; order Ceratodontiformes; family Protopteridae; genus Protopterus; species Protopterus annectens. Next base: position 1,007,792,446 of record NC_056727.1, on the reverse strand, counting down.
TCCCAAACTTCTTGTATTAGAGGCACATGGGATATATGCAAATGACCCTTATGAACATCAGGTGTTTCAGCTAATTGGCAATTCTGAATGCCCATGACTTGTTTCATCGTTTTAATTGACAATTTCAGGCCAATAAAGCCAAACCCCACTAGCTGTGGATATGCATATTTCGGCCTTGTTATGACCTCATCAGCTCAGCACAAGCAAAGTGTTTGACTAAGCATAAGAAACACAGGGCTGTTATACCCAGCTGATGTCCATTATTACCCATGGAACCCAGGTAAATTTCAAGCTAACGTGGGACTGATGTTACTGTCATATTTTATGTTAGCTGTAGAATTTTCTCAAAGTGACTACAGCTGTATGAAGCAAAAACAGAAATGCATATCTGCAGGGAAACCTAATGTGTACTGTTAAATTTCTACTCATGCATACATGCAAGGTGCACAAGTTCTGAGTTCTAAATGTATGTGTTAAATGGCCTGTATATAAATAATCAGCTCTTTTGAACTGTGGCATGTGAGATGGGTTTTTTAGCCAGAATTAATAAAACCTGAGTGGATATGTCTGGTGAAAGCAGTCTAATTAATTTTGAATGAGTAAAGTTTAATTTTAAACTGATTGCTGTTCCATATACTCTGACAACATCCAGGGAAGTAAATTTTCTATGCTCTCTAAAACAGAGGCAGAACTCAAAGGAATGAAAATCCTTGGCATAATAGAAAGCACAACTAAATTGAGTAAATGGTGTGAGCTGAAGGTTACAGTAATAAAGAAAACTAGCAGTGTATGAATATGTGTTGATTTAAAGGGGATTAATGATGCAGTTGTGTGACAGAGGTTCTTTTTACCAATATTAGAATAAATTCCAGAGAAGTTTGTCAGAGAAGACGAACAAAGTCAAAAGTTAACATCATTCATTAAGCTAGAGGCTGCCATTTGATATAATCTCAGCACAGGTAATCTTTCCACATAAATGTCTCACTTGCTCAATGGGTATGATGGTAATATTGCTGTTATGGCTGCCATAATAACATTTGATCCAGATAAAGAAAGACATGATTTGGGATTTAAGGCAGTGCTCCAAACTATTAAAAATTCAGTTTTAAAACTAAAGCAAAACAAATGCTGTTTTGGAAAGACTGTGCTCCACAACTTTGGTCATAGTAAATTTGCTAGTCGGATCAGACCAAATGCAAGCAAGGAAGGAGCAATAACTGAATAAAAAAGTGCTCCTTGTGTAATTGAATTCAGACAAGCCTGAGGTATGATTTACTTCTTTGGTGAGCTAGTGCTAGGCTGCCACCTGTACTAGTCCATTTACACACCTGCTAAAAGAAGATATATACTGACCATTGTTGTAATGCTCAAACCCAAGCTTTCATCAGTGGAAAAGAAATACTCTCAATGGCAATGATGCTAGCACATTATGATGTCACTACCCCCAGCAGTAGTGAGGGCTGATGTGAGTAGCTATGGCATAGTTGCAGCATTACTACATGTGTTGTGTCCTTTTGCCTGTTGTTCCAGAAGGTCAATTAAGGTTGAACAGAAATATTTGCAGACTGGGAAAGAGTGACTTGAAAATATGTGTGGGCATGTCAGAAATTCTCCAGATACCTACTGGGGCTATGCAGTTTCCAGCTTCAGATTAACCACAAACCATGGTTATACTGATTAATTCTTACAATCTAGGCAAAGTGTTGCCCCGTTGCCTGTAACACTTAAAGCAACTGAGAAGATTCAATGCCAGAGCAGAACTTGGGCCTGGAAAACAATTACATAAAGTCATGTTATCTAAAAGGTCTTATAAATGCCAAAAAGATATTTCCACCTTTGCGCCGAGCACAGTGATAACCAGACCTATGATTACCAAAAAATTACAAAGCTAAAGCAAGATATCAGGAGTGATCATAAGTTACAAACTGTTATTCAATATATCTGAGACAGATGACCAAACTGCTAGAACAAACACAACATGCGTATAGGAACTACAAAGTTAGAACACAAGTATGAGGACATAATGGCTTATTGGTGTATCAGGATGGAGTTGCAGTGCCCTCATCATAGTCTGGTAAAGTGCTGTGTCAGGTACATAAAGGTCATCAAGGATTGATTAAATGTCAAGAAATAACCAAAATGTCAACTTGATGGTCAGACATCAACAAAGATAAAAAGTGCCAGCACTGTTCATAAAACATCTCACAGAACAGAGCCATTAATCCAATGCCATTAACACAAAGCCTTTGGCAAAGGATAGCTGCTGATGTACAAGTTCAATGGCAAAAGTTACATCATGGCAGTGGACTATCTTGTGATATAAAAATATATATATATCAGCCACTGTAAGCCAAAAATGACAGTCAGGTGCCAGACCATGTCCACAAGATACAGAAAATGTGTGAAACTGATTACTGACAATGGTACACAGTTTATGTTGACGGAGTTCCAACCATTTGCTGCTGACTGTGGTTTTACACATACTGCATCACATACTCATTGTCCTCAGTCAAAGTCTGATTCAGAAAAAGCAGTTCAAACAGCTAAAAAGTTACTGAGGCAAGCTGATCCTCTTGGAGTTCTCATGTCACATTCAGCTACACAACACAGTACTGCAGGAGTAAGTCCTTCACAGTTAATAACTGAAGACAAATAAGTGCTTACTTGCCAATGCTAGAGTCAAATATTGAGCCTAAAAAGGTTCTGCATGATTATGACCAGAGATTTAAAGCTTTGCAAAAAGAAAAATCTGATTCTATGCAACCACTACATATCATTCAGCGAAGCTAATCAATATATCTAAAGTTAGAGTGGAAAAAAATGGAAATCATAGGTACTGAAATGCAGAAAAAAGAAAGAAAAAAAACCTGCATACTGCAAACAGAAGATAGTGCCATAGTTAGAGGAAACCGTAAGTATATTCAAGTACTTCCTGATACGTCGCAACCTGGAATCCATGTTCCAGAAAACAAACCTGAAGTGCTTGAACTGACAATAGCCAGGTCCCGTTGGATAAGAGTTTTGCTGTTCCTTTAAAAGTGTTACTACAACCCAATATCCAATACAAGGGTGAAAGTTAAAAATCCACTGTGTGTAATGGCAGACTTGTGTTTAGACTGGATCAATAGTAAAATGTCAAAATTCAGAATGCCAAGTACCAACTTCCTGAAAAAAAAGATTGAAAATCCCGAAAAATCTCAAAACGCACTCTTTTCCTTTAAGTTTCTTTTTTTCACTTCACCCCCACATCCCAGGATATATATATATATATATATATATATATATATATATATATATATATATATATATATATATATATATATATATATATATATATATATATATATATATATATATATATATATATAGGTTCCCTTCAAAACATCTAAAACCCATAGCATCTAATTTCATAACATTGAGACCAGAACATCTAAAACCCAAAACATCTAAAACCCATAACACTAAATTTCATAACATCTAACAGTACAAATCACATGAAAATAACATCCCCTCCACATATAACGGCATACCATGACACCAAATACACTTTTTATTATGTTTCTGTGGGGGGGGGGGGCTTGATACAGTGGGGTTAGGAAATTAACTTTTTCTCACTGTAGTGAGATCTTGGAGTTGGTATATTTAATTTACAGGGGGTGTAGGGGCAAAGTCCCCCACATTGGGGATGCAGCAGGGCTTGCCTCCATGCAGAAACTTAGTAAAAAGTGTTTTGGTAGTTTGGTGTCATTATATGTGGAGGGGATGTTATTTTCTTGTGATTTGTAGTGTTAGATGTTATGAAATTTGATGTTATGGGGTCTTAGATGTTCTGGTCTCAATGTTATGAAATTAGATGTTATATATATAATATGTATATATATATATATATATATATATATATATATATATATATATAGATAGATATAGATATATAGGTCTATATTAAATCAGCGAATGCTTAAAAAAATGAATGCTGATTTATCGACCCCATGTAAGTGAAAGCTTACAATCCTGAGCACTTAGAACTTAGAACTTAGCTGTTCCAAAAATGACTGTGCTCCTCACACCACCCTACTTAAATATACCAACTCTGAGATCACACTACAGTGACGAAAAATGGCAAAATAATGAAGGTAGCCAAGCAATTTCTTTCCCAGGGAAATAATCCGCTTACATGCTATTTCAGTATTTTTCCGTTTCATGCTTTCAAGTTTGATCAAGATGTGTCTTTGATCATATAATAGGGAACCTATATATATATATATATATATATATATATATATATATATATATATATATATATATATATATATATATATATATATATATATATATATATATATATATATATATATATATATATATATATATATATATATATATATATATATATATATGTTCATAGATATGTACTAGGCTATTAGGCTATTAGCCCAAGGGCCTAAGTAAGCCTAGCTAACAAGGTTTCCTGGCTTACGTCACACAAGAAAGTTATTTTCTTGTGCCCCTGTCAATCAGAGCCACAGAAGTGATCCCCAGGGTGTATTTCCTATTTCCCATCCACTCATTAAGACTTTTCTTGAAGAGTGCTAATGAGGAGCTTTGCTTGACATAGATGTGTAGCTTGTTCCAGAGTATGGGAAGTCTCTGGGACAGGAATCTATCCCTCCAGCATGTCCTGTTTGTTGTGGTCACAAGGTTTAGGTCCCTAGAGCATGTAGCTCGGAGGGATTTGGATTTCTTTAGGTGCAGCATGTCCGACAGCTCTGGGTTTGACATAGCTTTATATGTTAGGCAGAGATGATCTCGGAGTAGGCGATATGCTACGGAGTAAAGCTGGAGTGTTTTGAGATGGTCAGTGTAGGGCATATATTTGAGGCCAGTAATCCTCTTTGTGAGGTACTTCTGTGGCCTTTCCAGCTGCTGCAGATGTCATGTGACTTACATTCCAAAAGGGGCATTGTACTCTATAATGGGTCTAATGAGTGTTGAGTAGAGGTGAACAATTACCTCTTTTTTCCTGGATGAGAACCCTTTTGTGATGATATATACATATATATATATATATATATATATATATATATATATATATATATATATATATATATATATATATATATAGAGAGAGAGAGAGAGAGTGATATACACCAACTCTGAGATTACCATACTTCAGAGAAAGGTGAGTATTCTGAGAAAAGACCATCTCAGTCTTGGTCTATGTAAGTTTGCTTTTTCAGCCATTCAGTCTCACTGTTTTGGGACTCACTCAATTGTGTTTGAACATTTTAAATGGATACCTTTTAGAATACTACATAATCAATAGCATTCATAAATGTCAAATACATGTATTGTTAGGATTAGTCCAAAGAGCTGAATATATTTGTGCCTCACTTTTGTACACATCTGAAAATAAAACATTGCGAAAAAATTTTGGATCAAGTGATATCGGAATGACAGTTTTGGATAGATAGATTAAAAAAGCTAAAGCAGTAATTGCAATGTAAAGAGCATTAAAGGTATCTTGAGTGGAAAAAGGTTTAGTTACATAATAATATAATTTTATTTTAAGTAGATTTAATTGATTCGGAAGGATATGTAGTTTACTAGCAGAACTGCAAAAATAGAGTAATTGTTTTTCTCTCTTCTAGGGGTATTCTAGCAAAATCCCATAAAAAGGGGAATTCTGTATACTGGTATAGAAATTAATAGGAATAGATTAGTACTAAGCTAACTGCCCTTGTGAGGCATTTTAAGCCTAGCCAATTACCCTTTGTGAGATTCAAACATTGCATCTTGTGTTTGTAAGGCAAACACCTTAACCATTAGGCCACCCTCCCAACACTGGTTTCAGGTTGCTACATACACTGGTCTGTTTTTTACACCTATTCTGTATATTGAAGGATAAAAAAATAATTCTGAATTCAGTTTTAAGTAAGATACTAAAATTAAATTATAAAGGTTTTTGGGTATTGAATTTGCAAGAAAAAATTATATTAAAAGGACATGTATTATTATGAAAAGAATGGAAAATTATACAAAAAAATGTTAAGGCTAAAGAAATTAAAAAGGTACAAAAATATAATGAATCAGTGTTATTTGACAAATGGATTCTAAGCAGTGGAAGAAAGAAAAACAGAGAGAGATTTATAAAGGACACCAAACTGTTGAGAAATGTGGTAGAATAAATTGCATGATTTTAAGTGGAGATTGTCATTGCGACACTACCAGCATAGCAGGCCTTAGGCATAGGCCAACTAGGCAGCCGCCTAGGGCTCCGCTTTAGCAGGGTGTTTTACAGTATTTATTTGGTATAGGTAGACCAGGATGGGGGCACCAGGTGGTGTGAGGGGGTGCCATAGAGCTCTTTTACCTAGGGCACCAGTTGACCTAAGGCCACTCCTGCTACCAGTAAAAGGAAATATGAAATACAAACAGAAAAAAGAAAGGTTGAGTTTTGTTCTGGAGTATTATATGGAAGAAATACTCAAACATACCTTTAAACACTACAATAGAATAGAAGTTTTTATTAATGTTAGTGCAAAATGTGTTACTGATAGGCAATAAACTAGGAATTAGTATGGAGAGCATTTAGCATGGGTTTTACAAAAACAAACTGAATGATATGATGTACAGGATAGAAATAAGTAATTTATGGAGGATATAAAAACAACGCTGTATTTTTTTCAGTTAGAATTGTGATATATATATTTTAGAGCAATTAAAACTTTGGTTTTGGAATAAAATATGAGGTTAAAGGAGCATAATGTATATAAGTATTTTATACAAAATATTACAAAAATGATTGTGTATATAAGGTCAATTTTTTATTTATATTGTAAAATACATTTTAAACAGAGCCTATGCTTTTAAATAAGTGCCATGGGATTTTTTTATCTCCAGCTGACTTTTTACCAACTCAAGCAGATGGGCCCTTAGTTTTTATGACACATGAAAGACAACAAACTCAGGAGTGCAAACACCCCTTATGCTTTATTATGGAGTCAGTATGAGCAAGTAAATCCAAGCATCTGGTATGGGAATAGAACCCACAGTCCTGTGGTCTGGAAGCATGAAAACCAAGTGTGCTACCAGTTTATTCACTAACACTAAAGATGTATGTTCTTTGCTTGCTAATGCCTATTCATGTTGGCATGCTATGCCTTTTAGCTTTGCTTATGTATACTTAACTACATGTACATTTAAACAGTCCTCTTTAGCTATATCAAGGAACAGATTAAATCTTTCAAGAGCTAACATGAACAGTAGCAACTCCTTATGATTACGTTCAAGATAAGTTTCCATACTCTTAAGAACTACTCAGCAACAAGGAATAAGAATAATTTTGTGACCAGTATGTAATTTGGAAGAAAAGAAGATATAAACTAGTTTTTAGCTTATTGTAACAACACTGTTTTGAATGATAGTGTAGCATAAATACTGCTTATGGTCAATCTTGCTTTTTCTGTAACTGGAAATCTTAAAAATAGTTTATTATTTTGTTGAAGCCACACTTTATATTTCGAATTGTGTAAGCATATTTTATTCAAAATGTTACTTGTTTCATGACTAGTGGCTGGACACCCACAATTGGAAACTGGTCGTGCAGCAGCATTCTACTTGAAGAAGTTGCTCTGTCTACCTTTAATTAAGAGCTGGTGTTTTCTCTGAGTTATCTCATTGTGGTTCTTATAACTAAGAGATACCTAATTCGGTGGAGTAAGATGTTTTTATTATGACAGGCAGCACATACACCTGTATTCTGCTGATTATCATTTAATATGATTCTTTTTGCAAACTATTGCAATCTTTCAAGCCCCTTGTTACAGCTTTCTTACTCGGATGCTCAGCAATGTTTATAAACAGCATAAGGACAGACTCCCAGAATAATTTATATTAATTTTCATCAACACCAACCTTTTCATGACTTCAAATCCAGCTAAAGACAATTGATAGAATGCTGTCAGTGACTGTATACCTTGTTTGATCTTTTTAAAAATGTAAGTATTAGACCAACTTACTTTACCATCTATAATCTAGGTATTTATTAAAATGGCAGAAGGACTGAAAGATGTAATACACATCATTATTTATTTATTTATTTATTTGCATTTGTTTAACCAGGATAGTCCATTGGGCTCGAAGAACCCATTTTCAATGGAGTCCTGGGGAGAAAAGCTCCACATACAGATTAAACAAAGATGAGGATATACATATACATTACATGGGGTTAAACATTGAGAAAAAGCTCCACATACAGATTACACAAAGGTGAGGATATACATATACATTTGATGGGGTTAAACATTGTACAGTTTATGTAATTAAATATGCGGAGACAGCTAAAAACACAGGTAATAAGAGTAACAATATATCTATAATTTTTTTTTTTTTTGAGCAGAGTTAGAGTAGTGATTACCCAGGCTGGTTTTAATTTTGTTGGACAACTGTGATACTAATATGCACATTAGCAGCTCTCTCCTTTCTGACCTTGCTTTTGTTAATATGTAAAGTCTATCTATTTACACATTTCCCCTAAGGGTCATTGTATTTTCCATGATAGTAATGCAGGGCAATCTGGAGCTAAGACAGCAATAGATAACATATTTCTATCTATATCTATCTACACCTATACATCTATGTATATATATATATATATATATATATATATATATATATATATATATATATATGTCTATATATATATATATATATATATATATATATATATATATATATATATTTATGTGTATGTGTGTCTGTGTGTGTATAAGTCTACTTTGACCCACTGAATTTATGTTTCTACGAAAATCAAACTACCAACTACATTTTTGCAAAAGTGCATTTTTCTGAAAATGCACTTTTGCAAAAAAACATGTCACAGAACAGGCAGCGAGGTTGCTGTTGAAGTTAGCGGCACAGTGAGGATAAGGGAATACTACCTTTTCCCCACTAAAGTGTGATCTTGGGAGTTAGAATATATAAGTAGTGGGGTCTGGGGATGCAGGGGGGCTTGTCCCCCTGCATATACATGTTTATTTATTTATTTATTTATTTATTTATTTTTTGCTGTTTGTTTTTTTCGTGAAAAATATTTGTGAACATCGCCATATTACATTGGGAACAAGAATACATTTTTCAAAAGTTCCAGGGAACCACTGTAGTCCCTTTATGTCTGTCTGTTTACTAGATGACATTTTTATTGCCTGAGAAGTGAGCTTATGTGAGCTACAAAATCTGTAGAGTACTTGAATTCAACATCTAGTTTTTTGAAATGTACTTATACTTTTGATTCATCACACATGCACTACCTACATGTTGAAATCAATAAGGATGTTGCCCAACAGAGAATCATAAGTAACATTTTTAGGAAAAGTACATATTCTAATAGTATGATACATTACATGAATTGTCATCCTGAAAAACAAAAAAGGAATAGCGAAAGGGCAAGTTGTGTGTTTAGCACATATGGTATCAGAGGATGAACAGTTCCAGGTAGAGAGTCAAAAATTGGATACAATGTTTACATCTAGAGGTTATCCAACTGAGCTAGTTGTCACTATTTGTGATAAAGTTAAACACCAAAGAAAGAAGCCCAGGAGCCATTCAAATATAATAGGGACACAGATGTAAACACCAATGTCTTCCAAGACAGTTTTGTCACCACATGCATGACTGGCAATAACCACATTCTGAAAATTGTGAAAGATAATTGGAAAATTTTCAGTTGTTACCAAAATGCTGTAGAAACAGTGGGTGCAGGACCTTGTATGGTATTTAGGAAAGGTAAATCACTAAAACCTTACCTTGAAGGTCAAAATTGAGAAAGTAAGGGGACATTAACAAATAAAAAGAGGGACACGTTTAAGTGTGTTTTTTGCACTCAATGCAAACATATATTACAGAAAGACTTTGTGATGATTAAATGGTTGAACATTTTTTTCTGATTTTTATTGGAATTGCAACATTTCTTACATAGTCTACCTAGTCAAGTTTCAAGATTGTGGTGGTTCCTATGTAGGAAAAAACAAAAGAAAATGTTGCGATAGAATATATGAGCATTTTTTGGATGTAAAAAAAATAAAATAATTCTAATGCTTTATTTAGACATTTATCGAAATTCCTTACTCACAAGTTTCTATTTTTTTATTTAGATACTGTCACAAAGAATAGTAGAGGGGAACCTTAGGATGATTTACTTCAGCTGTGTGAACTTAAATGACAAATTAGATTAAATACTCAAATATCATCAGGTTTGAATGATGGACTATCTCTGGCTAGTGTTTTAAGGTTATGTTCATATGATGTGTAACATTTTTTCTGGGTTATGTGAAATCTGTCTTTTTCTTCTTTTTTTTAAAGTGCATGTTTCATTAAACTTATTTTGTGAACTCATACTTATTGCAAATGACTTTGTAACTGAGGAGGGCTTTGATTGGTCTTGATTAATCATGTGACTGGAAGAGGAGTATTTAAATGTGAGCACTGCAATGAATTTTTCTATTCTGATGAAGTTGTGGTTATACTCATTGAACGTGCTTAATTTTGGTTTTTATACAATAAAGTTTATGGTGTTTACCGGTGGTCTCTGGGGCCTGGTTTGTAGCTACATCTTGGAGTTTCTCAAGGTTCTTGGTTTATGTCTCGCTGAACACGACCTTGCAAGTAAGTATTAATGATTTGAGGAGTATGTCCTTAAGTATAGGTAAAACCATAAAATGTGAGATGTTAATGTGAGATAAGAGCTTAGGTTTAGATGAGTACCATTGTATTATATTGAAGGAGTCCCCATGTTTCCTTGTGAGCGATAACAAAAAAGAAAACAGGCTTCTTACATGAGGTATAATTCACATTATTGCTGGTGATTACTCAGGCTGGTTTTAATTTTGTTGGACAATTGTGATACTTATATGATGGTAACAGGTTTCACTCTCACAGAGTTGCAGATCTCTGTTGTATTTATTTATTCATTTTTTGAGACTCCCTCTCTAGCGTCTGCTGACTTAAAATCTAATATGGACAAACTATAAAGGATAGTCTGCATTGCAAATGGTCTCAGCAAGAACCCGAACCTTAATTCCTTATTTATCAAGAAAAAATAAAGACAGCACATTAGTAACTAAGATTTGATTTATTACAAAAAAAATATGTTATTGCTCTTGGCAACATAAATGATCTTAACTACAGAACAAATAGACCTGGTGGTGGGGATTTATGCATGTTAAGAACATCTTTTGAGGTTGTGAGGCAGTTTTGTTAGATGTTAGACCACTATTTAAAATGATGATACCTGCAGTATTAAATGATATCACATTACAAGCTTAAGTAAAGAAGATAATGAGACATTTGTGAAATCATTTACAAGCTGTCTGGAATAATTGGTTCATCTCCCTTCATCTACTTGTGGGAGACTTAAACTATTAAAAAAGTACCTGGCAACATTTTTTTATCAAAGAGAATGAGTGATCCAAAGTTATTAAACTCTTCAGTGGATCATGCAATGTAATTGGTTTATTTATAGTTTCTAACTAGCATAAGTATAATTTGGGCCCTATATCTGTCCATAAAAATGTAAAAGCTTCAGCTAGAGCATTTATATCCCATGGATATGTCTATCACTCTTGTATTTAAAAAAAAAAAACGTAGTGTCCTTGATACAGTCATAAATTTACAATGTCCCATAAAAAGTTCTACAAGGCCAACTACAGATCAGCTAATGACTCAGTGATGAAATGTAACTGGCTGCATGATATAAAAGCCCCAGAAACAGTTATTGGGTTTTGCAAACCAATTATATACATAGATCTCTAATTATTTCTCTTCCACTAGAAGAGTAGGTGAGGTTTCTTTGTTATCTATCTATCAAAAATGGTCACAGGAATGTACAATCGTTTTAAAGTTACTACAATAAAAATTCATAAAGATTACTACAAAGAGTACACTATGTGTACACTTAGTGCAACCTTTAGCTCATTCACACCAGAACAGCTCTTTTGAGTGTGTACTTTTAACTCCTAGTAGGTGTGGCTTGAGCCTTTGAAAAATAAAATGATCAGCTTACAGTTCAAACAACTATTTACATCTCTGGAACCATATGTGAAAACTGTAAATAGCAAACTATTCAGGGTAAGTTAATCTTTATATTGGTGTAGTCATACAGTTCCAAGGTTTAAACTGGATTTTATAAGCCAAAATAAAGACAGTGAATATGAATGTTGTAATTTGTATAAACAGCTTATGATATCTCAGCAACCATTCAAGTATAAAACATACTGCAAGCAGAATTTTCTGCATGCAACTGTAAGATTTCACATGAGGCTATACAGTTCTGCTTGTTACCTGAATGTTGAGATATTTAGAGAAATATGAAAATTATTACAATAGAAATAAACTTTAAACAAATGATATTCAATATATCTTTAGGTGCATTAAACAGAGGTCAAATATCAATACAATTGTGTTTGCCATTATGTTAGCTTTAAGATGAAATCTTCTGATACATTGTATGTAGCATGGTTTTGGAATTATTGATGCAAATATGAATAAGCAATATTTGATGCCTAGAGGTGTCAGTAGGAAGTAACTGCAGAAACACCTGGAGGTGCACCGGTTATAATGAGTTATGAGTGAATAGATGACACAAGCATTGCAGTAGTGCTGTTCTTGAGTTTAGAAAGGGCACACAAAGTGTACAGATTTGTGGTAACCTATATAAACCCAGCCTAAAATATAGCAGTAAAACAAAAATGGATTACATTAAAACTAACATAGTCTTAAAAGGTTGCTGCAATACAGTAGTTAAAAGCCAACGTACATTAATAAAATAAGTTTATAGCATAGTAACATAGTCTTAAATGTCTGCCAAAAGTTAGCTTGTGTCAGTGTTGCAGTGGTGGCACACATATTTTTGACTTAGAGCATCTACCAGTTAACTGATATTATGAGCACTTAACTTGCACTAGTAAATCTTATTAAATGCAAAGAGACCTAATTATAATTAAAAATATTCAGAAAACACTTGAAATAGCTTAGCCAGACAGAATATGATGGCTGTGAGTAATAAAACAATCCTTAGTCAAAGTAAGCAAAAGAGGTACCCAGTGAACACTATATTAATGTCGGAGAAATCTGACTGGTAAAACCTACAGATATGCAGATGAGCGGGAGTTCATATGATGCATGTGATTAAAAAATATTTATTATATAGATAAAATAGTAACATAGCAGTTCAGATGGACTGTAAACAGACAGGCTGGTTAAAGATATAGAGGTTAATTCAACAAAGCTTACACAAAGTGTGTGTATCATGCTGCGAAGTGCACATGGCCATGAATAATTTGTGATTCAATAAAGTCCATGTAGTGATACACATTCACACGCACACATGTGCAAACATGGACATGGTAGTGAAATGCAAATTAGGGCTTTAACCAGACGAATTTCATGCACATGAAGCTGTGGAGTGATCCAACAAAGCATTCCACAGCAATTTCAAGACCGTGTCCATGTCTGTGATGTACTCGGAAAAGATCCGTGTACATGGCTCTACATGGAAATAAATGGAGTGAAATGTCCACAAATATGGACAGAACTCCACTGAAAAAGAGACAGCACACTCAACGAAGGGTAAAGGATAACCCAGGATGTGTTAAAAGAGGAATAATGCTAAGCACCGCAATGCACAAATATGCTTTATTAAAAAAAAAAAAAAAAAATTAGAAAAACACGTACATGCAAAATTATAGAAAAGCATGGGAATTCCATGCATCCAGTGTGTATATCTGTGCTGTTGTGCAGTGAAGCTACCTACACAGTCACGAACTACGTAGTATCTGGAATGGCAGCATGGATCAGTATGCAAATGAGGGGAAAAAGACTAGGTTTATTGAATTGCACAAACCCTCACTGAGGAACAATCAGTTACATCTTGTAGGACCCTATACGGTGTTTACAACAGCAGGGTAGTGCATGAGAGCAAGGGGGCATGTCAGGACAGATCTACACTAGTTTTCACTGAACTGCACATGTGTGAGCAGCGCACCACTTGAGTGCATGTAGCTTAGCTTGTGGATGTAAAGGGATCACCCATGGACTAATCAGGAGCCAGACAGCTATTCCTAGGAACCAGAAACATTTCATTGAATGTATTATGCATATCTAAGCTATGCAGCATGCTGCTGTACATAGCTGCACTTTGCCCAATAAACTGGGGCAATTAAATGTGGAAAAATATACTCCAACCAAGTGAACTGTATCAGAATTGGCCAATCCCACATGAAGGACCATCAACAGGGTGTATAAAATAGATTGACACCCAACAAGCCAGTTTTCCAGCATAACCTTAACACTGTTGGGTTACAGACTGGGGATTTTAACTGACACAATGATAGGGGCTGCTGCAACTATAACAAATCTATGCATCAGCTTACAGCCTGTACAAGAAACTCCTGCATGCCATGCTAGAACAGAGCACATAAACCTTGTGGACTGTATGTATGCCTGCATATAGGTATTGCAACATTTGGGACTTTGCTGGGACTAATGTGCTGTGATGTGTCTCTGTTATGACACCCACATACAATTGTGACAAACTGCTTCACATGGCTGGGGTACAATCGCCATGGGGTCCGGCAGCCACACCAATGGCAGGACTTGGGTAGTGTCATGCTAGTCATCCTTGCCTTGTGTGCTGTCAGCTTTGGATTCCAGATCAACTGTCATGTGTGTCAGGTGTTATTACATCACACCCTGGTCATCATGTGCTGCCAATGGAAGGATTGTGTGGGCACCTTCAATGAAAAGATAGGCCACATCTCTGATATGTACCTCAGGCCACTGGGTATTCCTGTGTTTGTACAGTTAGTCATTCATGCTGCAAAATATGTTTGTCACATCAATATGTGATGGTGGGACCTATCAGTAGGCCTTGCAACACACAGCATGTGTCCTACTGCTTGGGTCACTTCACTGAACATGATAATGCATATGTTATAACACTTGTGTTCCAGTGATGCATACTTTCCTATATGCTGGGATACACTGTTGTACAGAACCCTATTGGGTATTTAATGTGCAGGTTGTGGTGGTATTCTATGTTATTGTATATACTCCCAGTGGTAAAGTTGCCAGTCAGGTATCTGTGTATGTGTTTCCAGAGTTTTAGCTATATCTGCCAGCCTCATAACCCAGAGACATGATTGCTCCATAGGGCATAACCTTTGATGTGGGAATTATAGGTTTGGGTTAACCTTGACATCTATCAGCTACATCAGCATATAGGTTCATAGGTTCTTAGGTAGGTACTAGACTATCTGCCCAAAGGCATTTATAAGCCTAGCCAGAATGTGTTGGCTTTCGCCACCCCTTTAGATTAGTTCCCTGTGCCTCTGTCCAGCAGAGCCACTGAAGTGATCCCTGGGGTAAACTTTCTGTTTCCCGTCTGCTCATCAAGGTTTCTTTTGAAGAGTGTTAGTGAGGAGCTGTGCCTAATGTAGATTGGGACTTTGTTCCAAAACATGAGAAGTCTCTGGGACAAGAATCTATCCCTCCAGCACATCCTATTTATTGTTGTGGTGAGGTGTAGATCCCTAGAGCGTGTGGCTCGAGGGGATAAGGTTTTCTTTAGGTGGAGCATGTCCATCAATTCTGGGTTGGACATGGCCTTCTATGTCACCTCTGAGTAGGCGGTATCCAACTGAGTACAGCTGGAGTTTCTTTAGTCGAGCTGCATGGGGCATCTATTTGAGGCCAGTGATCCTCTTGTTGAGGTAATTCTGTGGTCTTTCCAGCTGTTGCAGGTGTCTTGTAAGGTACATCCCAAATGGGGCATTATACTCTATGATGGGTCTGATGAGTGATGAGTAGAGGGGCACAATGACCTCTTTTGATCTGGATGCAAACCCTTTTATGATTAGGTGGCCCACGTAGAAGGATTTTTTAACCACTTTGGCAATGTAATTATCAAAGGTGAGATTACTATCTACTTGGGTGCCCAGATCCCTTATTACGTCTTCTGTATTTAGAGGACTACCACCTATGTGGTATTTTGTGGGTATTTTGTTTTTTCCAAAGGGGATGACTATGCACTTTTTGGCATTTAGCTTGAGGCCATGATTTTGACACCAGGTATCCATCTCAGTGAGACCCTTTTGGAGGATGTCTCTGTCAGCCGGAGAGTGAATTATAACCCTTAGTTTGAAGTCATCTGCAAACTTGGTCAGCCATAGTTCTCCTGTGCTTGCCTGTACCTCTGAGAAGTATATGCCGAATAGGAGGTGTCCTAGGACTGAGCCCTGGGGAATGCCACTTGTAACCGGTTTAGAGTCGGACCTAGCTCCCACAACTCTAAACATGTGGGTTCTGTCCATGGGCCAGTTGGCAACACATCTTGTGATGTAGGGGTTTATGTTCAGGCTGGTGAGCTTGTCTATAATACCAGAATGGGGAATGGGGAATGGTGTTGAAGGCCTTAGCAAGGTCTAGGTAGGCTGTGCGTGCCATCTTTCCCTCATCTATAGCCTTGGTAACTGTCTCAAAGAAGTCCACCAGGTTTAGGAGGCATGATCTGCCCTTAACAAAGCTGAACTGGGTAGGGTCCAGTGTTTGGAGGTTCCCAATGTCTCTGTTAATGAGTTCCATGATGATGCACTCCATAGCCTTGCAGACCAAGCTAGTCAGGCTTATAGGGTGATATTTCCTGGGGTCTGTTGTGGCTCCACCTTTGTGGAGTGGAATAACCATTGCTGTGCACCACTCTATGGGTATGTAGCCTGTGGAGAGGCTGCATTTGAACAGTGTGTTTAGGTGAAGGGTCAGTTCGTCTTTGAGCTCATGTAGGACGCAGCCTGGGACACCGTCCAGTCCCATTGATGCTGTGTTTTTGGCTTTGGAGAGGGCTGTTTTAACCTGGGTGTCTGTGGTTTCAGGGACTCTACATTCTTCTGGTGTGGTTATGGGCCCTTTTGGGGGTGAGAGGGGGGTGAAGTTTGAACTGAACCTGTCTGCCAGGATGTTGGCGATATCAGTCGGTTCAGTATATTTTGTGCCATTATGCACTAACTTCAAGCAGATCTGAGCATTGTCACTTAGATTCTTGATATAGCTAAAGAATGCCTTGTGGTTATCTTTGGAGTCCTTGGCAATTTTTCTTTCAAAGCTCACCTTGGATGAATTTATGAGGGATCATAGTTTCTTGCTGATACTGATCAGGGATGTATTCCCTTTTTAGGATTTTACTCTTTTCTGTACTAGTTTCCTCCTTCTGTTGTTTTGCTTGTTTATGACAGGAGTCCACCAGACTGGTTTCCTTTTCTTAGAGGAGTGAGTCTTGATTTTGCTTGGGATGGCATGATCCATGCATTCTTGTAGGTGCCTGTAGAATGCATTAGTAAAGGATTTTGCAGCTTGGACAGCATTATCCTTCAGCATTGGGGCTTTGAAACTTTCCACCTCGGTCTTAAGTAATGTGAAGTTTGCTTTTGAAAAGTTTTTCATGGTGGTTTTCTTCCCTGGGAGTGGGGGCGTAATGTGGATATCCAAAGTGATTTGTTTATGGTCAGATCTAACCAGCGAGGGGCTGACCTCCAGTGTGGAACACCGGTCACCCATGTTGGTGATGACCAGGTCCGATATGTTGTCACCTCTTGTGGGAGTGTTGACCAGTTGAACCAGGGCATTTTAGTTTATAAATTCTAGGAAATGTTGGGCAAGGGAGTAAGTACGTGAGTAGTTCTCCCAGTTAATGTTTAGGTAATAGAAATCACCCAATATTAGGGTGTTTGGTAGGACCTTTATGTTTCCCAGTGTTTCCAGAAATGCGGAATGGGAGTCCTGGGACATGGTGGGTGATCTGTAGCAAGCTACAATTTGAATTGCAGTTTTGCCCGTAGTTAGTTGAATGAGGATAATCATTGAAACATCATGCTGTGCCACTAACCTGGATGTGTGGGTATCCTTGATAAATACGGATACACCCCCACCATTTGTATTTTGGTTTGGGTTCTGTGGCTAAAATGTATGGTATGAGTTGTAGCCTGGTAGTGCTGGGGTGCTCACTGGAGCCTTAAACCAGGTTTCTGTTACTGCACATATATCGATTTTTTTCCATACTGAGGAGTGTCTCGAGTGCTTGCATTTTGAGGTTTAGACTTCTGGCACTGAGTAGCATTACCCTCAGTTTTTTGTTACTTGTGCTATTTACGGTGGTGAGTTTGTCTTTTGAGCCTTGCCTAAAAAAGGCACTATGGGGGTGGCAAAAGCCTTGGCCAGTATTGGAAAGCCTAAGGGTGACAGGTGCAAGCCGTCTCTAGCGAAGCAGTGTGGCTAGTCCAGCATGTCATCCCAGGTGGACAGACACTGGATCCCCTTTGAATGACACCAGAAACTTAGCCAATTGTTGAAATCGAGAATTTTTTTCTTTATACGATGGTATTATTCTTGGTGAGGGCAGGATGCTACTCAGGGTCAGAATCAAACCGGCCTCGGCTACGTGATCAGGGAGCTCTTCCATGTCTCTTTTCATGTAGTCCAGGGAGGTATGGCTCAGGTCATTCACACCAACATGGACAATGACAGAGTCATATTTATATTTGCTCTGGAGTGACCTGAGTGCTTGTGTTATGTGGCGGATCCTGGCACCCGACAGGCAGCTATCAGCAACCTTCCCCTTATTCAGCCTAGTGAGTGGGACATCAGTGTGCCTGACTATAGAGTCACCTATTACTACTACTAATATATTTTCATGACTACATATTATAGTCCTTTTGTGGACTGTAGTGGGAGTGTGGCTTCCATGGCCTTTCCTGTCAGCAGAGCAGTCTGACATGCATCAGCTTTTGTCTAAATACAAACCTGATTAGCTCCATTTGGGCAGGGATAGTGTTGCAAATGTTGGGGGCATGCTCAACATACCTCACCAAGTAAGTCAAGTTGAGGTAATACACATATCCTGCCTGTCACACCTACACATTGTCTGCACGTGCAAGACCAGGACATGTAGGGATGACCGAGACATCTGTGAACAAGCCTGGTCCCTACTGCAACACTTGGCACCTTTGGCACAGAGACATCTAGATTGTGTAGGCCCTTAGTGGTATAGCTATGGCTGAACAGCCTTGTGGTGCATGACTGCTGAGACTGGAATGTCTGTCATACCTGTCTGACAACATGCTTGCATGGGTTGCAGTTTGTTCCCCAGAGAGACACTAAGTGTGTGATATTGCACCTGACTATGAGGGCATGTGTGATTATGATATGTAATTGTCTGTACAGTTGTGTGATGTGTTCCCAGGACTGTTACAGTTACCAAAAGCAATTGCATTCAGTACTGCTGTGCTATGTTTACATATGCCTCCTATATTTATGATGATATGATGTGTACCCTTTGCATACATTCCAACCTCTTAGCGCAAGTAATCTGGTCAATGTCATCAATAATGGGTGGACAAAGGCAAAGATGAGACAGGTCTCAGTTACTGGTCTTCAAAACTTTGAGCATCGATAGACTAACAGGTTTTGCATAAGCATGGGTTCTCTTAATGGTATGAAGTCTGACACGCAAATGTCTGCCATTAGTTTCATAATGCAGCCTTCAATAATTTGCAAATGTTTGCAAGACACTCACAAGAAGAGAAATGATATTATGGTGCACAAACTGGACATTCTGCAACAATCTGTACACTTGAGAGGTATGACCTTATGTCACTCTCCCTGTCGCTGCATAAGATAGGTGTTGGGTAGCAGCTCAGAGGGACTTGGGTTTGACTACAGGGTATGTATCCTACATTTCTCAACTTTTCACTAGACACCCAGACATATGCAGCCATGCATCCCTATTCAACATCTGCTAGTGGAGGACACATGTGGACTTGGTTCATAGTTTTTACAGACCAATGTTATGTATTAGGAATGTCAGGTCCATCCACCGTCCACTACCAGTACAGGGTGTGTTGTGTCACCAGAAACCATTTATTTTATGTAGAAGCAGAAAGTGGCTCAGTACTACAATGGATGAAATAAACAGTGATAAAAGGGTCAGACATGGCAGTAAAACACATGGTTAGGTAAACATAGGGGGATGAGACCATGTAGAGATAGCTGTATACAAACCAATGACCACTGGAACTAAAATGCATGGCTAGGTGTTTAACTGGTTGAGCTATTTCAGAACTGTAGAAACAGGTGTGATTAGTATAGATGAACTGATAATTGCAACTTACAGTGCTGTTACACAGCTGAGGCATGTGTCTGTATAATGTTATATGCTTCAGATGCCTTTTAGCTGAACCACAGTAGACCTGAGGACAGTTTTCCATAGTCCCCTTTACCAGACTATTTGTACAGTGCGTAGCTGTGCGCAGCTACTCAAACACGCTAAAATGGTAAAACTGCAAAAGTCAGAATATAGAGTGCTGTGTTAAGTGACTTTCTGCTTGCCTGTGTGGATATATGCTGCAGTGTGCAGTACAGCAGGCAGTGGGTTTGAAATGTGCTGTGGTCCTTTTATTTTCATGATTATAAATGGTATGTGGGGGACTTATTGTATTGTTTGATGTATTTTCACGTATGTTTGTAAAATAGCCTAAATACATTTGCTCTGCACAGGGATTGAACCCAGGTCTTCTTAACCATAAGTTGACACACAACCTTTCATGCCAGAGGGGACAGCAAGGGGGAGCCATGCTTTTAGGTAATACTGCAACTGTGCCTGTCTGAGCATAGCGGGCTGCTTACTACTGTGGACCTGTGCTTATTGATTATATCCAGTTGCTATTTTTAGATGTCTGGGACATGTCTTGAGTTTTTTATCTTTTTTTTTTTTTTTTGGGTGCGTTTGTGTGGCAAGGCACATCACATGGCTATGGTGATGTAATATATCCAGTTTCTATTTATAGTTGTCTGGGACATGTCTGTTTTTTTTTTTTTTTGTCATGTTTGAGCAACGCACCTTAAATAAAAAAAATAATAAATTAAAAAAACACATATATTGCAATAGTAAACAATATTTTTGTGCCAGGGATCCTCACTTGGCAGGACACACAATTAATATGCATGGCACTCTGCCGGGACAGAATCGTGGCTGTGTACACAATTATTTTTCATGTAGGCTCTACACAGAGCCTGCACAGAGTTTATTGAATCCTGTGGATAATATACTATCTGTCAGTATCAGATTATATGTACAACCACAAGATACTCAAAGACAAAGACAGCCTAATAAAGTAGCAGACTGAGGGGCAGCATATTTAGAAAAAGTTATGGTATGGTCGCGTCTTACTTTGAGTCACTAAATAAGCTAAAACAGATATACTCCTTACTTGAGAGGCCAAGATTTAATAAAACAATGCCACATTTGTACTTTGGGTAAGAAATACTCTAATTTATACTAAACAATTTTTAGGCCATAGGATCCAATGGCAAGAGGATAAGTAATTTGCAATGTTATCTTTACATGCAGGTCATCCCTGTTGCATTTGTCTTTGTCTGGAGTAGTCACACTCCACTGATGCAGTGTCTAGTAATATCATATAATGTGGTTTGAGAATGTCAAACTGCAATCCCACTGACTAAAGCAAAAGGATTCTGATTATGTAATTCAACTCATGTCTAACACATGACATTTTTGACATTGTGCATACATGATAACAGCACTTTGCAAAAGTGTCAGTATTAGCCATATAAATCACTTTATTGATGAGATGTGTTTCCTACTTGAGCTGATACAATGTACTTGGTAAAAATTCCTTGAAAAGGCTAGGGGATATGATGGAGTAAAGATGCATAATATGCGCATTAAGTACAACATGTACATATAATGCCTTAGACATCAAAATCGAATGCATTTTGTTGCAGTATAGTCAGACATATCAGCTTTTTTGGTCTTTTCTGTTTGACATCCAATGGCATTAAAACATTAGTGAGAAGCAACATTTACTTTTAACTGTTTGGCAGTTGGTGCAAAGGGATAAATCTATGAGCTGTAGTTCCTGTGGTATAGGCGTTAATTCCCTTACCTCTTTTTTGCCTACCATGTCACCTTAAACATTTGTAACTAGAAATTGCGCCTTGGTCACCCTTGAATAGGAAGTGTGTGTTCAATGGATCTGTCTAGTTAAATGGGTATTATTAATAGGAGTAGTAGTATTTGGCCATAAATCAGTTCCTATTGCCCCAAGTCGTATGCCTTAGATAGCAAAGGTTAAAAGCAATACAATTTACAGTTATTTACAGTATGAAATGACAAAGGCTGTCAATTTCACAATATGATTTTATATATATATATATATATATATATATATATATATATATAATCTCTACAGCAAAACAATAACTTTATAAACCGGTTGTATCAGACTGTACTGTTGCAGCCTAAATTGTTAGACTGAAGATCACATGTATATGCTGTTCTCTTTAGAACATAGCAAAAATGTCTTTATGAGTTGTCAGATTAAATGAAACAGTCATCTTTTTACTCAAGGGAAAGCAAGACTACCATGATGATGTCTTTTCAGCTGTATGTCTAGTGTAACAAAATTGTTTTATATTGTCAGTATAATGGTACCATAAATCCGCTAAAACAATATTCACATTAGTGTAATTATGTACAAGATGGCACCTGTACCATCAGATGTTGCAGTATAGTTCATATATTTAACTTCAAACATAAATGATAATTGTGCTCTTTTCTGTTGTGCAGTAGTAAGTACGTCATGTTTTAAAGCTACTATCTTATACTTTTCCTTACAAGTTCATTTGTAGCTATTGGCCATCAGAGCCCACAAAAGTCTTCTTCCCAAATTGTATGATACGTCTGATAAAATTGAAATTATTACATTTAACAATGTGGCCTAAGTACTTTTCACAACTTTGACATCCAGGGTATAAGTTAGACAGTGTAGGTGTAATAGTATTTTTAGAATGAACACAGAAGGCAACAACTTTTCTCTACGGTTTACATCACTGCTAAACTCGTTCACAACTTGGAAAAAAAAACTGGGGGGCAATTTAATAAAGCCTACACTTTTTTTTCTGTATATGTATCGCACTGCACTGCTAACATGGCTGTAAACATTTTTAGATTCAGTAAAAGCCGCAGAGCGCACAAGCTTGCCAGCACAGAAACTTCCATGGCATGCAAATCACCTCATAAGCAGGTGAATCTCATGCAAATGAGGCACATAGACCAGTTCAGCAAGCAGATAGGCAGCTCTGCGTCCCCGTGTCAGTGTCTGTAGTATACATTAAAAAATTCCATGTACACGAATGGAGACAGATAAAAGGGGACGTAAAAATGTAGATAGATGGACAGAAATGGCATACCATGTACAGATATGAGTGAAACTATCCTCCAGGTGTCAGAAAAATTAAAGAAAATAAGTTAAATTAAATTTATTTTTTTAATAATCTGGGCATGTTTGAGTGGCCTGCCTCAGTGCACAAACATGCTTTATGAAAAATAAATAAATACAAAAATGAAAAAACAAAATGAATATTATGTGACAGAAATGTATTACAGGACCCTGAATGGAGTATTTGCAATCACGCATTGGTGCTGTTGCTAATGTGGAAGGGCTTTAAAGCATGTAGTTTTCAGGCTGTGAGCACAGATCCATATGCAAATGAGGTGGAGTTACTGAATAGCATAAAGGGGTAATTGTGTCCACATATCTCCTCCGTGTAGTCAGAGAGCTGTGCTGTTGTTTACAGAGAACTTAGTACTAGCACACATGAAGTGTGTTGCAGGCATCACTTACTGTGATCTGTAGTGTGTACCATTACATAGGTAAGTGTTCTCATCTACATACAGTGGACTCACACTACATGTGTGCCTTGGCGTGTCCTGTACGCAGTGACTGGAAGTGGTGCTAGCCTCAATGTAGCTATGTTTGTGAATGAGCCTGTTAGAGCATTTTACATCATGGTGTGGAACCATAGGATGTTTAAACTTCACTAGCATAATGGTCATTCATCCCTCACAATCATAGACTTCTTTATACCCATAGTTACAGGATCAGGACATATTGTCCCAGCCCAAGAGAGACAAAGGCAGATGCCCTGTGTTGAGATAATGGCTGCTCAGCCAGTCATACAGATGGCATGTGCTGAGGTGCACTGAGATGCTCTGTGTGCCATTAGGCATGGTTCTGTTTCAAGGGTGTGTTTAAGTCTGGTAGACAACTCTCTCTCCCACAAGCATGTAGCACTAGAGTCACATATGAGGTTAATATCCTTGCAGTGAGTTATCCATCTACTATGCCTCCTACAGATAGGCAGCATATGCAGTCAGGCAGGACCACACATTGTCCTGTATGCAAGGCACAGACCACCTCTGAGTACTCTATATGCCACAGGTGACAATGACACTCATTGCAGACTATCCCCATTGAACACATACCGAAGACGTAAAGTGTTCTTGTGAGGGACCATACCATTGTGTGTGATTGCCAGTACTGCTTGAAAAGGTAGATCACTAAATGGCCATTTTACTCAGATATTGGCATGTTGAAGGAAGAGTACTCGCAGGTTATGAGTATGTCACCTACAGATGACTGTGGCCTCAGCTATGTCATATAATTCCTGCTATACCACTGTAGAGACAGGGTGATCTGAGGCACATTAAGTGTAAACCTGTGTGGTCAGGTCTGTGTGCCCAGTTCATTCACCCCTGACTATGTACATCACATGTTGTGACTGATGGGCTACTTACCAGGTACATAGGCGGAACTGATAATACATATATATTTGCATGGAGTTTATGGCCATTTGTATGTCAACAGGCATGTGTTCACAATACCCTCTTGCAAGATAGTGACATACCACAGACACTCTATGAGTACTCACAATTTGCAGGCATCAGACAACATTGTTAGCCATACTCAGTCAGTAGTCATGTGTATTGTGGTTGAATGGATCCCAAGCAGTAGAGGACCCAGGACTGCACCCTGTTGAGCACTGCTGCTTACAGTTCAGCTATTAGAGGCAGATGTTCCTGTGCTGCATATGTGTGCCAGCAATGGGCCACTTAGTGACTCAAACAATGGCAGTATCATGGATGCCTAAGTGGGTGCTTTGTAAATGTTGCCTGAGAGGGGGATATAGTCAGATGGCTTGGCTCAGTCTAGGGAGTTGTATGCCCTGAAGTACCCTCACCCAGGTCAATGGTAACTATCTCAGAAGTGTCCATCACATGAAATAGTCATGTTTCCCTTGTCACACATCCAAACTGTGTACAGTCAACTGTGTGTAGAACACATATATGTGTGTTTATCAGCTCCATGCTGATCATCTCTACAGGCATACATATATGGATACTCAGACAAGGAGGTGTATAGTTATGTTGGTCTGTGAATGCAACACCTCTGTACAAGGGTATCACAGTTGCCACTGTCCTACTCAGTTGGTGTGCAGCCATTAGTGTTGGTATGATTGCAAGGGTGTCCTATTGGTGTTAGTAATCCTTGTCAGCCTGGAATGTTAGGATGTGCAATATATGCTGTGTATCCTTCAATGAGAAGTCATTTATGAACTGTGTAAATGTGGAAGTTATGGGACAGGATGTAGGAATGTCATGCATCACATGTGGTGGGGACAAGGGAGTGTAGTTGATGCAGACAGTGAGGGTGTACAGGTTAGGTATGAGTCCAGACCCATCATATGTTGTATCATGTTGTATGAGGCCACTGACAATCTGGGCCTGTTCTTTGAGGTCACACATGTATGTTGTGGTTCTGCTTTGTGCATGTGGCTACTTTTGTCACTTACCATGTCTGCACAACATCACAGCAACACTATGTGCTTCTTTTAGCTAAGAAGGTAGTGCCTCCATGTTTGGGGGGCACCCTTACCCCAACTATCACACAGCACTGTCCACTTGTTATTGTACAACCTGCTAATGGCAGTTGTCCACCAGTCAGGTTTGCTGAGCCACGACTAGCCTGTGTCCTTCCTGTCACTTACAGCTGAGTTCATGCAGTTGTAATGCTGCTGACATAATGCATGGGTGTAGAGCTCTGCATTCTTGCCTGTCCCATCTGAAGGGGGAGGTGCAGTCACACTATATCAACCATCCCACAGGAGGTAAAAAATGGCTGTCTTGACATATATGTCTATATTGTCTGCAAGGGGTGGTATGTGCCGATAGTTCTAAGGAGACTGATCTGTGGCCAAATCCCACCAGGGAGGACCTCACATTGTGGGGGGCTGTACTGGTCACTCATATTGGTAAACACATGATGCACTATGTTGATTCCCCATATGTGGATGTCACAGAACTGCTGCAGGGCATTGTAGGTAAGGACCTGGACCATCCTTTGGGCAACGGAGCCGCAGCACGACTAAGCAATGCAGTGTGTACATTTTACACTTCCCTAACATGTTTGTCTGTTCTCTGTACAGACACATTGAATGACTCTCTTCTTGTAACATGCTGGAAGTAACTGCAATACTTACTTGCACAGATGACAACTAGCATGTAGTCCCAAGCGCTGTCCCCAGATCTCTGAGACATGTCACCTGAAATGACATGATAGGAGTTAGCATGGAAATGAGTACTGACAGGAATACATTAATTTAGTCGAGCAAAAATTGCTCGATCATGCAGTTCACTGAGTTTTATTCACAAATTCTGTAATGCCGAATGGTTGGAATGTCATAAAAATCATCGAATTTGACATTTCCGACCGCTCTACCACCTAAACAAGTGCTACCATGGGTAAGAAAGGGGGAGATAATTTGCGATTCGCAACAAGTGCAATCACTTTCTTGAGGATTTTTTGCACTGCTTTCGGCAATAACCCAATCGACCATCCACCGGCCAATCAAATGCATGCATACCATACTGACACTGTTATACACCTTCTGACACTGGACCAAACACTGTCACTTTTGCTTAGGCCAGATCATGCCTACTGACAGTAACCAGTGGAGCCCATTGACTATTACAATATGCAATGGATGTCAGATGTATGTCTCACTCCACCAACCATGCCCTTACAAGGTGTATGACAATATTATAGTAGCAGGCCTTTCTGGAAACTGTGTACATCATGTACAGAGTGTTATGTCAGCTGGTGGATAGGCAAGTGTCTTATAGTCATACTCTCGGAAGATAGAATTGGGAGACCAATGGCGCAATCACACCAGTCACCAGTGGAGTTCATCATTCTCCATTATTGATGTACTCTGTCTACCTATTCCCTCTCTGCAGTCACAGCCATTGTCAGTAACCTCTGATTGAGTACATTAGCAGGTGATTGTATATTGGGAGCTGTCACAGAATCCCACACATAACCAACAGTTATCCAGGATGGCCTAAGACACAGTTAGTTGTACTCTGAGAGACTGACAAAGACTAACTGCAAATGACTGCACAATACTATCCTGTGGGAAATAATCCACCACTGCAAATTAGTATAGTGTCTGCACACCACACACAATTGAAACATTACACATGGGGTTATGGACACAGACATAATGTAACCTTTGACTCTCTCTGGTCATTAAGATGTGGGGATGCATTCACTGTTGTACAACCTATAGCAACAGGTTTGGGATGTACATCCTAGACTGTCACTGCTATACTGAATGTGGTAGTCATCACACCTATCATTGTGTGCAATGGCACCCTTACTATGTCACTACACAGGTACATCTGTAGTAGCCACACAGGTTCCACATAGACCGATACATAGTGTAGATAATCTGTCCTATGGAGTCCATGTCACAACCGTGCATGTGTAGTCTGTCTCCTAAATGCATTGGGGGGATTATATGGCTCCATACAGGGAGGTGTCACTTCCTACTCTGCATCTGCCATGTATCTATGACAGGATTAACACGTCTCACCTATTCTACATGCCAACAACATCACTGTGGCATATGTAGTACATGCTGGAGGGACAGGTATGTAACACAGACAGTATGCCCTACATGAAACAGCCCCCCCACATACATGTGAAGCACACATCTGCTGTAACACAGCATGTGCAGGTGACAAAATGGGATGCAGAACACACCAATCATAACTGGTGTTGGGCAACTGTCTGTACTGGACAAAGGATATTTGGTGACACGTATCAAGTGTAGCAATCCTGTTCACAGATAAGGGATGCACGAGTACACTGAATGATGCCATTGTCCTTGTTAGCCTGTTATACACATATGAACCCATGGAGCCATGCACTTATAGTGCTGTACCTTGCTGAAGACATATTTGTGCTGTGCTGATATGCCATCCTGTGCTGCTTTATTACCACTGTATATCCATAGGTTATCCCAACAGACTCCTGAAACAGAAACAGAAACAGGTCCATGACAATCCCATCATTTTGTAACTATACAGCCATTACAACATCATACAATATAAGGTACACAAAAGTATGTGGCACACTCATGACAAATGCCAGCATACAGTATCTGTCATTAGCCACTACATGTGGCATGGCAAAACAACACTGCATTACACAATTATATGTTCACTAATATTGTCATCCTGTGCATCAGACACATAGCTTCATTTCCCTGTATCGATGGGGTTGTGGCACAGGTATCTTTACTTGCACAGGGTGCTGAGTGGGGGTGCATGAGGTCTAGGCTGACCCGAAAGGTTGACAGCATGTGTATGAGTCAGAAAGGAAAGCAGGTAAGATGGATCACGGAAAGGTGTTGTGTGTGTGTGTGTGTGTGTGTGTGTGTGTGTGTGTGTGTGTGTGTGTGTGTATATATATATATATATATATATATATATAAGTTGCACTGGCACCTCCATGCCCAAGGTCAGAATTGGTGCAAGTACCTGATGGTGACTGCTGTCTGCTGGGACCATGTCCCCCATGGGAATGCCCAGGACCATGAAACCATGGCCTGCCACATTGTGGTGTTGACAGCACACTCTCCTCTGTAGCACTGGATGTACTGATACTATGGGAGTGTGATTGTGCATGGCAACATGGACTCTCAGCAGATGGAGTTGCTGAACTACATCCATGAGTCCTATGCTCAACTCCAACCACACGTTCCAGCACAGACAATGTGTGGTCCAAGACAGCTACTGTTTCAGCCCACCTTCTGTCCACTGGATCAGTCAGCCGATCAAGGGTGTCCCCAGTGTGGTGGAGGCAGCCACAAATGTCAGACCCTAAGTATATGTCTGGTGTTCCATTCAGAGCATGCCAGTGCCTCCACAATGGTCCAAAAGATGCACCAAGTGACCCTTGATGTGACACCTGCAACAGATGGTGGATGGACAGCAGGCCTCCTACAAGCACCCCTGTCAATCTGCCTGTGTGGGACCTCATCAGCTCTCTAGCTATGGCAGTGTCTACACTCACTGGAGCCATAGTTGCCATATGTTTCTGTTCACTGTCCCCACTTTCTGACTGTCCAATATCTGCGGCCTCCAGGGACTGGGTATGTGTGGGCATACTGACTGTGTGCACTGACAATGGAGGCAGAAGAGGGATGTTTACTTATGGTAAAGATTCAGCCCCCCACACCCCCACCTGTGCCTCACAGTGGCCACCATCGTCATCAGAGTCTGAAGAGACACTGACATCAGGTTGTGTAGGGGACAGACACCAACCCCCCCCCCGGTCACATGTGAAAAGAAAGAAAAAGTGGTACATGAATAACTGCACTATTGTGTATGAAAGATCAACCAATACTCATAATAACAAAGACCCACAACTGGATTACTGGTCAAACATTTTTCTTCTCCACTTTCATCCAATAAAGACTTCCTCATAACAAAATACACACTCAGCTCAAGACCTTTATAATAATCGTTTCAAGTAAATCAAGTAAAACTTGACCAGTAAAATTTACCTTTTAATTAATTAATATGAAACTATACCTAATAAGACAACACATAAAAGCTCAGTACACCTATCTTAACAAATATATTAAAATACATGGTTTATTGCCTAATTTATTTTCCTTTCAACCTTTTGTTTTTTAAAAGGCATTTTAGAGTAATTGCCTCATTTAAACTAGGAGGCTTATCTGCTCTTAACTGTCACTGCCAAAGTGTTTCATTTTGTCCAACTACACTCCTGTGATTACCACTCTAAGATCCTTAGATACCTGTTCCAGACTGGAAAATAAAACATTCTACTCTGCTTACACACAAAAGTACATTTAAATAGGACATTATTCTGGTCCTTAACTTTAATAGAATATAAATGTGCCTTAACAAAACAGTGTCATACTTACCAAGAGTAGGACCACAGCCTTGGCCAATACCTGACAGACCTGTGAAAAGTTGAATGTGAGCTAATGTCAGTACCAATGTATGTTGCAGCACAACAAGGTAATACATCCATATATCTCACATTTACAGTAGCTACTGTGTTACTTGCTGTATTGGTCACATTATGAGTATGAGAGTAAAAAGGAAGGTTAAATCCCCCCAAGAACAAAGACCTGATACCCATGTAAAAGTATGTACAGCCTGACACACTGATTGCTACAGTATTACAATGCTGATAACAGTAAGCTTACCTGCAAGTTCCTCTGCTGTGGAAACTGTGGCACCCACCTCTACGAAGTATGGTGTGATGGATGCTTGGGAGCTGTCATGTGTGCCTAGGTTCACCATGAATTCCTCAGTGGTTAAGTGTGGTTGTTCTGCTGCAGGCCCTCCATCCATGGTGGCATGATCCCTGGTTACATCTGCTGCTCTTTGTTGTGCAGTATTGACAATGTCCATTGCACTGTGTTGAACCTGCTCATATGTCCTGCCCTGATGGCTTGTCCCATTCACATCTCGGACAAGGTCTTCCCACAATGCAGCCCGATCTTCCCTGTTTTGATCGCCTAGACAGTATGTGATCATGTTGCCTTAGTCCTTCCAGTACAATTTCATTTTCCACATCAGAGAAGGGTGCATAGCATCTACGGTACATGATTCCTGAAAGACAATAAAAGGGGAGCACATTACAGGATTACATACATGGAAGTACACTATGTAGAGATACAGCAAGGACAAAATGTCTGGCATATTCACTGCTTGCTTATACATGTCATACACCACAGTGTGCAAACATACTAAGTGCATGGATACAACTCAGATAGTAGCAGTAGTCAGATATTCCTGTGTGTGCCATGACAATCACTATAAAGAGACAGTCCAATGAGACCAGTGTGCCACAATGACAAGTGACAAAGAACCCTTGATGTATTGTATGTCCTGTGTAGATGTAAGACAGCAGGAGATCAATGACATGTCATTATCACAGGTCTAAGACAGGCTTAATGCTGTAATCCCTATTCCCTGTAAGTCTATTCACTCATCTGCATCCTGTTGTACACAAACTCAGTTACATACCTGATGGAGTGCAGTACTCCTCTGTTGATATGTGGTGATAGTAACATTTTCAGAAAGGCATGCTCTGTGTGAGGAAAGTCTCATACAGAGTGGTTCCCCATAGCCAGCTGCTTGCCTTTTAAACATGCTTCTCATCAGCAGGTGATTGCCTCTAAACCAGTCTGTGGGAATGAAATGTTAATTGCAGCCAACACAGCTGTTTTCCATTATCATCAGCCAATGACATGCAACCACTGTACAATATATAAGGCCTTCATGTAGATTAGGGCCCCATTTGAATATGTCGTGCTGGACATTACTGGGGTGAGGAGACTACATCACTGCAGAGGGTAGGTCTGCAGCAGAAACCTTTACATAGAGATGTGTGTTCTACAGGCTGCAGCTGCTGCTGCAGGTAATAGACATAGGCAGAGACTGTGAACATGTTGGAGGACAACAAGCTTTAGGAGTAACTGCGGGAGCTGTGTCAGACTTGTTGTAGAGGCAGAGCCAGAGTGAGGCTACTCTTTCCAGTCCAATTAAGGCACGTGTTTAAGGTAAGTATGTTAGTTAATGGCATCACTATAGAGTACTAGACTACATGTTTGGTGTGTTCTTGAGTAATATGGGGTATAAATATAAGAATATGTCTACCATTTGTGCAACTGGCAGGCCATGTGTTACAGTCTGGTGGTAATTTGCAGCATGTATGAGGGTAGGCCTTGTTACAAATATGGACTTCCAATGTGTATGTTAGCTGTGCAGCTGTGATAATCTGCACAGTGATTTTGGAAGGATTGTGTGGTGCACTGTGATATTAGTGGCCCTCATCTGCAGTACCTGCATTGACATTCTATGTGAATGCATATTAATGCATGATGTGACACTTTATGCACATATAGTTTTGCTATAGGGATATGTGAAGTATGTTCCTACCTGCAGGCCTGTGACTTCCATCAGGGAAAAGCAGACATGTCATTTGAAATGCATCATGTGGATAAAGAGTGCATGACTCAATCATTAATTGCTGCCTTCACAATACTGTACATTCACTTCTGCACACCACTGGATTTGAACCCAGGACCATGTGTGGCAAAATGTATGGTTTGCTAGGCAATTAACAGACTGAGAAACTAAGTCACTGCTCCAGCATGTGTATTTGCAAGATATATGTGCACACATACAGGCTGTGACATACATTTTCTACATCCATCAGAATGTACATGGCTTTATATGGGTGTATGTGTGCACCAGGGTCCCAGTTGAACATGTATTTTACCATTAATGCCTTAGCAGGTGTCTTTCTACATGTTGCTGCTGAAGGGCACGTTTACCTGCTATCATAGGCCTCACGTACATTCATTATTATGTTGTTGGCTTTCTAGTGGTGTACTATTGCACTAGAGTCCAAGGTATACTCACATTTTTTCCATTACTTTTTAATCAAGTTTGCATGGCGCGGTGTGCAGCTCCATTGATACATGCTTAATGACTGTAACTGGCAATTACTATGTTTTGTTTAAACCACCTGTTTTAATTAATAGTTGTGTGGCATGGCAAGTTAATGCAGTAGTCCGTGCGATAGTCTTGGGTCCGAAATATGGGATATTTTGTATATTGTATGTTTGTTTATTTTGTTAGTGTGTGTTACAAGTTTAGAAACACATATAGTTAATATAGCTCTAGTTAGCTGAGCTTAGTGAACCTGCAAGACCCATCACGCTGCACAGCGTCACTTTACAAAAATATAAAGAAAAGAAAAATGGGGAGATAGGAAAGTGGTGAAATGGGGTGCAAGCGGGGGGCGGCATAGTGTTAGGCAGGTAGGGATGTGCAGGAAGGGTGTAGGAAAGAAACGTAGCTATCCATTTCTTGTACAACAACTGTGCACTTTCCCAGAATTTGTAGATGAATTTGGACTCTCAACCTCAGAGAGAGGGGTGAGGACAACATAACTGTGTTGTCAAGCCAATTGGACCAAATTATGTGTGTCCAGTGGACATTTTCCCAAAATGGAGAGCTATGTAAGGGATGATATATTTTTTTAGAGGGGGCATGTGCCCATTTTTTTTAAGGCGAGAGCTAAATGTTGGGGAAGGGACATAGGTACATGTGAGGGAGGTAAGTTGGGTAGGTGAGGATGCATTTGCAGACAGGCAAACAGACAAGACAGCAGACAGGGGTGGTGTGTGACACATGAGGAGGGTAAACACCTTGGATAGGGAGGGTGTTGTGGAATCCAAGTCCCATGTGCCTCCAGATGGCAGCAGCATGACTCACATTTCCACCCATTGGATTGCCGGCACTGCTCCTTCACTGCCCCAGGGGTGGCAGTGCTGGAGGCTGGGCAATGGGGGAAGGCTGCCCCACCAGGATGGCCAGCATGCCCTCAATCCAGTATAGGCAGCAGTCAAACCCATAGTAGATTATCCTGTGCACGAAAACTATCAATTCATCCCGGGTAACAGCTGCCCCTCCACCACCTCCCAGAAGGGAGCTGGGCCGCATCCCATAGGGTGGTACTACCCGACACCACAGGTAGTGTAGGGGCAGCAGAGGGGGCATCATCGGTCTAGTTTCCAGATGTGCTGGGACCCAGTGCCACAGCCAGTTGATGCAAGGTAGATGGATCAGCCGAAACTGGCCTACCTTGATGTGCTGTTGTAAATGAGGTATAACAATAAGTTAAGGTTAGTAATAATCAAACCATTGTTAGTATTAACAGAATAAAATGTCATTTTAATTAATTCAAATGCATATTAATGTATATTATGTGTAATACAACAGTAAATAACATAATAGTCAGTATGTTAACAGCATGGCAGTAAGAGGTAAACCATAAGGCCAACAAAACAGTTAAAATATGTTAATACTGAATCATAATAACACATAACAATAATCCATCACATTTTGCAAAAATATAGTTAGTTTAACAAATGTCAATATTAAATCATAATAGTAAATAACAATAATAAATAAATGAAGATAAGAGGTGGGGAGAGAGAGAGAGAAACAATCCATTACTGACGATGCAGACTATATCCCTGAAAACACCAATAATAAATACTCTACAGGCATGTAGTGTCAGTTTTGAATACAATGACTACAATTCTCCTATAGCTGAAGTAGCACATACATATTTCTCAAGCTGTTAGCATGGGCCAGTATGGGTCGAGCAATAACAAATACAGGTATACAACTACACAGAACACTTTCACATAATGTGGACTTCTGTAACTACCAAGGTGTTCTGTAAATGGATTTGGTAATACATTGCATTTCAGACAATCATTTTTCTGATAATCCTGTGACAGACAGATTAGGCAGTTTTTATTACATTACTTGAAATAGTGACACTTGAGAGGCATGTTTGTATACAGTGCATAAACTAGAGATCTGTCATGCCTTAGTTGGCAAGCATGGGAAAAGAACCCAATAGCTATGACTGCAAGGGACATCTGCAAAAAATGTAACATTGACTGCAGCAGCTTAGTACAGACATGCAAGGAAGACAGCTGTTCTGGAAATATGTAGATATGTAGTGGTATTGCTGATAAGTGTATGTGAAATGTTAGCACAATCATATCTGCTCATAACATCGGCTACCTCAACCATATACCATTTGCTCCTGGAGTGGGAGAAAAATACATCATTATGTGACCCAATTCATTTTGCATTCCAGTACTCTTGCAGTGCTATACTTGACTGCAGTGACAGTAGAACACACATGCATGGCATACAGCCATACTACATTTATTGAAACACATTTCTTTAGGAAGCAACAATGCTGCTTAACACTTTATTAGTATTGCTGATAAATGTCTGTGATGTCCACACAATATTTGTCCATAGACTGGGCTACTTCAGCCATATATCTTTATTACCTGAAGTAGGAAGAACAGAGAGCATTATGTGACTGATATTGGTCTGGAGACAGCCTTGGACCATACTATGAGTTAAACAATACAGTTTGCAGGCCATTAATTTAGCATTCTACAGCTATTAGAGTATTACACTCGACTGCAGCAACCTTACCATAGACAAGCAATGCATACAGCTCTACTGCAAAGGTTATGACAACACAATCCTGCTGTACACCATTTTGCTTACTGCTATTGATATTGTTTATTGTTTATTGCAATACAGTTGTTATTGTTCATTTATTGCACTACAGCTTTAATTGCCCATTTATTGCACTACAGGTTTTATTGTGTATACTTTATTGCAGTAAATGCTTTATTCTTTCTTGCTTATTGCACTACAGTTAGCATAATAAATCCATACATACCACACTTATGGAGCAACTGGGCCAGGCGCCTGGCATGGGACTCAATATTGTAAGCCCTCTCAGCTGAAGCTCTGGGGAGAAAAGCACACCATTATGCATGCCAGTATTGCAGACATTCAGCTTTCATATTGCTGAAACAGTGGAAAACATACTTACATATTTGTGGAGCATTCCCAGCTCTGGCTTGTTGAATCCAGGTGTCCAAGGTTCCCCTCTTTCTCCTCTTCAGGTCATCATAATGGTGACAACACTGTCCACCTGTGTGGGGGATACCAGTAATACTGGTGAGTTCCCTGGCCAACTGGTCTCAGGCCTCCACCTTATGTTCTGAGCCCTGGTAAGCACCCTGCAGCAGCCTGGGTTCATGATTTTTTTACCAGGAGCCCAACAAAGACCCTGGACTCCAGAACACCCCATCTCTGCATGTGAAAGTGCACATCTTCACCATAATAAAGTAAATTACAGACATCTTATCACTGATACAGACTCAAACCCAGGACCTACTAAGCTTTAGGCTGTATCTCTTCCCATTTAGCTACTTGGATATTATGAAAACTAATATACCTTCACATATACTATTAGGCTACCTGTTATCATTGCTAAGCACCACAGCACACCACACAAAAGCACTTAAATAGACCCAGACATAAATAATTAATTACATCCCATTTCTATTTTTTGATGTCTAGCAACTGTCGGCTATGTATGTATGAGGGCCACTCGGCTCTG
>NC_056727.1:1007656135-1007751135 GCF_019279795.1 Protopterus annectens | reverse complement strand
AATTGGATAGGCAACAGGAAATTCATCCCTGGTTTGGCACCCATGGCTCTGGTGGACACAAGCATCCTGTAAATGGCTCATCTCCCAGGCCCCTGCTTGTAAATATTTCATCTCCCATTCCATTGCTTACACTTCTCAAGGGTACAATGATTTCTAAGAGACAGATGAAATGTATGGTTAGGCTTAAAAAGGCCCTGGTGGTCATTAGCTTAGCACATGCCTATGAACCTATGAGAAGTGAGAAGGCCACACAATGATCAACCACTGGGATGCTATCCTGAGTAGCATCTTTTACCTCTTTCCTAGCCATGATGAGTCAGAAACTGGTCCAACAGTTACTTCAGAGTAGAGTAGCACTCAAAAGCATGATGGTCCATCATTTGAAATAGCACTCTGTGCACATGGTGATAATCCTATTATAGCACCTTTTGACCTATTTCTTTCAAATTATTATTATGATTATTTCATTTTTATACTAACTTGCCTAACAATTTTTGTAAAAAGGGAAATAAGTGAAAATTAAACAAATCCAGGCCTACATTGCAGAAATGTTCTCTATCTTCTGTATACAAAATGTGATTTTAAAGGTTCATATGTTCATAGGTGGTTGCTAGGCTATTGGCCCTAGAGCCCTTATAAACCTAGCCATGTTAATCCTAAGTTTCCACAGTTGTCCTTATTAGTTGGATGTAATTCACAGAGTGAGTTTATAGTCAACATAGACTGCCCCTGTCCATGAGGGACATGGGTGTCACGCTTGGGCTGAATTTCTGGTCTCCATCTGTCCCAAATGTCTAGTACTTTGAGCCACGAAAGACTCAGTCCTATCTGACCTCCCACTGTTTACCAAAATCAGTGGTGATTCAAATACCTACACTGGAGACCTAAACTCATGCCAAAACATTTACAAGACACACTGGAGAGATAGGTTCCTAACACAACAAACTCTTAGCCAATGGAATAAATTGCCATCACAAGTCAAAAAAGGTAGAAGTGGACTATGTTTAAGGCTAGTCTTAACTACTGGATTGAAAGACACACACACACATCATGTCAAAGTTATGTATTTCTCAGCATCTTATATCCATGTAATCACTTATGTAGTAGTGTTCAGTCAAATCCCAATGTTGCAGGACTAAACCCCCACATTTGGAGCTGAAATGTCTGCCCTATGATATATAAATTTGAATGCTTTATCAAAGGCTGCTGCCTTACACACCCCATCCTGGGCTAATCTTGGTACAAGACCAACAAAACCACCATTTTGGTATGATATAACTGTTGCACTACCACTAGGTCTCTCATCATCCTAGACAAAAGCCTATGCTTTGTCATCTTGTTGATTTCATAACCAGCAACTGAATTATTAAGATGTGGCCAGACAATGGCTGGCCTATTTCCTTCACAAGATTCTACAATGTCAGTACCATGTGATCCCACGGAATTCCACAAAACATTCCATACCATATTCTAGCTGCCAGCATCAAATTCTAAATAAGAGCCCCCTGACAAACCACCACTATTTTTGTCTCCCACCAAATAAATGGATGTTCCAGAATCAGAACAAGTCTTGAACCTTTAGATAGACAAAAATAGTCACAAAAAACACTCAAACACCCTTGATTATAAAACTCTGAAACACTAGCTAACATAGTTCAAAAATGCTTTAGAAGACAATTTACCCATTCTTTTAATTGCATGTACTGACTGTCTCTCCCTAGTTAAGTCTAAGGCTCTCTTTTTGTGGAACGAATAGGATGAATAACCACAACTTGGCAGGTCTTGGTTAGCTAATGCCTTCTGCAACATGTAGTGCAAATCTTTGAGTACCACAGGTGACATCGTCTGGTAGGCCAATACTGACTTTCCTGTGTAACACCAAACAAAGGTTATAAAATGATCCACCATAGCAGGCAGAGTACAGGAGAGGTGGCTTTGTCCATTATTATCTGTTGATCCAAAGCATTCTGGTAAGTCTTGGATGTGGTAATCCAATTTCATTGTGACTTTAATGAGCTCAAGACTTCCCCATTCCAAAATGTCTCCACATAAAACCAGGTTACTGTACAAATGCCAGTAAAAGTACTTCACAATAACTTTCTTTTCAAAGGGACACCACGAATCTAGAAATAATACTCTCAATCTGCCCCAACACATTAATATTCTGCCAACAATCCAATGCTTAGCAAAGTCTTGCAATCCAGCACATTTAGTTGGGCAGCACAGGGTTGCCAAATACACCCTAATTGCCTTTGCAGCCTCTTGTATCTGCCAACAAGACACCGAACAGCAAACAAGAAATCATGGACTCAATATCTCTACTCTTTTGAAGAGCTCATGTGAAATGATTGGAAAGTATGGATCACTAAGCCATACCCATTTTTAGTACTGGGAGTACAGGAATTTCACCAAAGCAGGCCTGCAACTTCTCTCCAATCATTCATAAATGTGCTGAAATTTGAGTAGTGAAGTCTTGAGACCCTGGTGCTAGTCAATAAAAACTGGGAATCTATGAGTGAGAACAACTATCACTTATGTTGTTGCCATTGTGCTCAGATGAAAATGACAAATGTGCATGGAGGCTATGTACAGCCAATATTCTTAACAAAGACTGCACCAATTTCAAACTGGAAGATTTTTAGCCATGACTTTGACCACTGCCTGATTATCATCATGCCACACCACTATAGTCACCTGAATGGAAATGAGCTTTAGAAGTTATGGTGTTCTTTTTCCTCTCCCAAAACTAGCTGAGTAGCCAAGATGAAGAAAGTCACCACCTTTTAAAATAAGCCACAATGATGTGCCCCTCTACTGCTTCTGTCAAAAACTGTAATGTTTCTGATGCTAACATTGCTTAAGCCACATAGAAATCCTATTAAAGTATGCTAGGAAAATGGTCATAAACAAATATCTTTTTTTTCACCCTTCTAGTGACCCTCACTTCATGCTATTTCTGATGCCCCACTTTTAACAAGTTAGCAAGACATCTTTTAAATGTCCTCCCTGGGGCAATTGCTCTGCAAGCAAACTTGAGGTGAGCACTGAACTCCAAGCATCCCTAATCTTCACTTTTTCTTTGGATGTCAGAAACTCTCCAATTGTCCCCTTCAAGCAATCTAGTTTTGCCTGCAGCATTATGAATGACAAAGATACCATGCTCAACAAGAAATCCAAATAAATTAATGACTTAAGTAGGCCTTCCATCCCATTTTCTTGTCATAACTCAATACATTTGTCCATGTATTTTTGTGCTGCTCAATCACCCTTTCTTACAATCAAAAAATTGTTGAGATAGTGAACTTCTGTCTGACTGAAACCTAGTGCTGCTATCACCAATGAAATGCCATACTAAACTTTTAAAAGTTGTAGAAGCCACAGTACAACCCATGGGCTAAGCATATCAAAATAAAATTGACCCTTAAATTGCATACCCTACAAGGGTCAATTAAATCTCCTTTCCAAATCAGAAGTTTGCTAAAAGCTGACCCTACATTCAGTTTTGACAGATGTACATTCTTAAAATGGCTGACAATCTGAAATGCACTATGTCTACTGAGGCATAGTGCTCATGATTTTCTCACTTATTAATTTTATCATTTAAAAAAGACTCTTGTGGAAATGGTAGGTGCAGTGTAGAAATGCTGAATGCCTCAAAAAGGGCAGCCTGAAAGGGACTATCCACATTCCCTGCTGTTACCTCTTTATGAAGCAACATTTGCACAACACTCTCTTTACCTTCAACTGATTTTAAATTCTTGAAAGTTATGATTTCTGTGGTCACAGCCAAATTAACAAAAAATCCCATCAGAAAACCTTGTCACAAACTCCTGTACTACCTGCTGGTCACAATATCCTTTAACAAAATAGTTAAACCATCTGGCCTAATGGGCAAACATAAAGATCTATTTATGATGAACGCTGTTCCCCCTGAAAGCACCAAAAGGAGCCCCTACCTCTGTCTGATTTGTCTGCCAAAGTCTCAGCTGCCTTGAGTCTAATTTGATTGTGAATGTCCACACACACACTGGGCCCATCCTTGGACAACCATTTAGCAACCAAGTGAATGCCACCCCAGTGTGAGCAAACATGTGCAAATCTACATAATGACCAAACACGATTGCCTATATTGAAAGTCTAGCAGGCCCTGGGCTTGAATCTGGCCTCATCAACACCCCTTAAGGTAGCAATGTCTAAAAATCATAACCCCTAGCTACCTATCAGCATGGTGCTTATCCCATGTCAAAGACATTTTCACAGCCCTTAGCTTTTGAAATATTTTATCATACCAGAGCCATGCTGCTTCCTCAATTATTTGATGAACTTTATGCAACGTTAGAAAGTAGGTTAATAATTGGTTACACTTGACGTGACTATTTTTCAATGAATACCATCATACAATGAACAAAATGTTGCACTTAATTGTTCCACGTCTTGAATCTAAGTTTACCCATTTGCCTTTTGGCTGGGCATGTGTTTAACCCCATACAATTCAGCATATAGAATGCACTGCATACCATTCATATCAACTACATCAAGCACATCAGTCTTTTCCTTATGCCAAATTGCTCTTTTACTGTCATGGGAATATGGGTAGTAGTCAACATTCCTTGTGCCACCCTAACATATCTGTGGGCCTTAACAAACTCCTGTTCATTACTAACAGAACCTAAAGATCTCACAGTTTCCCATTCAGCTGATTGCAGACCAGTGACAACTGCAGAAATGAAATGCCACTGGAAGCAATTAAATTGTCACTGTAATCTATGCCTTTCTTCTTGATTGAAGGTTTCTTTAAAACCAACTAAGTAATTGTCTACTGACTGGCTTTGTAAAGTACTTTCATCTGGACAGTCAAGGTGGGATTCATTACCTAACTGAACCACCATGGACTATTCATCTTCATTAGAGTCTTTATGTCATTGTGAAACTCCTATTTTGACTTCTTAGATGACGGCTCTATTTGTTGCATCATCAGATCGGTTGAACAAGTCCATCCCCTGTTGGACTATCTCTGAAGAGAATATTCAGGCTGCTTCTGGCTGCTCACATCTTTTAGTTGCAAAGCCTGTGAAGAAAGCCTCTGCCTGGAATCGATCTGTCTCTTCTTGCTTGCCTTAACCATAAACAGACAGAGGATTTTCCACCAGGATCTTAAATCCAGCACACACAAGGATCTGCATGTCAACATATCTGCTCTCAATTGATTATTTTGGTGATATACTCTCTGGACTGATGTTAAATATTTTTTTTTTGTTGTTGTTGCTGATTCAATATGAATTGTTGTTTGAAGTCCATTCCACACTGACCCCTGAATCCCAAATGATGTTCCCACAACATGGCCAAGTTCAGCTTCTTCTAGAATGGAGGGTCGGATCTGTCCTAAAGTGAAATAACAGGATAAAAGTACTAGGAAAAATAACAATTAACAGCTTCGTGACAATGGTTCCTTTCACTAAATTGGCCTACTTATATGCTTATAATTTGCATCAGGAAACATTAAAAGGGCCTGGAATGAAAATAACTAACATAAATGAGGCATTTGCTGCAGCTAGAATCTCGGGTGATATTTATTGAAACCACTCCATAAAGATGATTAAATATTGACAGCGTGGACAAGCATGTTTAGAAAATTACACCACTTTTTGACAAGACCTTAAATATCCATGAGACTGAGAAATGTATCACACAGACACTGCACAATCAACATACACATCAACCATAGGGCAGATTTGTCAATATTTATTGTATTGTGTGCTAGCGGAGAAAACATGTGTCCCCTTGGTTAGACTGTGTATACTTCTGGACATTACTAATGAGGATCTCAGTTTCTCCCATGCTTACAGACCTTCTATTTGGGTGTTTGCTCATGTTTTGAGTTGTTTGAAGGCATTAAGTATGATGATCTAACTGAGGCTTTCATTTTTTGCACAATACTGGAGGGATAACTCACCATCTGACCGATTTGTTTCAGCAGCACTTACCAACCAACAGGCTTCTCCCACTGAAGGAACATGGATACCCTTACTGGTCTTACAGGTCATTTTCTCACAGTACGTAAAAGGAAAAAACAAATTAAAGAGCCCTTGCCCATGCTGCATGATCAGTCTACACATCAGCCATCGTTGAGTAATTCGACAGTTCTTCAGATCACTCACTCACTCACTGATTTCCCTGTATCGTTCCAGTGTAGTTCCTTCCACCATCATGGATGGAGGGTTACCCATGTCCTCTGCTGAAGTTTCATTGTCCTTATCAGGCATGAGAGAACACTCTTCTAAGAGTATGGATGTTGGAGGTTGTTCCTGGAGTAGCTGGGGTAAGAGACCTGTGTCCCATGTTGAAGGGCCATCTTGCAGTCATTCTCCTTCTAGAAATATCCCCTAGAAACAAAAGAAACAATAAGTTAGACATATATCATTAAAGACAGAGTTTCTGTTAATAAAGATGAATTATTTACCTTTAAGAGCTTATTGAATGAAAATCTAAGCAAGATTAATTCCACAAATCATGGAGGTATTTTATCAGAGGATTTGTATGACGCGGACAGGGATTCTTCATTATTTTCCTCAAAAGCACCTAACTTTTCTCTTATAGAGGAGTTTACCTTTTCTGAAACTATGTCCAGGATGAATAATGTGTTTCTGTGGGAATAAATAAATGATCCACCCTCTTTAAGGAGGCACTATGTTACGTTACAAGTGGATATGCCACACAGTACACTTGCCCTTCCCATTATGCCAGCCTTGTAGGATGTTTTTGATGCTACAGGCAATAATCCTGATAGTCAATCTTCAGTACTTAAAAACACAGATAGACTTTATAAAGTTCCTCAGTATAACAAGCATTTGTTTTGTCAACCGAGGTCTGACCCAGTAGCTATTTCTCTTTCTTCTACGGTGACAGTTTATGGACAATGCTAATTCCTTCACCTTTGAACAAGGACGGTAAAGCCTTTGACAGGCTGGAAAAGAGAATTTTCTTTTCTTTTCTTTACCTTTAGCCTTCAGAATTCTGAACTACCATGCTCATATGATAAAGTACATGTTAACTTCTGTGTACAGTTTGAGGAACTTTTCTATACCTTACCCTCAGTAAATAAGTCTTTTCTGAATCCTGTTACTGCTACTTTTTTTCAAGTGTCTAAACTTTCTTTAAAAAGTGTGCATATTACTGTGTTGACTCTTTCCGGGGCTACAGTTCCTGCTACTGTTATGAGACAATTTGCCTGAGTATGTAATCAGAAGTTTTCTGAAAAAGTAAAATCTGAAGTTTTGAATTCTTCTTTGGTTAAAGAAGTTTTGTTTTGAATTTCTGATAGGCAAGTACTCAAAACAGTTTGATGAAAGAGGTAAATTGATCCAGGGAGTTAGTAATATTTGTTAGCCCTCTTTTTCTTATTTTTCCAAAACCCTGATTCATTTTGCAAAAAAGCAAAACAAGCATCCCAA
This sequence comes from Protopterus annectens, assembly GCF_019279795.1. Lineage (NCBI taxonomy): Eukaryota > Metazoa > Chordata > Ceratodontiformes > Protopteridae > Protopterus > Protopterus annectens. Next base: position 1,007,743,684 of record NC_056727.1, on the reverse strand, counting down.
CAAGTTCTAGCCCACAGGGATCAAAAAGGAAATGGCAGAAGTGGGTCCAACAAAACAAAGGAATCTTTTCAGGAAAACAGAGACAGGTCTTTACATCAGAATGACTATATCACCCATTTCCACACTATTCTGTCTCAAATCTGTCCCATAAATTGGTTCTCAGACTTCATCTTTGGCAATAGATTGTGTTAGACAGATAGATTTGGAGAATAGTTCATGAGGGTTACAAATGGTACTGGATAGACAAAGCTCCGTTTGGGGAATTACTCCTCATCTTCTGAATTCTACAGAATTTTTTTCTTTAGGTTCTTGATCATATGTATTCCTTAGGTCATACAACTAGTGTCTCAAAATCAAAGGGGAGAGGGATTCTATTCCACAACGTTACTAGTGCTAACGAAATATTCTCTTTGGAGAACAATACTCAACCTATCCTTTCTCGACTTGTTTGCAAAAGTACCAAAATTCAAGATGTTAATTTTAGAAAGTCTGTTACCTCTCATTACTCTTTTAAGTTTCATGGTAACTGTAGGCTTAAAATATGTTTATCAGCATATCCATACTGCCACAGATTTCAAAGGTTTCCTCAGTGTTTCTGTGTCTGGGTCAAATTATCAGTTCTATACATTAACTTTTGGGTTATCTATAGCTCCAAGGGTGTTTGCAAAATGTCTAACTCTGATGATAGCTCACTGCAGACTGCAGAGCATTCACATGTTTATTTAGGCAGCATAGTTATCTTTGCAGAAACTTGTCCAGGTGTCAGGAATCCCTTTTATGGGTTACAAATCTCCTTCTCAATGTGGGCTTTCAGATTAACAGGCAGAAACACTAAGGGACTCTGGCTAACAAAGTTTGCAGATGACTGCAAACTGGAAGCCATTACTGAATCCCCAAATTATGTGGATACTCTACAAAAGGGCCTTACAGAAACAGATGCTTGGTGCCAGAGCCATGGGCTCAAGATCAATGCCAAGAAATGTATAGTTATCCCCTTTGGGAAAAAACATGTACCCATGAATTACCATATAGGTGGCAGTACACTAAATACCGAAAGTGTGATAAGAGACTTAGGGACACAGGTGGACAGTGGTCTCACCTTCGATAACCACATTGCCACAACAGTCAGGAAATCCTTCTATGTGGCACACCTCATCACTAAGGGCTTTTCATCCAGAAAAAAGGAGGTCATTGTCCCACTGTACTCATCCCTCATTAGACCCATTATAGAATACAATGCCCCGTTTGGTATGTACCTCTCAAGACATCTGCAACAACTGGAAAGACTGCAGAAATACCTCACTAAAAGAATCACAGGCCTAAAGCAGATGCCCTACCCTGACCACCTTAAATAACTCCAGCTATAAATCTGTCACATATCGTCTACTCAGAGGCGATCTCTGCTTAACATACAAGGCCATGTCAAACCCAGAGCTGTTGAACATGCTACACTTAAAGAAATTCTAATCCCTCAGAGCCACATGCTCCAGGCATCTAAACCTTGTTGTCACAATAAACAAAACATGCTGGAGGGATAGGTTCCTGACCCAGAGACTCCCCAGACTCTGGAATAGATTGCCCATACATGTCAAGCAGAGTGCCTCTTTGGCCCTCTTCAAAAGGAACCTTGACGATTGGATGGGAGATAGGAAATTCACCCCGGTGTTCATGTCAGTCACCCTGCTAGACAGGGGTCCAGGGAAGTAAATAGTGTGGGAAGAAATAGCCAGGGAATTGTTATGGCTAGGCTTGATTTGATAGCCTAGTACCAACCTATGAACCTATGAACCTAAGAAATCCTCAATTCCTTCTCACAAGATTGTATTTCATGGATGCCTTCTACAGTTTTCCCTGCAAAAGGCATTGTTAACCCAAGACAAAATGGGCTTGTATCTGGAAATCTCCCTGAGCTTCTCAAATCAGTTTCAAACTTCAGAAAGTATCTCAGGCTTCTAGGGATCATGGCATGCATGGTTCTCTTGATTCCTCTTGCCTGGTTGCACAAAAGAAAAATCCATATCTGTTTAAAACTATGTGGGGCCAACATTCTCATCCTCTGTATTTCAGATTTCAGATTTCAATTTTGGGTTTTATGAAGGGAGAACTGTTGTGGTGGAGACAATAGATTGTTCTGAATCTAGGTCTCCCATTCTTTCTCTTTCAATCCTAGCAAAGTCTGTGACAACAATGCACAGATTTTGGTAGCTTGGGTGGCCACTGTACAGCACTGTTCACATCTTCAGACTTCTTACATTCCATCAGAGCGAAATTAAGTGGGAGAAAGCTGATCAGGACCAGGACAAACTGTCGAGACTGAAAACTGAAAAAGGCATTCTTCCAAGAATTGATCCAGTTATGGGGAACACCTTAAATAGATCTGTTCACTTCCTTTCAGAACAAACAATTAAACAAATTCTGCAACAGGACTTCTTGCAAGGTAGCCCTGGAAAACAAATGTTTTTAATTGCTGTGGTCAGGAAAATGTCATTATGCACATCTACCATTTCCACTGATATCCAGGATAATTCTGAAGATACACAAGGACTCTCCAAAGATTATTGTGGTGACATTCATCTGGTCCAGGCATGAATGGTTCTCCCTTATAATGAAATTGGTCGATGGCAATTACCGCAAGCTTTCTCACAGATTGGATCAACTTATACAATTCAGGGAGAATCTGATACATCCCAACTTTAAGCAGCAACAACTGACTGCCTGGATGATTCAATTTTGATACCTTTTAGTTACTACATCATAAAGGCATGCAGCCGGTACTAAAGGAAGCAAAAAAAAAAACCTGCTGCTAGGAAATCTTGCACTGCAAGTGGAAAATATTTTCTAGGTGGTGCTACACACTAACTAGGGCCCAATTAGGTATTATGTAACACTAGTTCTTAATTATCTGTGTGATCTGCTATCAACTGACCCATTTTATTCCTATATCATGGTTCATCTTTCAGCCATTTCAGTGTGTTTACCCATGGATCCTCCCCTTTCTTCCTTGTCTTTAATCAGGCAGTTCTTGAACAGGTTGTGCATGTAAGACCACCAAGGAATTAAGTGGTGCTTAACTGGGATCTTAACATTGTGTTGGAAAAGTTAACTTAGTCTTCCTTTGAACCAGCTTATCTGACCAATTTGCAGGTCATAATTTACAAGATTGATACTTATTGCTCTGACTTCTGCAGGAAGAGTATCTGAGGTGCAGGCTGTCATAGCGAGTGAACCCTATGTGGTTTTCCATAGAGATGGGTTTAAGAACAAATCTGTCAGTCATGCCTAAAGTTGTTTTCATAGTTTGTAATGAATCAAACCATCAATATTCCTGTTTTTTATCCAGATCCTAAAAATCAGGAAGAAAGGGTTCTCCATATTTTGGGTGTGCCCTGCAACTCAAGCATTATCCTGACAGATCAGAATCCTTTAGACAAAGAAAGGGGAACCCATGTCAAAGCAGACAATTTCAAGATGGTTACCCCTTGGTGTTGCTTTTTGTTATTCCCACTGTGGCAAATATATTCCAAACAGAATAAAGGCACATTTTGCTATAATCTTATCTTCTTCAATGACATGCTGGAAAGGGGTGGACTCTAGAAGCATTCTAAAGGCAGCTACTTAGTCCTTTGCATGTCATCATTTTACAGACAATTGCAAACTGGATTCCTTATCCAAATCCATGATAGATTTTGTTAGGATCGCACTTCAGGGACTCTTGGATCCTAAGCCATTCTCCTCCTAGCTATAGTAATCTACCCGAATAGCTCTAGGCTACTACAGCACTGAGAATGATGAACATAGTACAGTTGTATAAATTGTACTTAATGTAACAGTAGATGTTCAGATTCATCACTATAATTTAGTTAACTATCCATAGTTCAAACATGTACAGATGCGGTTCCACTTTCTTGATGATTGGTGGAGAGTGTGCACGTGCGCATGTATGCATGTGTGTGTGCACGTATTTTTGTGTGTTTGAGTGCACGTGTGTGCATGTATGTATGTATGTATGTGTGACTGTGTTCGAGAGAGAGCGTGCGTGTGTGCGTGTGTACGTGTGCATGCGCGCACGCACACAAGCATGTGTGTATTTGTCTTTATGACTGGGAAGAAAGCCTGTAGACTCATAAGTAGAATGTCTTTTGTTTCTTGTTTTTTAAACTACAGTCATAATAATAATTTAAAGACAAATGTTGACAAAGAATGGTTATTGTTGCCATTTATCTACTGTACAAACATTACAGAATATGCTCTGTCAGATGACTGTGCATGCAAACACAAGTACAGTAACATCATATGCTGTACACATTTTCTATGACTATTAGTGTTCTGCATGGAATATATAATTAAGCATCAACATTTTATGATTTTAAAAGTAAGGATTTGTATTTAGTTGCCCATAAGCATACTTGTTCATTGGAGCTGGATAACATTACCTGTTTTAATAATGTAGTAATCCAATCATTTATTTATAAAAATGATCATCATTCAAGGTACTATGGTTGTTGTATCAATGCTTAACAATGTTCAACAATTCAGTATAAATCCTGTAAGTCAGAATGAATGTTTAATGACTGCATTACTAATTGCATCATATTTCATGCCATAGTACAACATACTCCATTTTTTTCTGAGTGAATTTCCCATGGTATGAAAAGAAGGACATGTATATTATGTCACCTTGTAGATGTCATAACATCTCAGTTTGTTTCAATATATACTATTATATTCCATTTCACATGTTCTGTATTTACTTAAGATCTCTTCAGAAGTACTGAATATAATTTTTGTGGTTCCATTTGATGTAGTGTCATATCTGGTTATAGCATACCCAGTGGTTCTGACTACATTTTGTTATCTTGTCTCAAGCACTAGGGTGCCTAATGTGAGTCTGTTTGACTCTGGGAAATAAATTGGTTATTTCTCCTACTTATTATGTTTCTTGCATCCATCGACCACTTTGGGGTACCTAAGGAGTCAGCATTAATAGATGGTGATTCAGCTATGGTTATCCATCTTTTATACGTATTGCCTTTTGGATGCATTATTTAAACCAGGGATGCATCATGGTTATGGTATGGCCTTAGGCACATGTCCTTCTTTGGATAAGCCAGTAGTTATCATTCCTTATTGGGTTACACCATTCTTTTTTGTGTTTGGCACTGTAAAAAAGTAGGCTTCTGTACATGCAGATCACTTTAAAGTGCCTTACTAAGTCTATTTGTGTGCATAAATTCCACACATCAATGCACATGTGCACACACACACACACACACACACACACACACACACACACACACACACACACACACACACACACACACACACCACACTTTTATAACTGCATGCATAATATAGAGGATTATAATTGGGTGTCCAAATTTAACCTGCTTATTTTGTGTTTGAGACATTGATGCCAAGAAATTCACCTTGAGAGTGAAACTTGAGAGGTCAATCTTGGCACCCATGTTAAGAATATATAATTTTAAGCTTCAATCAACAATCCAATTATAATACTTTGTAGTGCATGAATATTTCTTGCTGCATGCACCACTAAACACAGAAAAAAATAAAAAATACAGGTAATAAACTTGCCTTTGATGCAGAAGACTGTGGGTTCTATTCCCACACTAGGTAAATGGAGGACTGATACTGCAGTGCAGCATAAGGGGGGAGGTGTTGTACTTCTGTGTATGTTGTCCTTTGGATGATACATTAAACTGAGGCCCCATCTGCTTCAGATGATAGCAGATCTAGTGAATATAACTGATCCCACAACATTTATCAAAAAGAGTAGGGGTCCTTTATTTATACAAAAACATTATTTAAAAATATTTACATATTTATAAATTTGCAGATATACAATTTTCCATGTCATTTGCTTACTTATTACACATTCTTACTTTATGTCACGTTTTTATTCTTATTAGAACTCCTGATCATTTTCCATAGCCACTGTTTAATTTTATTCAATATTGCTGCCAAAATCCATCTTCCATTAAACATCCTTTTATTCCATATAACCCATGTAACATAAAGCAATGCTTTTATCCATTATTTTAGCATACTCTTTACTTTTTTCTTGAAATACCTACATTTAATCATCTCAATATTTATCTTATCCATTTCTTTTTCATCTTCAAAGAAAATTTCTTTGCATAACTGTTCCCATAATTTCACTTCTCTTTTACATTTCAAAATCACATGTTCAGTAGTTTCCTCTTCCCCACAATGTAAACACATTATTTCACATTTCATTTTATATGGCATGTTTTCTTTCACTGGTAATTTATCTGTTACCAGTGTCCACAAACATCTTGACTTTCTACTTTTTACTGCACCATTTATTTTTTATTTTTATACCTTTAATGTTTCCTTTTGCAAGTTTTTTTTCCCATGGTTTAACAAAACAATATCATATCTTTTTTATTCTTATACCACATTGTATCCCCTTTTCTACTTCATCAACTTTTATTTCCCACATTAATATTTTTTCTCGATAACATTTCATCTCTTCAGTTATAAATTCTTTTTCTCTTTTACTCCTTTTACCATACCCCAAAATATGTCATTTTTGGATTTAAACATTTTTATAACTAACCTTTCATATTTTTTCTTGTATCTACTTTAATACTTTATATAAATTTAGTAAAACAGCATATATCACTAAGCTAATTAATCATATACCTCCTTCCTCTTTATTTATATACACAATTCCTCTTTTTACTGGATTCAATCTAGAATATAATGTGAATGAAAAAAATATCTGCAATGATTCTTTTTTTCAAATACTGTTGACAACATACATGCACTTGCTAAATATACAATTTCCTCATTAAAACTGCATTTATCAAATGAAACTTGTTCCTAAATGATAATCTATATGTTTTCCAGAAAACAAAATACATTTCAACTCTTCCATTATTTTCCCATTGAATTCTATTTACACTTACTCCCAAATTTTATACCTAAAACAGAGATTTCATTAATTGCAAAATGAATTCCCCTTAACCTAAACAAATTGCCCAATCCTTTACTTTTCACTTTGTTTCTAAACACTCATTTAAACAAAGTATTATTTTTTGTCCAAGTCTTGTTTTTTTTTCAATTACTATAATATCATCTGCATAAGTAAATAAAACTGGAATTCTTAACCCTTCAGACATTATGTGCCCTGCCTCTTGCATTTTACAGTTTATACAATCACATTCATAATTAAAGCAACAAGTACCCAAATTATTGGAAATCCCAGTCTTGTACTCATTTTCATTTGTAGCTCTTCACTTAACCAGCCATATACTACAAATTGTACTTGATTATTTCTATAGGCAGACATGCATAATTTTCTATTTTTTTACTTATATAGTATTATATAATTATCACCCATAAAATTCCATATCTTATTGTATCAAATGCATTATTAAGATCCCATGTCATAAGTTTAGCTTCTTCTGTTTTATTTATAACATCGCTCCCAATCTGTCTTACTAACATTAATAATTCTTGACATCCCTTCCTCTTCATGCTATAGATACTGTTCTCCATAACACTGTTCAAATTAGTTTTAAATCTATTCTATATTATTTTTATAAAAATCTTATAATCATTATTATTTAGTAATATTGGTCTCCAGTTCATTATTATGTTTTCTCTTTTTTTCTTCCAAATAAATTTACGTATTCCACTACATAATTCTTCATACATGAATCCTTCATTTAATCATGCATTCAAAATCTTTTAAAATAGTATTTTTGCCATTACATTAATTTTTATACATTTCAAACCCTATTCCATCTGGTCCTGCAGCTGAATCTATATTCAGTTGTCCAAATACTTAATCTAACTTATATAAACAAATCTTTTCAAATTCTTTTATTTTCTTACTCTGAAAATGTTACTACTTCCCATATTATTTTCAGTTTCTTCTTTTTAATCTTTAAATATTTCTTGTATACACTCTACTACAACATTTTTAATTTGGTCATGGGTTATTTATATTTCTCCTCTTGCATTTTTCATTTTTTTCATTGCACAACTCTCTTCCTTTATTAATATGTACTTTAATATTATGAAATGTCTCTTTTTCCTTGCATGAAATATCATTACTTGAAAAAATAGCTCTTTAATTTTCTCTTGATTTCTTCAATATATTTTTTTTTCTTTGTCAAAATAATATCATATTTTCTAAATATTCCAATGCATATTTGTATACTCCCCTGTACTTTTCATTGTCTACTTTTCTTAAATCATTCTGCCACTGTAAGAAACATTTGTTTATATTTTATCTTAAAACTGATCCACCATTCAGACCAGTTTTATAAAATGCTCTCATTATAATATGATTACTGTATTATTAATCTCTTTCCTTCTTCATTCCATATTTTCTCATTAACTGTTTTATTCCTTTACATATTTTTGTATATTCCTTGTTTGCCTTTATCTCTAGCCATATTGTAAGATAAACAGAAAAAAACTGTTTCAATTATTTCTCCTTCTCCTACAGTTAACCTTTCTGTACTATAAAGTAATCTATTTCAGATCTATAAATACCCCTTCTATAAGTCAATGAATTTTTATCCCAGAGGGTTAATTTACCACATTTCATATCTCTCATTTTTCTTACATCGTTTCCTTTCTTTTATGCTTGCCTATTAAATCAAAATTAAAATCTTCTGTCACTATAATATTCATATTTATCACTTTGTAATCTAGAATATAGTGAAACAAACCTTCCCATTCTTTACATGTAACAAAACCCTATACTGCTATAATTATATAGACTTGTCATTTCTATTAAAAGTACACAGTAGTTAATTTTTCCATTCTTACTGAAGTTATATCTAATACTTTATTGTATTTCTACAAAAAAACACCTATTTCAGAACACCAGGCATTTCCAAAATTCCAAATTATCTCCTATTTTTCTGTTTGTAATATTTCTTCACTCATTAAAATCTTGTATCTTCTAATACAGTTACATCTACATCAAATTTTATTTTCCTGTTGTTTACTCATTCACTAATAGATTTCATTTTTTCCTTTTACTACTTCCCAATTTGCCTTCCACTTAACTTATCTTAGAACCTTCTTCTATTTTCTCCTTTTATTTCTCTCTTTGTCTTCTTTATCTAATTTATCTTCTGATTCTACCACTTCTAATGATTCCTCTCTTTTTTTATTTTCTTCTCTTTTTTCTTCACCTTCATTATTATTAGCTTCAGTTTTAGAACCCATCCATAAATGCCAGATTTTGTTACATTTGTAACATTTCAGTTCATATTTTCTTGCATCATGACCCAGTTCTTTACAGATATAATATTTATTTTTGTCATATTTATTTAGCTGTTTATCAGATGTCCTTCTTTTCCAAAAAAAAGTTGTCCCCAGTATTTTACCATACCCTTATTTCCTTCAACTTTTATCATAATTGGAATATGTATAATTTTGTCTGTTTCAATCTTTAACACAATAATACAGTCTCATCCACCAGTCTATAAACCCTTTATCATAAAACTTTGCAATGTTCAGCACTTCTTTACATAAATATTTCAAATGTCCTTTTAAAGTCTTTCTACTTCTGTTTGAAATCGCATATGAACCTTCTTTTTTTGTTTCCCTGTTAAATGATTTTATTACATATAAATTCCATGGATTACAATTCTTCTTTTCATATTCCCTAGGAAATTTTCCACTACATAAACACTCTCAAATTTAATGCCACAAAATGTCTCTTTGTTTATAAAATAAAAGTTCTTACCTCTTGGGCTTTTACACCCAAAGGAATCATTAAGTTGTCCCAAACTACACACCTATCCAGTTCTTTTTCTTCTTTATTTTGAATCCTTACCACATACATTTGCTTTACATTTTCTTCTGTTTTTCTCTTTTCCTTTCTGTTATTCCCCAACCCCTTCTGCATGGAATTTCCTTTCAATTTCACCATCATCCTTCAAAATGAACTCTGCTTCTTCCTTTTTTATTTTATTCATGATGAATCCCCAAGAAACATGCCTTCATTTTCTGGGTCACTCTGCATCAACATCTTCTTCAACACATCATCCCACAACCCCCCCTCCGACTGGAGGGTTATAATAACACAAGAATCATTTGTTAATACCTCTTTTTCAGCTTCAGCAAGCAAGTTTTACTGAAAAACAACTTCTGAATCCTTTGCAATCTTAGTGGCATTTGCCAGTGTGTCTTCTGCCATCTTCCTTTTCTCATGTACAGCATCCCAGCTGCCACTTCGCTAGGAATGGGATGTCCACATTCCTAACAGAGTAGGAGAAGTTATGTGATACCCTGGTCATATTTTCCTAGTAGTTCAAATACTACTTTGAGTCTCTCCTGAAAAGAGACTACTAGCTTAGTGGAACTAACCCAGTCACCAAAGATTAAATAAAAATAAAATTAAATAAAAAGGAGGCATTGTTCAGGCTTTGAACGACAATAATGCAGGTGAGAAGCACTTTACATCTTTATGTATTCCATGTGTATGGGAAACACCTGGTTCCAAATATGTTTTTCTTGAGTGTAATGTTGACAGCAGACAGACAAAGAGTTGGCATTAACTTGTTTCATGTTCTGCTACAGTTATTTACAATCAGATATGAGTTAAGTAACTCCCTGAATCAGAGGAACCTTAATGCTAGAAAAGATGCTAACTTCTAAGATTTGTTAAGGCTGGATCTCATGCTATAGCATCATTAAATTAGGTTGTCTTTTAACTGGTATATGAAGATAATAACAGTGCTCCATGCATTACCATGTCAAATATATTACAGTGTTTGCAATTTTTTGTTACTATGCAAGTGATACTTATACACTTCCCTTACACTTCTGTACCTACATCCTTTACATGAATTCCATATAACTATGTCTCTTCAGTGTTTCCACATTCTAAGCCAGTTATCTTCCCTGGACTGTTGTATACTTATACTGCCAAAGTTCATATTAGCAGCACATTGTACACTTTAGAAACTATGTACTCTTGCATTATATAATCTGTTTATGTATTTAGACCTGTATGGAAGGATTTTATTCAGTCCACTTCCATGCATAATAACAGTCACTCATGATTATTTCCTAATGTTGACTGTTTAATGTCTCTTATATGCTACACACCCATCTGGATCAAGAGCTATCCAAAGGACTTTTAACTGTTTTAATCCTGAATAGGAAGAGGGTGACAAACACCTTTGCTTCCTAAGGTCTTCTAAGCCAAAAACAACTTGCATCCTGAGAGATTTCTCCAAAATCTTCTGCTGAAAGCATACTTTATAAGATTTACAATATGTGCTGTTGATGTGAATTATAAAAAATGTAAAATACGGTTGCTCTTTAGAAAACAGTTTGGTGGGACTGGTAGTATCAAAGATCTTTACAGTGCAGATAAAATAAATAAAAAAATATATATATATTTTATGCCAAAAGTTATCATTGCTGTTGTCAAATTATTATATTTCTGTAAGTGTGCAAGATAGATCCAAGATGTTAAAGGGAGAACTGTCCACCTGTTTGAGAGCTTTCCAATGATATGTGATAAGAGGAGGTATTGTACTGCTGTTTTGTAATATCAGAAAATCTATTCAAATTAAGCATATAGTAGTTTTATAATATTTAAAACAATATTATTCTACAAAACTACTTGCATCAGATGGCAAGTATTAGTGGCAGAATTTTTAGCCTTAATGTTTTGTATAAGAAGACACCATTAGTTCACCTGTAGGTCATACATCTTTTATGAAATTAATGGTTATGTCAAATACAGCCAACAGTCAGAACTGCATTTATAATTGGAATGTCTTCAGGTAACCTATCATGTTTTACTGTTATTTTTTAACTAACACTCAGAACATGGATATTTATTTACTTCTCAACCTCTTAGTGCAAGAAATCTGGACAAAGCCTGACAAAAATGGGAGGACAATTTATTTATTTATTTTATTTTACATTTGTTGACCGGGCTAGTCCAACTGGATACATGTCCATTTTCAGCAGAGGCCCGGGGAGATAAGGTCCGTGCAGAAAAAAAAAAAATAACAAAATAAACATTTTTACAAACAATGTTGTTACAGGTTAATACATAAATTATCATAGAGGTCTAAGTACCTCCCATTTTAAATTTCGAGTACAATACTAAAAATAGGTCTAATATTATACTATAGTCTGGGAGAAATAGGTCTGGGATAAGAGGAAAATAAAACCTTTATATTTACAAAGAGTATTAGAAGTTAGGCTGGAAAAATCAAAGAGGACAGAAATACATCACAGTGCCAAAGGCAGGTACAGTGGACAAAATTACAGAGAGGACAGAAATACTTTGCAGTGTAGTAGGCAGGTACAGTTCAGATTGCAGATAGAATACAGAAAGTCAAAATAAAAGAGGCGTAAGTGTGTCTTTTATATATATTAAAGAGTTTCCACACTAAGAGACAAAGGCCCAAAAATAGGGACATATTTTAAATATTGCTCTTATAAACTTACAAAGTTGCTAGAGTAACAGGGTTTGTTTTAACATACATTTTCTGAAGGATTTGAAATCGGAAAATCAAAAGTATGTCATTATTTAGTGACTTCAGTCCTCAGATCATCCCAGTGATTTATCAGAAAACCACAAATTGTAGGAGGAACAGCCCAAAAATATGAGCAAAGAATCTGAACATTCTGTGAAAATCTGAACAGTTGAGAGGTGTGTGCATGCACCATCATTAACATGACAGTATCACACTCCATTTTTGCATTATTAATGTAATCATGGAAAATATCTCACATTATTCATAACTTTCTGCAAACACTTCATAATAAATTGACTTATATACATCTCATACAGGCTATTTCACTGTGCATACTTTGCAAATCATGTCAGGTTTTAGATGACACCTTAATGCCTTAGTTTTATGTATGCACCTGTATCAGGACATCAGAAATTAGATTTTGGAAACACTTACAAGTATACTCATTTCAGGAGCACAGGGAAGTCTCCTCTAAAGATATATAGTCATACAGGATGCACAGGAACTCTGCTTTCCTGATGAGTATATTCTTGTAGAAAACAATGAGTTACGATTGTCTGCATCATGTAAGACAGAATACAAGAGATAAAGCACCCTTTTACTCCCTCATTACATCCGAGTGATGCCTCCAGATACATCTGCAGTTACCTCCTACTGCTCCTCTAGGCGTCAAATATTACTTATTCATATTTGCATTAATAATTCCAAAACCATGCTACATACAAGGTTTAAAAATATTTTATCTTGAAACATACATGATGGTAAACACAATTGTATTGATAGTTGACCTCTGTCAATGAGTATTTGTTAGAATTGCAAGGTGATAATTTAATTTTTAAAGGCTCAGTCCACACCCACTAGGAGTTAAAGGTACATACTCAAAATAGTTGTACTGGAGTGAATCATTCACCTTAAGTGACATCCCAATCGTCCTTATCATCTGATTTCCTCTTTAAAATGCTTCAAGGACATATATTCTTGGATAGTACACTGCCTAAATATCTCACGTTTTTCAGATGTCTACCCTTTACTCCCTCAACAACTCTAGATTGAAGTTATTACCTATAAGGACTTTCAGTCGGTGGGTAGTCTTCAACCTTAATTAGCCATAGATAAGGGTCAGCCCATTAAATACCCTTACTGGGTGCACTGTAAGGGCATACACATAATATGTGCTGTTACTGTACTACTCAGTATGTTTTATAGCAATGCAGGCGCATATTTATTTATAATACCTTATAATATTAATCCACTTGCTATGCAGAGCAATGTTGACTGTGTTTATTGTGTCATATAATGCTTTTTTGTGTCTTGCATTTTTGTGCCTATTTGGCAAGTATTTTTGTCTGCATTACTGTAAAAACAGACAGTACCGTATTACCCTAGGTAAAACAGCTTGCAATAACAGCACAACAAAAAGATTCCCTTTAAAATGAGTGCCTCTGTTCTTAAATCAAAGATAAAGACTGCTTCACTTAATATACAAGCATTTTAATTTACAAATTACAACAGTAGCTTCAGATTCTATGTACATCTCTTACCATGTGTACTGCCTCACACAAAGAACGACTAGTTCCATTTGACAATCACCGTTAACACAATCACGTGCATGTGACTGCTGCTGCTGGATGCTGTAGTCTAACCTGTCTGACTCTGTGGACAGATTTAAGCCCTCTAGTCAGAATATACAACCTACAATATCATCTACAATCATGTACCTACAATAAGGAGCCATTTAAGAAGCTGCAAAGCAAGCCAATGTAAATGATTCATGTTGCCTCATCTCAGGCATACTAGCAGATTAACATAAATGATTTGAGTTGCAACATCTCTACAGATATGTTGATCACTGAGTGTATATATTCTATGCTGATTCCAGAGCATGAAACAAGTATGGAGAGAGACACTGAAAGGCTGCTTCTTCTTTTCAGTATCCTATTTTGCACTAAATGTTTCAGTGGAACAACAAATTGTTCACTAAATGTATATTTTTTTCATGGTAATATGACATTCTCCTCCTTCATAAAAGAATGTTTTTTAACCTGATTAAGACACTGCAGGCATAACATTTCATGTATTTTTTCTTCTTTTTTCATTTCATTACAGTCTATGTTATCTATCCTCTGAGTTCATCTCTTTAGTCCAGTATAGCAATGGAACATCAACATTTTTATATACAAAAGTACCAAGTGTTTTAGTCTGGCTGTAGTGGTATATATTCTGAAGAAAGGTACATGAAAAGTGTGACTAATCACTTGATGTCACAAGATACCTATGTTCTTTAACAGGGTACTATCTTTGTTGACCACTGGAACGCTTTGGCTACAATCTATTTGACAAGATCAAAAGGAGTCAATGATGCAGTCATAGATAAAAAATAATGCCTTATCTTTTTATAGCCATCAAGCCCAAACATGTATTGTTATTGTAAATGGCAATCTAAAATATTATACTGTCCTATCAAAGAATGCCTGTCTCCCGTAATGGCAAACTGGGAACTTTTGACCTCTTGATCTTATGAGCTTACAAATAGTAAAGAGGTGAGTGGTTGTCTTAACCCAGTTTATGCATCCTGACCTGTCTCCTCATTTGTACATAGGAAGTGTCCTTGTGATTACTCTCTGACTTTGTCTCTGTCTCACTACTTCATCAGGTTTGCATCAGGTTTTGGCTTGTGTCACAGAAGATACATTTTATTGCTGATGTCATTAACTCATTTGAACCAGTATGTGTTCATTTTCTATCTTTAGAAAGATGCCATATGTGATAGTAATTCAAATCTTTCATCTGTGCTGTGCCTGCAGCTTGCATGTGCACTGTAACAATATCTGTTAACCTTTAATTATGGTAATTACTGATGGAATATCATGGCTGCTAAATAGTATAACTGCACCTGTAACTGTAAAATAAAGTGTTGATTTTCCATTCAAAATAACAGTAACATTTTGCAAAAATGTTATTTTTCTCCCATCTTAAAATACATTTATCAGTTTGATCTGCCATGAAACTGATAAATAGTGCATTTTTTGCTATGTACTGTACTCTGTCCAGCAAACGTACTGTCCTGTTTTACTGTCAGTATGTGGCTGTGATTCACTGTAGTCACTATTTTTATAGCATTTTCTGGAAGACTCTTCTCCCACTCCATTTTAAATTATCCTGTTCTCATTGCCCATTCTACATTCTTCTGCATGATGTCAGCATAGAAGCAGCCAATCATCTGTCATAGCTGATTATGCATCTGTCTAATTCATTGTAAAGCATCCATATTCATAGGTTTATAGGTTTATACTAGGCTAACATCATCAGGAGCTTTACAAGGGTTGCCATGCAACCTAACACAGTTTTGTCCCAGAGTTCGTTGGACACCTATATGTTGGAGTATGTTAGTAAATAGGTAGCTAAGGGTTGTGCATCTGTGTAGGGGGTATATATTAGCTGATAATTAATTTCCTTACTGTTGACATCTGTCCATCAGAGAGATGGGGGTCAGACCAGGGATGAATTTGCAATTTTCCATCCAGTGATCAAGATTTCTTTTTATCAGGAACAAGGATGAACTCTGCTTCACACTGATGCAGAGCTTATTCCATAGCCCATGGATCCTTTGGGACACATATCGGTCCATCCAGCAAGTTCTAGTTATGTCGCAGCAAAGTTCAGGTCCATGGATCTAGTGTTTCTAGTGCTGTTTGTCTTGCAGATCTGCAAGAGATCCATCAGAGTTGGATCCAAGGATGTCTTATTTGCTAATCATAGATCACCTCTGAGTAACCTGTAGGAGACTGAGTACACAGACAGGACCTTAAGGCAATCTGTGTAGGGCAGGGTATTCATACCATGGATTCTCCTGGTGAGGAACATCTGAGGGCATTCCAACTGTTGCAAGTGCCTGAATAGATACCTGCCAAAGGGAGCATTGTATTCAATGACTGGTCTGATAAGGGCTGAGTAGAGTGGTACTATTATTTTCTTGGATCTGGATGCCACACCCTTTCTTATGAGTTTGGTGACATAGAATGATTTTCTTACTATCTAAACTACGACTTTTAGTTAAGTGCCAACCCCTTCTTACTCTGTCCCTAAGTTATATTTTGTGTGGTATAAAGTTGCTGCTTATGCCTATCAACACTGCTTGCTCATATTTCCTATGTACGTAAAAGCAGCAGGATACACGGCACATCTGATATATCCCAAAAGATGATAGTTACCTACAGAAGATGTAGTAAGGCAAAGGGAAACTAATGAGAAAGATAAGACTGCATTATTCCGCCCAGTGTTTCTACTGCTGTGTTAAAATTAAGATGCTGTGTTAGTTGAAAAATGTTGTTTTATAGGTTCATAGGTTCATAGGTATGTTCTAGGCTAATGGTCCTGGGGCTTTTACAAGCCTAGCCATAGGATTACCTTGACATTGTTCCACCCAACCTAAGTTCTCAGTGCCTCTGTCAGGTAGAGCCACTGGAGTTATCCCCGGGGTGAATTTTTTATTTCAAATCCACACATCAAGATTTCTCTTGAAGAGGGCCAGTGAGTTGCTCTGTTTGACATGTATGGGAAGTCTATTCCATAGCATGGGTGGTCTCTGGGTTATGAACCTGTCCCTCCAGTATGTTCTGTTGATTGTGGTAATGAGGTGGAGGTCTCTGGAGCATGTAGTGTGGAGGAATTGGGATTTCTTTAGATGTATTATTTCTAAAAGAGCTGGGTCAGACGTGGCTTTGTAATTCAAGCAGAGATCGCCTCTAAGTAGGCGATATGAGACAGAGAATAGTTGTAGTTTTTTTAGTCTCTCCATATAGGACAAGTGTTTAAGGCCTAGGATCCTCTTTGTGAGGTACTTTTGCGGCCTCTCCAGTTGTTGCAGGTGTCTAGTCAGCTACGTTCACACTGTGGGTATTATCTGTGAGCCAATTTGGGGTTGATGCCTAGCTTAGTGAGTTTTTCTATGATTCCTGAGTGGGGAATGGTATCAAAGGCCTTGGCCAGATCAAGGTAGCCTGTATGAACCACCTTGCCTTCATCCACAGCTCCGGTGACTGACTCAAAGAAGTTGACCAAGTTGAGCAGGCATGATCCACCTTTCACAAAACCAAACTGTATGGGATCCAGAGTCTGGAGATTCTCTATATCCTTGTTTATTAGGTGTATGATGATGCATTCCATAGCTTTGCATATCAGACTCATCAGGCTAATGGGGTGATAGTTCTCAGGGTCTGTAGTCGCTCCTCCTTTGTGGAGAGGGATGACTGTAGCATTCCACCATTCGGTAGGGACAAAGCCTGAGGTGAGGCTGTGATTGAACAAGACACACAGGTGAGATGCCAGTTCACTCTGTAATTCATGTAGAACACAGCCAGGGATATTGTCAGGTCTCACAGAAGCTGGCCTTGAATAGTGCTGTTTTAACCTATGCAGCAGTAATACTGGGTGCCTGGCAATCTACTGGCCTTGTGATTGGTCATTTGGGGGGGATAGAGGTGTTACGTCAGCACTGAATCTTTTGGCCAGTATATTGGCAATATCTGTTGGCTTGGTATAGGAGGTACCATTGTGCAGCAGCTCAGAGAAAATCTGGGTATTGTCATGGAGGTTCTTTACATAACTATAGAAGGCCTTGTAGTTGTCTTTACTATCTGCTGCAATTCTGTTTTCATAGCTAGCTTTAGATTATTTGATGAGGGATCTCAACTTTTTGTTGAGGCTGATAAGGGAGTTTTTCCAGTCTTGAGACTTCACCTTATTCCACATACATTTCCTCTTTCTGTTGTAGAGTTTTTTTATGGCAGGGGACCACCAGATTGGCTTCCTTTTTTGGAGGAGAGCGTCTTGGTTCTATTGGGTATGGTGCGATCCATGCATTTGTGTACGTGTTAATACAGTGCACTGGTGTATGATTTGGTGGTCATGCAACTATTCTACATTTGAATGGGTGCTGTGTATTTATCCACCTCTGTTTTTAGGAGCCCAAAATTAGCTTTGGAGACATTTTTCATAGTGGTTACCTTTGCAGGGTTAGGGGGTAGGAGGGATGTGGATTTCCAAGGTGATTAGTTTGTGATTGGATCTAACCATGGAGGAGTTATCTATTGGTGTAGAACAACAGTTGTCCATGTTAGTAATGACCAGGTCAAGATGATGCTAGCTCTAGTAGGGGTAAAACGACCTGGTCCAGGGCATTGGAATTAATGAATTACAAGAAACGTTGGGCAAGCGTATTGGTACATGAGTAGTTTTTCCAGTTAGTGAAGGGGTAGTTGAAGTTGCCCAGTATGAGAGTGTTAGGTTGGACCCTAATATTCTCTAGGGTGCTTAGGAATGTGGAGTGTGAGTCTTGAGACATGGTTGGGGAACTATAGCAGGCTACGACCTGACCCGTTGTCTTACCCAATGTTAGCTGCACCTGAAGTATCTCTGATATGTTATGTTGGGCTACCAGTCTGGAGGTGTGAAAATCCTTTATACATATGGAAACACCACTGCCTTTGGAGCTTTGCTCCAAGTTCTGGGGTCGAAAGGTGTAGAATCAGTTATAGACTGGTAGTGCAAGGGTGCTTTCTGCTGCCTTAAACCAGATCTCTGTTGCAGCACACATTTTGATGTTCTCCATTTTAAAGAGTGCTTTGAGCGAGTGCATTTTGACATTTAGACTTTTAGCTTTGAGCAGCGTGACCATCAGATTGCATTTGTTTGTAGCTATTATGGTGGTAATTTGCTCTTTGGAACACTGCCTAAAAAGGCACTATAGGGGTGGCAAGAGCCTTGGCCAGTATCTGGAAGCCCAGGGGTGACAGATGCAGGCCATCTCTGGCAAAGCATAGAGGTCTGTCAATCATGTCATCCCAGGCAGACAGGTACTGGATCCCCTTAGAATGACACCAGAAACTTAGTCAATTGTTGAAATCAATCATTTTCTGCTTGTACCATTGTATCATTCTGGGTGATGGTAGGATGCTGCTCAGGGCTAGGGTGATACCAGCCTGTGTGCATTGTCCAAGAGCTCCTCCATGTCTCTTTTCATGTAACCAGGGAGGTACATCTCAGGTCATTCACACCCACATGTACAATGACAGTCATATTTGTACCTGTTTTTGAGGGACCTGAGTGCGTGCATTATGTGGCGGATCCTGGTACCTGACAGGCCGCTGTCTTACTTATTCCTTATTCAACCTAGTTGGTGGGACATCAGTGTTCCTCACTATCGAGTCACCTATGACTAGTGTGTTGGGCATGCTGTTTTGCCCTTGGGGCTGTGGTTGAGTGGCACACTCTGCTGTTTGGGTAGATTTTTATTGTGAACCTCCGCAAAGGTGGGTGTGTGGTTTGTATTTTTATGTGAAGGCAGTGCTGGTGTGTGCTCTGGAGGGCTATGTTTTCCATGTGGTGTGGTGCAAGTGTTGACTTTCTCCTCTTGACCAGCTATTCCAATTTCTATTATATAAGTGCATCTCTCACAAGTCAGAGTCCTGGGATGTAAGACGGGAGGGCTGTCGGTGTACATCAGGCAGTTGCTACAATGCCTCAGGATGTCAAAGTTCACCAGGTTAATAGGAGAAAGCACAAGGAACTGACCTTTAGACATGCCTGGAGTGGTGGGCATTAATAATAAGTACTGGAGCTTTTTCCTTGTAGAAAGTTTAGTGCTGATAGCACTTTTGTGTGCTACAATAATTGCTACAAGAAGTTTGGTAAAGTGCCAGACTAATAAGCTAGTAAAGATGCAGGAGAGGAGAGAACTAGCAGATCTAAGGGAAAAATTGAAGTGCAGACTTTGGCAATGCTCAGATGCTTACAAGCAGTCCTGGATACACCAAGCCTGTATCTGGACTAGACTAGTTATAGGAAAGACGGGAAACGTGTAAATGTGTGCTTTTAAACCAGAAAATTGAAAGAGATGGATAAACTGCCTAAACAGCCAAGAAACGACAATTTCTGGGCCAGAAACCACTCCTGTTGTGTTAGATAGGCTATCTAGTGCTTACCACTCCCACTGATAAGCTAGAAGGCTTCCTTCCAACACAGAAAGATTTGGGGGCTCAGAAGCTTACATATAGTCCTGGATACAGAAAATTTGTATCTGGACTAGACTAGTTACAGGAAAAGCAAGAAAAGCACAAACACGAGCTTTTAAACCAGAAAGTTGAAGGAGATGGAAAAACTGACCAAACGGCCAATAACTACAATTGTTAGGCCAGAAACCACTCCTCTTGTGGTAGATAGGCTACTTAGTGCTTACCACTCCCACTGATAAGTTAGAAGGCTTTCCTCCAACACAGAATGGCTTGGGGGCTCATAAGTTTCCATACAGTCTTGGATACAGAAAATTTGTATCTGGACTAGACTAGTTACAGGAAAGGTGGGAAAAGCACAAATGCAAGCTTTTAAAAGAGAAAGTTGAAAGAGATAGAAAAACTGCCCAAACGGCCAATAACTACAATTGCTGGGCCAGCAACAACTCCTCTTGTGGTAGATAGGCTACCTAGTGCTTACTACTCCCACTGATAAACTAGAAGGCTTCCCTCCAACACAGAAAGGCTTGGGGGGCTCAGAAGCTTATATACAGTCCGGGATACAGAAAATCTGTATCTGGACTAGACTAGTCACAGGAAAGGTGGGTAAAGCACACATGCAAGCTTTTAAAACAGAAAGTTGAAAGAGATAGAAAAACTGCCCAAATGGCCAATAACTACAACTGCTGGGCCAGCAACAAAGTGATAAGCTAGTCCAACACAGAAAGGCTCGGGGGTTCAGATGCTTACAAACAGTCTTGGATACAGCAAGTCTGTATCTGGACTAGACTAGTTACAGGAGAAGTGGGAAACAAGCTAAAATGCAGGCTGTTAAACCAGAATAGATGAAAGAGCTTGAATGACTGCCTAAATGGCCAATAACTACAATTTCTGGGCCAGAAACCACTCCTCTTGTGGTAGATAGGCTACTTAATGCTTACCACTTCCACTGATAAGCTAGAAGGCTTCCCTCCAACACAGAAAGGCTTGGGGGCTCAGAAGCTTAAAACAGTCTTGGATACAGCAAATCTGTATCTGGACTAGAACAGTTACAGGAAAAGAGGGAAACAAGCTCAAACGTAGGCTTTTAAACCAGAAAAGTTTAGAGTGATGGAAAAAACTGCCCAAATAATCAATAACTACAATTTCTGGGCCAGAAACCACTCCATACAGAAACCATACCTTTTTTTATTTCATGAAATTATAGCAGGTAGAATATATTCTTTAAAAAGAACAGAACAGCTACTATATTTACAATGGGTAATAACTGTATCAAAGGTATTGGGGTCCCAAGCTTTTAACATCCAGTGCTGACACATCGTATTTCATAATTCTCATAATGACTAATGCACATGTCAGAAAATACTAGCAGTCATCAGCTATGTTTTAGTATTTGAACTGTTTCATGCATTTTCTGCTTAAGCTGTCTTAATTGTATGTCATGTATTACCCCCCTTGCAGCTAAACATCATGAAAAAAACTGCTCATACAACCTGAGACATTACTCACAAGCCACACCAGCTCTGATTACTCCTAGAACCAAACCCCATAGAACTGTCCATGTATTCTCCATTTGGACTCTTCACATTGGCAAGCTTTTCTCATCAAACTAAAGCAAATCAATACAGACATAACACCTAACACACTACTGCTATCTCTATTCTAATTCTCTTCTCCTCTCACAGAGTTACTGAAGACTGACCCACCTTAGGATCTAATGTGAATATCATGAATCATACTCTGCTTGTTTGAGGTAATGCACATATGTAGGTTTTATATGTAGCTAATGTTAAATGCTGGGTGCCTTTCTTGTTTTCAAAATGTTTTGTATTTCACCTGAAGTGAGTCTGAAACAGGTCAGTAGTGATCAGTGTACTACTCTAGTAAACAATTATAAATATATTAATAAATAAAGTATATAACATGAAAAATATGATGAATCTTGCCTCGTAGATGTAATTGTTTTATTTAAAAATATGTTAGATACTGGAGCCATACTTTTAAATGCTAATGAGATAACTTATTTGATTAGTACATCTTGTGGTATGCAAAAAGTTCTCAACAAATCATGGAGCATACACTCCATGTATTGTCTCTCCATGTTGTTAAACGGCCTGTCATGAAAGGGGGCGGGGGTGGTAAAATAAAACATAGTGGGATTTATGAACAGCTATATGCTGAAGGAAAATTAGGAGACATAAACTCTTTGTGAAGGACAGAACTGGGAAAAAATTGCAGATATAGAAAGGGAAATCTGAATGAGGGCATCACAGAAAAGCAAGTGCACGAGGCCATCTATAAAGGGTAGGAGCTACCAGTTGTGGATACCCAAGAGAGTATGAAAAATAAACGAAAGGAAACATGGCAAAACCCTTCAGCAGTACTTTTAAGATCTGGTCACTACCAAGATCAGTGTAGAAAGTGAAAGTCATATGGCCTGAAAAAAATTATATAAATAATGTTGACTGGAGCATTAATGTCAATTTCAATCATAAATGTTGGCGTCACAATTCTGACAAAGAAGATTCAGCTAAAATACATACAAATAATCAGGAAGCAGTTTGTACAGGAAAGTTCCTCCATACACAGCTGCTAAGTACTGTTGAAACTCTCAGACAATAATGGACGATTGGGGGAAGAATGCACAGATCTTGTTCAACAAGAACAGGACTTCTGACTTGGTTGATTGGAAAGCCCTTATAGCTGTTCTGGTGACTACAAATACAAGTTCATAAGGTGGAAAAGAGCATGTACAGTAAACCAGTGCCAAAATTTCTTGTTAAGGGAAGACAACTGTGAGGTACACAGCTAGATGGAAACAATGTATGGATACCTATGATTATCAGTAATGGAAGTCTTGGAAAAAAGTTCAAGGAAAAAATGGATCACTTATATCAGGTAAGAGGAGGACATCTTTTGCTATATGTCTGAAACTGCTTGAACTCTAGTGGCAGAAAACAAAGAACAGACCCTGCAGATGGTCATGGGACATTTTGTTCTTTCAAGTAGTAGACCGACCTGGAATGCATTTGAACTGAATGACTTGGTAAGAATACAAAGAGGAAACAGGGATGAGGAATCCATTAAAATGAGGACCAAGTCAGGGATGAAGTACTTAAGGTTGGAATTCTGGGAACCAGTAAGGAAAATTATGGAAGAAAAACACAATAACTTTAAGCTAGGCATAGAAGGTCTAGTTTGGAAATGGCAGATGAAGGTCTATTTAAAGGTATTAATGGTAAACGTGATAAAATGACAGCAAACCCTAAGAGTGAGGTAGCATTTGAGACACCTGCTGCCAGTCAGGTCATAAAATATTATAAAAGATATTCAGAAAGTATATAGAAAGAAAGTACGAGACTGAGGTTCTACCGACGTAGCAAAGAAAAAAAAAATAGGGGCAGAAACAAGATGAAGAGGATTCATGGATGCATGGGATCCTAAAGTATATGAATGGTTGAAGAGAACAAACTGTGGAGGTGTGGATGAAGTAAAGAAACAGAGGTCCTTGAGGAAGTGGAGGAACAACAGCTAGAGAAGGGAAGAGGCATTAAAAGTGTTATTTGGGGTGCTACAGGCAAGTTTTTTGATACTGAGCAAAGTGAATGGTGGTGGTTGATTGGAACTTGAATCAAGTATGTGTATTGTGGGCAGTGAAGATATTCAGAGGAAAGAATAAATCAGGAGGCTGTCAAAAAGAAGAAGGTATGGCCAGTAGAACAGATTTTGAGAAGAGGGCAGAAGGAGCAATTGGAACTCAAGGAAAAGGAAAAAAGAGTGGAGCACTGTGGAGAACAAAACCAACTTGGCCATTTAGGGGTAATAGTCAACAAATGGAACTCAAAATGATAGCAACAGAGATGAACAAAATAGAACAAGAGAAAGTAAGGGAAAGGAGATCCCACAAAGAATTGAGAAAGATGAAAAAGGAAAGTCAAAGGAGAAACAGTATACAATGAAATCATGAAGATGGAGGAAAGGCGATGTAAAAACTACAACAACTGAGAACTAAAGAAGTCCTGTAAATGGAAGCAAAGGGATAGGATGAATTGACTGAGCTGACACACTCACTCAAGATCCACTTATCAGCCTATGTAACAACTGCCATATCTGCAGAGGTAGCAATACAGTGCACAGAAACTAAAGAGGAAATGAAGAAAGGAGGATGAGAAATGTTCTAGAAGCAGGAGTGAAAGCATAGGATTTAGGCCTATGTTCTGAAAATACAAATGTGTATAAAGAAATGTGGAAGAATTTAATGGACAGATTTAGAGAATGACTATGGATAGTGCTTGTTTGGGTGAAATTCATTGTGCAATAAGTGAGAGAGAGGGGTGAAGAAGCAAATATTGCTTATAACAGAGGGAATGAAGAGATATTTAGCCAAGCACTGCAAACAGACAAAAGAAAAAAATGAGATTTAACATAGGATAGAACAACATACCACTCTACAAATGGCAGTAAAACTGAATAAACTGAAAAGAGAAGAAACAAAAGAATGGTGAAATGGAAAAAAAGTAAGTGAATGCTATGGAATAAAACTGGAGGAAACAGCAAACTAGCCCAGTCTGCAATACTATAAAAAAGTACTTAAATGGGAATATTTAAGGGACTGTAGAGGAAAGGGATTAACAAACCAATGTATCCAGATGAGACAGAGTAATAATGAAAGGGGAACCTGAATGTGGATGAGAGAAGGCAATGGGCATAATTGTTCATAGTTCTGATAGAGGAGTAAGTGGTCAACATAGACCTACAGGACTAAATAGTGACAAACGTACAATGGTTGACTTCTCATGTCTGTATATGTTATGGAATATTTTGTACAGAAAAAAGAATGTAGACAAAAACAGAACAGCATATGTGTATATAACTTCAATGATTCATATGTGAAACTCCATAAAACCATAAAAGTTATCTGCAATGTGAAAAGCGCAAAACAAACTCAATCACCATGGCTGGAACATGCAAAAGTTTTAATATAAAAACAATTAAATCCAATAAAAGTAGGTAAGAACTTTCATGCTGATAGCTGCTTCTTCAGACCATAAAACATCAATAAAAGTGCTCCAATACTTAAAATACAAACTGATCAATCAAAAAACAAAACAAGTCACATGTCTCTTATTACATTGTTTATCATATTTCTTTGAAAGGTCTCTTGAAATGTTTATTGCCAAGGCCATAAACATGTTTTTGGTGTAAGCAGCCCTGTTAGTGCATTTACTATTCTCATTCTTTTCTTGAAGTGTCTAGCACGATTCAAGACTCAGCTTGAATAAAAAGCTTGTCTGAATGGTAAGATGTCGAACACCAAATGCCTCACAAGGGCAGTTAGCCTAGTACTAACCTATGAACCATCTAGTGCAATTACTGCATCATTCAAGCCACTGAAAGATTAGATTCTGTGATCTTCTAGAAAAAAATGAGATATTGTGTATTTCTTGCAATGGTCAAGTACAAATTCTGTGTTTGAATTTAACTAATCATTCAGCAATCATATTCTGTTGATTGATTGTTGGGGAAACATGAAAAAGACAAAATTCAAGTAATCCTTACAGATTGTAGAAGAATCATCATATATAAGGCAGTCATCCACATATGTAAAAATGTGAATACCGCGAAGCCTGCAGCATGGAGTTACCGGGGGCAGACCCTTTATAAATAACCTTGGGGAGGTAGATAACCCAAAGGGTAAGACGGAGAACAAATAATTATATCCAAGTGCAGATAATTTTAAGAAATGTCCTAATTGTTTGCAGATTGGAATATAGTGGTAGGCATCTTTCAGGTCCAGAGTTACCATGTAAATGAGAAAAGGAATAACGGACAACAAGGTTGGAAGAGATTGCATCTTGAAAGTTGCTACCCTTACATCCAAACTGTGAAAAGAAATAAAGATTCAGTACTTGTCTCCACATCTCATCTTTCTTTGGAATTAGAAAAATTCAGGAGTAAAAACTGTTGCTTCTCTTCCCTGGCAGGCATACTTTATATGTCCTCCCTGGACAATATGTCATCTAAAATCAGGGGAAACAGTACAGATTGGTTTGCAGGATGAGAGTAAATCCCCTCCATCTGCACCCTAGCTGAATTACTCTCAGGACCCAAAAGTCTGAGATATTTTGTTTCCAGAGTGGAAAGTGAAGGTATAGATTGGTGGACAACATTAAATGACTGCAATGCCATGGAGAGGGGGTGGAGAGAGGACGATGTGGCATTCAGACTTATTGGGCTGCTCCTGAGACTGGGAAGGTCCCCCTTTATTGCTAGAGTCTCCCTGCCATTGCTTATTGAAGTTCTTTTTATTCTTTGCTCTGCTGAGGTCATATGCTTTGATTTCTTTAATAAATGATCTAGAATTGAAAGGAATTTTCTTCTTAACAATGTCAAAAGGGGGCTTAAAATTGAGAAACCCCTTGAATCACTTTTACCTCATTAAGCATTTTGAGTTCTTCATTGGTAGAAGCACCAAAAAGACCATCTTTTCAAGGGGGGAATTAAGGACTCAGGACTATTTTGCGAGTGCAACCAAGCCAATCTTCTCATAACACAACTAGAGGCAGTAACACAAGGAAGAGCATTAACAGCATCACAGTACCTGAGGGTCTGCTTGGTAACTTGGGAAGCAGACTTAATGAAAGAATTTAAAGAGGTTTTTAAATCAGAAGCAGATAGATTGGAGATAAGTTTCTCAAGTTTTCAACATTAGCCAACTTAAACCTAAACATGAGATCTTGATAGTTTTATATATATATATATATATATATATATATATGGGAACACTTTATAATCCTGAAATTCTGAAATATCGAATTTCAGAATCTCGAGATTATAAAGCTGAAAGCTCAAGACTCCGAAACCCCAGAAGCACAAATTTCAAAATCACGAACTCCAGAGATGTTATACTAGCGCTTCTGGCGTTGAGGTGTGTGACTGGATAGCTGGAGATTCAGGTAAGTATTTATGTTTAAGGGTTTTGGTTAGGAGCTTTAGTGTATGTCAATGTGTTTTCTTACTGTGATGTGTGTGTGTGCGAGGGGAATGTAGCTTGTATGGTGGTGTTTTCATGTGTTTGTCTGTGTAGTGCGACCTTGGAGTTAGTATATTTAAGTAGGGGGTGTGGGGGGCACAGCCCCCCATATGGAGGGTTGCAGGAGGGCTTGCCCCCTGCTTGTATGTAGTGTAGGTTTGTGTGTTTGTGTGTGGGGAGAAGGTGTGTGCATGTGTGTTGTGTATGGTTAGTGTAGGAGTCGCGATTTTGAAATTCGGGCTTCTGGGGTTTTGGGATTTTAAGGTTTTGGCTTTATGATCTCGAGATTCTGAAATTCGATATTTCAGGATTTCAGGATTATAAAGTGAACATATATATATATATATATATATATATATATATATATATATATATATATATTTGTGATATATCTCAAAGGCTTAGCCATCGTTATCAAAATGAATATGATTAGCCTTAGCAAACAGTTTAGCAGAAATAAGAATTAGTCAGAAATTATAGCAATATCTGCTTTAGGATTAGTCATCATATATTTGTGAGCATAAGTGACTTTATTAAGTTTATTAGGATATTTGAATGTAGGTGCTTAAGTCTCAGGCATAATGCCAGCTGTTATGAAAATGTCCTAGAAAACCAACAAACTGCAGAAAGAGTTGCGTGCTGAGGTAAATTCAGTTATAACAGATTGTTAAAATTTCTTCTGAGAGGAAGTCATTTTGGACTGCTCTGATTTAAAGAACATGCTCATTTTGTTTACATTCTCATAAAAGGAAAATTATTTTGAAGGGAAATCTGAAGAAACACTTTCCTCAAATTCAGTTGTTCTGGAGCAAATAAAAAAAAAATTCTTTTTCTGTCAGAAGGAAAGAAAAAAGCAGGATATAACATGTCAAAAGTGGACAACAGCCTTTTAGTGAGTACCAGTAAATCTTTCCTGCCCAAGGAAAAGTGGGGTAGAAGGAGCAATATTTTCATATTTTTGTTTATTTTTCATAGGAAAATCCTAAGGAAAAAATGACTGAAGAGATTTGCACTAGCCAAGAGATCAGGCACTCTGACTCAGCTGGAACCACTCCCTCTCCCAAACATGAAAGAAGTGTCCCTTCCTTGCTCAATAAGGACAACATAACAACCACATAAGACATGTCTAAAACCATGTACTTGGTTGCTGTACAGAGTGCTATGCCAGAAGGACTAGGCAGATAAGATGGATGGTCTCAGAGACTGGCATTGTCTACTTCAGAGTCACCAGTCCCCAGCTAAGACATTGAAGGAGTAAGTACTACTGCCTGCTCCTTACTCAACTTCAGAGACTGGAGAATGCTCATTGGTTAAGCTGAAACAGAGTAAAGAACACAGGGTAGTGGATGCAGTAAGAGTCAGTAACTCTTCTGACAGATGTTTTTCCTAATATGTAATTATACTAAACACAAGCCGTTAAATCAACAACACATTTTTAAACAGGTCTAAAGTCTCTACATGTAGTACAAAATAGTAACAGATTGTGCAACACTACACTGTCCCTAGCCAGTCAGAGATAAAAACAGTAATTCCCAAGATATGAAATCACAGGTTCCTTCAGCATCTAAAGTTTTCGCAGAAAAAGCAATGAGTGAAAGGTATTCTGCCCTCTGAAGGGTACTTATCTGCCCAGCCTAAATGAGTGGTGGATGTTAGTTCCACAAAGCCCAAGAGCAGACATACTTCAGTGGCAAGAAAACTCTGATCCTCTTAGTGTCGTAATCGCTCATGTTATACATCTCTCCTTGAGACTCCCTGTGTTTAGGATGCATGGAAGGTGCCCTAAATCTTTGAGAACCTGGCTGGTGGACATATCCTAGGCAGGCTATAACCCATTTAACTTTGCCTCCTGCAGCAATGATTATTATTTTCAACACTGTGCTTGTTTGTAGATTGATAGTTGTTGTCACACAATGTAAATGTGCAAACCTCATACTTACTGAACTTACTACTCAGTATAATTCTTAGCATTTGCAACAACAACAACAACAGCAATAGTCAGTATGATAATAACTGTCTTTTGGCTAGAGTGTATATGAAACACTTTTTGCTTTGTAACATTTATCACATCATGACATGTTTACCTGGGTATTAGATGTTTTTTTTTTCCTTGACCAAAGTTTATATAAAAAGCTTAAGTTTCCATAGAACATCTTTCTGTTTAAAAATACATGGCTAAAATTGAGAAATCCTGTCTGAAACACTTCTCATACCTCTCAACTGTCCAGATTTTTGCAAAATGTCCAGATTTCTGCCTCACATTTTTGGTATGTACCTTACACTATTTATGGATTTCTGGCAAGTCACGGGAGACTGATGTCAATAAATAATGAGAGTCATTTCAGTTTTCAACGTAATATCCTTGTGAAAATTCATGCTGACACAAATCCTGTTATTCTAGCTACTTTCTAAGTTTATAAGAGCAATATTTAAAGTTTGTGTCTGTTTTGGTGCCTTTGCCTCCTTTTATTTTAGGCTTTGTCCAGATTTGTTGTACTAAGAGGTTGAGAGGGATGCTTCCAGAGAACCAGCTCAGTTATCTCATGTAACAAATGCTTAAATACAAATAAATAAGTTAAATAAAAGAAGAAGATGAACATCAAATCAATCTTTTCGAAAACAGATTTTTTTTCTTATATTGTTAAGATAATTCCAGAGCAAGATGCAGAGGACAGGAAGAAATGAAAACAGATGATCTGCTGTGGCGACCCCTAACAGGAAAAGCCGAAAGAAGATGATGATATTGTTAAGATAATTCCCTGCTGTATGTGTAACAGGTGTTGTTTCGGTAAGTTATCTGCTTTTATCCTTACACTGAGAAAATGGCATTTGCTTCAGTATATGTTTAATAGTGTTAAATTGAAGCAGGCAAAGATGCAGTGTAATATGCTTATTTCAAGCTCTGCCTGTTTGTCATTGTATTGTGTTTGTGTAGTGTCTTTTGACTACACCATTGCATTTGCCAGAAAAAAATGTGCTGCTCATTTTATATATTTAAATTTATACCTCTCTGTGCACAATGCAGTGATGTAGTTGGTCACTGACCCAGCATCCCATTGGTAATAAGTAGGATTGATTGATAACGAAGGTATACTGAGCCAAGAATATAAAGATGTACCCTTTCCTGCAGAAAGTTGAAGAACAGATTACTTCACTTGTTTGCAGGTGGCTAAATAGTGTTATGGGTAATGCAATGAGGTATAATGTGGGCAGTCAGAGATTTGGGTCTGTATAGCATTCTTTCCACTACATATGTCTTCCATATTGTGGATTCATTCAATACATTGATAACACTTTTTTTTCTTGTGAAGACATACAAAAAGATTATGTGTATGAAAAAGGACACTATACAGATCCTTGTAACTTGTCATTCATTTTCAGCGATACTGAAATACAGTAATGTGCAGGGTCACTGACTACCTGCATTGATGGCTTATGCATGATGAGGTGCGCAGTGACATTGTATGCATTGTTACATCATTAAGAAGCTGAGGAAGTGTGGAAACATAAGTCAAATGTGGATACTGCTGGACTAATAAAATGAAATAGTTACATCTACTGGAGCATTACTAACACATGGATCACACTGTTTTGTTCTTTTGCTTGTGTGTGTGTATAACTCTTTCTCTACACACACGCACACACACTCACACACACACACACACACACACACACACACACACACACACACACACACACACACACACACTCACACACACACACACACACACACACACACACACACACACACACACACACACACACACACGCACACACACACTCACACACACACACACACACACACACACACACACACACACACACACACACACACACACACACACACACACACACACACACACACACACACACACACACACACACACACACACACACACTCACACACACACACACATGAAATGCATTTCCAGAATACTGTTTCAGTACATTTTCTGCTGTACCTAAACTAAATAAAAGAAGCAGCATAGATTAACTAAAAAAAAAAAAGCTCACTAAAAATCCACATCGCAATAATAAAGAATTGCAACAATAACAAAAACAGTGATTTGCAGAACAGTGAAAATTTCTGAAAAAATGAGAAAATGAATTAAGCTAATGGACTGCTGTCTAGAAGTCTAACCAGTGTGTCAACTAATCTGCCTTCTTTCTGAACACAGTGGGGGATTAATATACAAAGCAAAGCACCTGTTTCTTTGTTATGCATCTGTTTTTCAGCTATAAAGACTCATTGTCAGTCTATTAAAGTAGTGAAGAGTAAATGTTAATTGTCTGCAAAACAAATTCTCTTTGGAATAAGTTCTAAAACAGTTTTGATTTGAGAGCTAAGGGGAGCAGGAACAATTTTTTTTATTTTTTAATGTTGCATTAGATGCATAGCTATGGTTCTTTAATACTGTGGAATCTTTGCTAACAATGGGAAATGTAAAGCTTACATTATCAGGGTGGCTAAAAGAAAGATGGGGTGTCTGACAAACTTCAGCTATAGGTTCATAGGTCATAGGTATGTACTAGGCTAATGGCCCTGGAGTCTTCACAGGCCTAGCCCATAGATGTTCCCTGGCATCGTGCTGCCTGATGTTAGTTCCCAGTGCCTCTATCAAGTCTATATAGTATAGACAGTGCACACACATATACTTCTAAATCATGAATGTGCGACACACAGGCTAACTTTAATTATAGGTGTTAGTACATTCTGGCCAGCCTTTGTACCACATCAAAGTAGCCAGCATAACATATGGGCACATAAGCCATGACACTTTTTTAACTGAGTAAGTGGACTAGAAATATTGCCTCTTTTCCACAGGGATTCAGAAGCAATATCTGACTCAGAGTTATGCAATAGGTAAATAAAGGTAGAAATATTCACATCATATATCCTGGGCATAGCATGTAATTCAATAACAGGTCGGAGCTTTAGTCCTCAGTGCTAACTAGCATTCATTAGTAAGGGGCAAAATACATTGTGGTATAAGAAGAGATCAAACAAAGAACAGGTTATTAACAAAGAGTGACATATTAATCAAATGTTGTGAGCTTATGCAGAACAAGTGAAATTGCTAGAACATTGGCTGTCTACTGAAATGTTGATACTCAAAATGCTGAGTGCTGACACCTCCCCCCAAAAAAAAAAGACTAAAAGCACAGGAGAAGTACAAATCTCAGAAATTGTTCTTCTCATTTAAACTTTTTTTTGTAGGGGGTAAGCCACCCCTGCACCACCCATGTTGGGGAACAAGCCCCCCATACACCTGGACTTATATATACCAACTCCAAGATAGCCATACCTCAGAGAAAAGGGAATATTCTGAGAAATGGCATATTGGGCTTAGTATACAGTATATAAGTCTGTTCTTTTGGCCATTCAGTCTCTGTGTTTTGTGCTTTTAATTTTCAGGTCCCAGTGTTTCAAATGGTCACCAGTACATTTACATCTCTTAACAGATAGTATAGGAAATGTGGTCAGACCAACTATTTTTGATGTTACAAATGTAGAAAGATAGAGCACAAATGTGTCTTGCAAGTGACTGAAGCAAGCAAAACTAATAGCTGTATAAACTCCAATGTGCATAATATTCAAACTGACCCAAGTAAGGTAGAAATAATATGTTTTGGAATATAATAGATCAGCATGTTGATACAGTATACCTAATTTCTCCAGTGAAGTCAGAAGTCAAATAGTTCTGCCAATGCCACATTCACTGGACTGAATAGTTATGCATAAATGGTATATTTATTACATTTACACTAGATACTGGGGCCTTATGCTGCATTACTTTGGAAGGATCTTGATGACAACTGGGCTTTAAAATTAGTAGTCTGTCTGCCTGAGTCCTACACTTTATTATTGACTACTTCAAAGGATAAACTGAAACAAACCAGACAGATTAGGTTGTGTTATGTGTAGAAAAATGGGTACAGATTATTATTTCAAGTTCCGTCAGTTTAGAAACTAGCATATTAGGAAGATCTCTATGTAAACTAATGGGCATGGATCAGTAAATGCAACACCAGACAGTGCAGTGCAAACAGCAACAATGACTCCAGTGGTCACAGACACAATAATTTGCATGGCAGCGGAGTCAGTGATTCCCACTCTTGCAGCATCAATAATTTATGTATCTTGCAGTACAGAGTGTAAAGCCTGGTGAGCAGAATGCAATGTGTTGTGCTGTGGGGTGGTACGGCACAGTCATAAAGTAATGAGTGAACATTGAAAACACAATGATGAGAAAGAGCTATGTCAATAAATATAAATACGGTGAAAACTGTATGGTTATATGGTTATTGAAAATATGATATTGACATGATGGCTATGTAACAGGAAAAAAGTTCCATTAGCAATTCAAATAAAATGCTCCTACTGAGTCAAACATTTATGAATTTCTGGGCCTGATGTGCAAACCTAATAGAGTGAATGTGCCAAACTAGCTAAATAATTTCATATTAGAAAGTATGTATGATATATATCTGGGAATTATTAAGTGCAAAGAAAGGATATATGACATTATAGTTTGGCTAGGGATGTCCAAAGAGATAGAACACATTGTAAAACAAAGGCATATCTACAGTTTGTACCACTAAACTAACTCCTAACATGCATTTATATTTCACAAAATTCCAGACAGTCCAAGGGTACAATTTCTTGACATTTATTTCAGATCAAGAATGGTCAGTGTCTTATATGTGATGATTGTTATTGCAAGTAGCCTGAGGTCATCAAGCTAAATTATATCTCTTACCAATTGCCATAATGTAAAGTCAATACATTCATTGCAGATTGTAGTCCATAATGTGCAAATCAGGAATACTGATTGTTTTCACAACAGTGGCTGTTAACATGCATCTTGATCACCAAGATGTATGTGATGTGAAAAAAGTATCCGGGAGATGAAAGACATTATTCAAACATTGAAGAAGAAAAACAAATGAAAGTGCACTGCCATGTGTAAGCAGGACTCTTACTCTGCACTTGTTGAATGCAGAAACAGTCTATGTAAACCTACAGGACCTCTGCCTTCACGATTGCTGAAGGAACAGCAATGAAAACACAGCTGCCAGCATCTTCTGTTCTACACACAGAGCAGAAGAGATATCAAATGTTCAATCTGTATGGAAAGCTTTCTTTAGAAACAGGAATACTGCTATGGCAAGTCAGCTAAGACACTGTCAATATTCTTTCCTTGGAGAAATACATGACTTGCAGTTCTAGTACAACACAAAATGTGTATTCATAATATTGCTGACAGTAGTTTCCTTAAAAAAGTGATTATAAGTCATAAACACTCTCCACCAGAGGCATACAGGTACAATTAAGAAATTCTGACTGTGCTAATATATTTATGGTTTCACATAGGTACATATTTGCCTAGTTAAGAAAAATAAAATATGCATATTTGATGCAAAATGAATCTCGGGCATTGCTGACAAATTAAAGAGGTTAGGTACAAACCTGCATGTCACCAAGTAGATAGCCAACTGGCTCACAGACAGGACCCATAAAGTTAGAATTTGGGAGTCCACCTCTACAAAAAGGCCAGTCACAAGTGGAGTCCCTCAGAGATCAGTCCTTTGATTGGTCCTTTTTGGCATTTACCTCTCAGAAGTCAAGGCCAATGTCAGGGATCTCTGGCTGACTAAATTTGCAGATGATTTCAAATTAGCAGCAGTCATTGAATCTCACACTGACACACATGTTCTCAAAGAGGGACTGACACAGACAAACAACTGGTGTCAAAGCCATGAACTAAAACTAAATGTCAAGAAATGCATAATAGCTTCCTTTGCGAAGTCATCCATCCCTGGTAACTATCATACTGACATCACACCCTAGAATTGACCCAGTAATCAGGGACTTAGGGACACAGATAGTAATCTAGCCTTTGACCATCATGTGTCTACAGTTGTGAGGAAATCATTCTATATTGCACAACTTATAAAAAAAGGTATGGCATCTAAGTCCAAGGAAGTCATTGTTCTACTGTATTCGGCGTTCATCAGACATATCATTGAGTACAATCCCCCCTTTGATATGTACCTAACCAAGCATATACAACAATTGGAATGCCCACAGAGGCTCCTCACTAAAAGAATACAGGATGTAAGTAAAATGTCCTATGCAGACATATTTAAGGCCCTATCCCTGTATGCTTTCTCCTACAGGCTTTTGAGGGGAGATCTATGCATGGCATACAGGGCATTGTCAGACCTCACTCTGACAGACCTCCTGCATATCCAGAAAACAAACAGCACCAGAATTACCTATTCTAAAGACTTTTAAACCTTGCCTGTGATATAAATAGGTCCTGCTGGAGAGATAGGTATATATCCCAGAGACTACCATGTCTATGGAACAGGCTCCCCATCCATGTGAAGTAGAATTCTTCCCTAACCCAATTCAAGTGCAACTTGGACAATTGGATCGGTGAACCAGAAATTCATCCCTGGTTTGGCATCTATGTCTATGTCAAGTAACCTGTAAATGGTTCATCTGCCACACTCCTGCTTACACTTATCAAGAGTATCAGAACTTGTCAGAGATTTGGGATGCGTGGCTAGACTTAAAAAGGCCCTTGTGGTCATTAATCTAGTAAATACCTATGAACCTATACAAAGCAATCTCAGACCCTGCCTTAATGGGACTGCTGCATATCTGCAAGTCAAACTTCACTCGAGTAACCCACACACTCGACTTCAACCTGGTTTGTGACATCAGTAGGACTTATTGGTGGGACAGATTTGTGTCCCAGAGACTCCTTCTTCTGTGGAGTATAATCCATCTCCACATCAAGCAGAGTGCCTCACTAACCCTTTCTAAGTGCAATCTGGATAACTGGATAGGGAACAGAAAATACATCTCCAGGATTCCACCTGTGTCCCTGCTGGACGGGGACATTGGGCGCTGACTTGTTAGAACATGGGCTAAATTCTTGGCTAGGCTTGTAAGGGTCTCAGACTCAATAGACTAGTAACTTCCTATGATCCTATGATTAGAGCAGAGGCATCAGTGTATTCAACTATGGTGACCTCTTTTGTGACTGTGTTTAGGTCCTTGTTAAACAAGTTAAGCAGTAGTGGTACAAGGATGGAGTCTTGTGGGACTACAACAGATATGGGAAAGAAAGAGGAGAAATCATCTTGCCATTTCACAGCCTGGGACCTATTAGGAAAGTAACTAAGAAACCAATTAGGTGAGCAAAGTGATAGCTCATAGGAAGAGAGCTTAGTTAGGAGAATTTGATGATTGAATGTGTCAAATGCCTTGGATAGATCCAGAAATAGGGCTGAGGTTAGTAAACCTGAATTTATATTGTGATTCATTATATCTGTGAACCCTAAAAGAGTAGTGGTTGTACTATTACTGGTCTGAAACCATGCTGTGAAGAGAGAGGATGATATGAGAAGTAATGTATGTAGCATGATGAGAGGAACACATTCTCCCAAGATTTTGGATAAGGGTGAGAGAATAATAATTGGTCTATAGTTTGTGAACTCAGTTGATAAGCTGCCTTCATAGAGGAGTATTGTATAGGATATTTGTCATAAGGTGGGGACATATTTTTCCTGGATAGTTTGGTTTATTAGGCTATCTGCAGTGAATATGATGCATTCAGAGGTTGGTCAGGGGCAGTGGTTGTTATCTTAAGAGTCCATACATATTTTGTAATTACAAATGTTGGCACTGAAGTGAGTGTGAATGTCTGTTGTGGCTTCAATGATTGGAATGGAATGGCTATATTTGCAATAGTTGTAATAGTTTTGTTTTGTAGGTGAGAGGATACTGTATTTATAAAATGTGAGTTCATAGGATCATAGGAGGTTACTAGGCTATTGGCCCTGAGGCCCTTACAAGCCTGGCCAAGAATTTAGCCCAAGTTCTGACAAATCAGTACCCGATGCCCCTGTCCAGCAGGGACACAGGTGGAATCCCAGGGGGATATTTTCTGTTTCCCATCCAGTTATCCAGGTTGCACTTAAAAAGGGTTAATGAGGTACTCTGCTTGACATGGAGAGGGAGTCTATTCCACATAAGGGTGAGTCCCTGGGGCACAAATCTGTTTCACCAACAAGTCCTATTGATGTCACAGGCCAGGTTGAGGTTGAGTGTGTGTGTTACTCAAGTGGAGCTTGACTTGTGGATATGCAGCAGTCCCATCAAGGCGGGGTCTAAGATTGCTTTGTATGTCAGATAGAGGTCACCTCTGAGGAGTCTGTATGAGACTGAGCAGATTGACAGGACTTTCAGCCTATCTGTGTAGGGTAGATGCTTAAGGCCCGGGATTCTCCTGGTTAGGAACCTCTGTGGTCTCTCCAGCTACTGCATGCACTTTGTGAGGTACATGCTGAAAATGGCATTGTACTCATTAATGCATTTTATAAGGGAAGAATGCAGGTATGCTATGACCTCCTTGTCTATGAATGAGATACCCTTACTAATGAGGTGGGCCATGTAGAAATCTTTCTGTACAACGGAGGCAATATGGTGGTCCAAAGTCAGTTTGCTATCGACCTGGTTGCTCAAGTCCCTCATGACGGATTGCATGCTTAGGACCTTTATATTAATGTGACAATTAGTGGGGATGTCAGTCTACCCAAAGGGGATGATGATGCATTTTTTGG
Organism: Protopterus annectens; assembly: GCF_019279795.1. Classification (NCBI taxonomy): domain Eukaryota; kingdom Metazoa; phylum Chordata; order Ceratodontiformes; family Protopteridae; genus Protopterus; species Protopterus annectens. The sequence continues at coordinate 1,007,705,492 of NC_056727.1, read as the reverse complement.
CATTCAGTTTGGGGCCATGTTTCTGGCAGCAGTAATTTGTAACCCTCTTGGAGGATGTCCACATCACTAGGGGAATTGATGACAGTGCCCAACTTGCTGTCATCTGCAAACTTGGTCAGCCATAGCCCAGTAGTTTTGGCCTGCACCTCAGAAAAGTATATCCCAAACAACAGAGGCCACAAGACCAATCACTGGGGTACAGCACTCATTACGAGTCTACTGCTTGAGGTGGCTTCCCCTATTTTGACTAGGTGGGTCTTATCAGTGAGCCAGTTTGTTACCCATCTGGTAACATGTGGATTGATGCCTACTTGAGAGAGTTTATCTATTATACTCAAGTGGGGAATAGTATTGAAGGCTTTGGGCAGGTCAAGGTAGGTGGTGTGCACCATCTTCCCTCTTGTCCATGGCTTTGCTGACTGTCAAGTTGACCAGATTTAACAGGGATGACCTCCCCTTGATGAAACCAAACTGTGTGGTATTGAGTGTTTGAAGGTTGCCAATGTCCTTGTTAATAAAGTCCAGTCAGGAGGAGAATGTAACCTCACACAACACAATTCCAGTATCACATAGTCCCACCACATCAGCAAACCAAACACATAAATACACAAAAACATACTCGGAGGCTCTAAATAAAAATCTACCTAAACAACAGAGACCTCCAAAGCAGACATCCAAGCAAACACTACCTCAAAACAAAACACACACAACACATAACCCACAAAGACAGTGTGGCAAGCAGCCACAGCCCTTAAGGCTGAATAACACACCTGATACTCTTGTTATAGGTGACTCTATTGTCAGACACACTGACATCCTGCTCACCAGGCTGAATAAAGAGAAGGTCACAGTGAGCTGCCTGTCGGGCGCTAGGATCCGCCACATAACGCAAGCACTCAGGTCACTCCAAAGCAAATACAAATATGACTCAGTCATTGTACATGCTGGTGTGAATGACCTGAGACGCCCTCCCTGGACTACATGAAAAGAGACATAGAGGAGCTCTCTGATCATGTAGCCCAGGCTGGTATGACCCTGACCTTGAGCAGCATCTTACCCTCACCTAGAATGATGCCACAGTACAAAGACAAAATGATCGATTTTAACAATTGGATAAAATTTTGGTGTCATTCAAAGGGGATCCAGTGTCTGTCAGCCTGGGATGACATGCTCGACAAGCCACGTTTCGCTAGGGACGGCTTGCACCTGTCACCACTGGGCTTTCGGATATTGGCAAAGGCTCTTGCCATCCCCATAGTGCCTTTATTAGGCAAGGCTCAAAAGTCAAACCCACCCCCATAGACAGCACAAGGAACAAGAAACTAAGGGTAATGCTGCTAAACGCCAGAAGTCTTAACCTCAAGATGCATGCACTCAAAGCTCTCCTCAGTATGGAGAACATCGATATCTGTGCAGTGACAGAAACCTGGTTCAAGGCTCCAGAGAGCACCCCAGCACTACCAGGCTATACCTCATATCATGCTTTTTGGCCCCAAAACCCGGACCAAACCACAAAAGGAGGGGGAGTTTCCATATTTATCAAGGCTATCCACACCTCCAGGTTAGTGGCATTGCACGAAGTATCGGAGATCATCCATGTGCAACTAACAGTGGGAAAGACTGCTTTTCAGTTTATAGCATCCTACAGACCACCCTCTCAAAGTCAGGAATCCCATTCGGCTTTCCTGAAAACATTGGAGAACATGAAGATCTCTCCGAACACCATTATATTGGGCGACTTCAACTACCCAAACATTGACTGGAAGCACTACTCAAGCCCCAGCACCTTAGCCCAAAGATTCCTGGAAATTATAAACTCAAATGCTATGGAACAACTAGTCACCACTCCTACAAGAGGGGACAACATACTAGACCTGATCATTACCAACATGGGGACTCTATGCTCCACACCAGAAGTATATCCCTCATTGGTAAGATCAGACCATAAATTAATTTCATTGGATGTCCACATCCCGACCCCACCCCCAGCCCAGAAAACCAGAGTGAAAAACTTCTCAAATCGAACTTCTCACTTCTCAAAACCAAAGTGGAATCCTTCAAGGCCCCAGGGCCAGTGGAAACTACAGCCCAAACTGCAGAATCCTATATAAATGCATTCTACGGACATCTCCAGGAATGCATGGATCATGCTATCCCAAACAAAACCAAGACCAATCATCCAAAGGCAGGCGTCCAGTCTGGTGGACCCCTGCCATAAATAAACTGTACAACAGAAAGAGGAAGCTACTACATGATAGAGCAAAATCCCTAATAGGGAAGGCATCTCTGATCAGTACTAGCAAAAAATTACAATCCCTCATAAAATCCTCCAAGGCCAGCTTCGAGAGAAAAATTGCACAGGACACCAAAGACAATCATAAGGCTTTTTTCAGTTATGTTAGAAACCTGGGATGCAACTCCCAGACTTGTTCTGAGTTGATTCTAAACGACAAAAAATACACTGAACCCACAGACATCGCCAATATCCTGGCAGACAGGTTCAGTGCAAACTTCTCCACCCCACCCCCTCCAAAAGAGCAGATATCTATCCCGGCAGAGGGCTGCCTCCCAAACATCTCAGATGCTCAGGTGAAGGCTGCCCTCTCCAAAGCAAAACACTGCTTCCATGGGACCAGATGGCGTCCCAGGTTGCGTCTACATGAACTACAAGAGGAACTAATCCCTCAAATAAAACAGCTATACAATCTCAGCCTCACTACAGGATATGTGCCCACAGAATGGCGTACAGCAACAGTGGTCCCACTCCACAAAGGTGGAGCATCTACGGACCCTGGTAACTATCACCTCATAAGCCTGACTGGCGTAGTCTGCAAGGCTATGGAGAGGATCATCATGGAGCTCATAAACAAAGACATTAGGGACCTACAGACACTAGATCCTACCCAGTTCGGCTTTGTCAAGGGCAGATCCTGCCTTTTGAACCTGGTTGACTTCTTTGAAACAGTCACCAAAGCCATAGATGAAGGGAAGGTAGTCCACACAGCCTATCTGGACCTTGCAAAGGCATTTGACACAATACCCCACTCGGGCATCATAGATAAGCTATCCTGCTTAAATATAAACCCCTATGTCACAAGATGGGTCGCAAACTGGCTCAAAGACAGAACCCACAGAGTGAGAGTTGCTGGAGCCATGTCAGACTCAAAACCGGTCACAAGTGGCATCCCACAGGGTTCTGTCCTGGGACCACTCTTGTTCGGTATATACTTTTCCAAGGTACAGGCAAACGTGGGAGGACTATGGCTCACCAAGTTCGCAGATGACTGCAAACTGGGTGCCATAATCAACTCTCCAGCTGACACAAACATCCTTCAAAAAGGTCTCACAGAGACAGATAACTGGTGCCAACGCCATGGTTTAAAGCTAAATGCTAAAAAATGTATAGTCATACCCTTTGGCAAAAACAATGTGCCCACAAATTACCACATAGGCGGAAACCCATTAAGTTCAGAGAAAGTTATTAGGGATCTGGGGACCCAAGTTGATAGCAATCTCTCCTTTGAAAACCACATTGCCAAAGTGGTTAGAAAGACCTTCTACATAGCCCACCTCATCACGAAAGGTTTCACATCTAGATCAAGAGAGGTAATCGTACCCCTTTATTCATCCCTCATCAGGCCCATCATAGAATACAATGCCCTTTTGGGATGTACCTTACCCGACACCTGCAGCAATTAGAAAGACCCCAAAAGTATCTCACCAAGAGGATCAAGGGTCTCAAACAGATGCCATATACTGCTCGGTTAAAAAAACTCCAGCTCTACTCAGTTGCATACCGCCTTCGAGGCGATCTATGCCTGACATACAAAGCTATGTCAAATCCAGAATTAATGGACATGCTCCACCTCAGTAAATCTAAATCCCTTAGAGCCACATGCTCGAGGGACTTGAACCTCAGCACAGAAATAAATAGAACTTGCTGGAGGGACAAGTTCATAACCCAGAGGCTCCCTTCACTCTGGAATAGAATTCCAGTTCATGTGAGGCAGAGCACCTCACTGAATCTCTTCAAGAAGAATCTTGATAAGTGGATGGGGGATCGTAGGTTTGTCCCAGGGATTACTCCCGTGTCACTATTAGACAGAGGCACAGTAACCTAAACCTTAAAAATGGGCACAGTATACTCAAATCAAGGGGTGGCGTAAGCCATACAGAATCGGGCTAGGCTTATAATTGCCCCAGGGCAGATAGCCTAGTATGAACCTATAAACCTATGAACCTATGATAATCCATTCCATGGACTTGCAGATCAGGCTAGTTAGGCTGATTGGTCTATAATTTCCTGGATCATTGGATGCTCCACCTTTATGCAAAGCGATGACAGTGTTTGCCCTTCGCTCGGCTGGGACAAAGCCGGTACTCAGGCTTTGGCTGAATAGGGTGCCTAATGATGCTACAAATTTCTTCCTGAGTTCATGTAGGATGCAGCCTAGGATGTTATCAAGTCCCATGGAGGCTGTTTTTTTGCCTTTGAAAGGGCAGTGATGACCTGCTCCATAAAGATAAGGGGAGGGTGGCAGGTGATGGAGATGTCCTGATTTACTGATGGGGGACAGAGGGGTGAAGTTGTCACTGAACCTGTCTGCCAGCAGGTTGGCTATATCTACAGCATTTGTGTATGTGACGTCCTTGACCACAGTCCTGAGCAAATCTGAGTGCTTCCTTTGAGATTGAGGACATATGTGAAGAAGGCCTTATGATTGTCTTTAGTAGATGTGGCTAGTTTGGACTCGAAGTTTGCTTTGGAGTATTTCACTAGTGCACTTATTTGCTTGTTCAGGGTATGGAGAGATTTCTTCCAATTAGGCACCTGCTCCTTCTTGGTCCTGAACATCAATTTTTTTCTTTTATTATAAAGTTTATTTATTGAAGATGTCCACCAGACAGGTTTTCTCTTCCTTAAGGAGATGATTTTGTTTTGTCAGATATTCCTGATTCCATGCAGCTATATAAATGCTCATATTGTACTTTGGTGTAGGTTTTGACATATGTGCCAGTTCCAATGGAGGGAGAGGGGGCAGTGAAGCTCTTTATACCTTCCCTCAGAAGGTTGTAATACATCTTTGGAGAAGTCATTTTGTTTGACCCAAGGGGGGGGGGGTGACTTTGAAAGTGACCACTTTGTGGTCGGATCTTACCAGGGAGGATGACGCTGCAGGGATGCTACTGTGGTTACTCATTTTAGTTAATACCAAGTCCAGGATATTACCACGTTTTGTGGGGGAGTCAACCAGCTGATCCAAGGCATTTGCATCAAGGAATCTCTGGGCATTTGTGTTTTGGCATAAATATTTCTTCCAAACTATGGTTGGATAGTATATAGATGAACCCACCACCCTCCGGAACCCCACTTCTCCTCATGTTTCCCTCTAGGCTCTTCCTCTGTCTAGCATTTACTCTGACATTTTCTCCTTTTAAACCTTATATGTTCATCAATTACATAATCCTACTGTGCCTACATATTAGTCTTATATGTTTATCATTTACATAATCTTATCGTACCTACGTATTAGTCTTAGTAAAGAGTAGTAGTTTCTCTGTTCACTTATCTCTTTGTACCTATGTATTAATTATCAAAACATGTAATATATTCTCTGTTTATAAGTACATAAACTAATGTCAATGTGGAGCTTTTCTCCCCGGGCCTCCGCTGAAAATGGACATGTATCCAGTCGGATTTTCCCGGTCAACAAATGTAAAATAAATAAAATAAAAATAAAATAAATAAATAAATAGTTAAAGTCACCCAGGATCAGGGTAAAGGGTTGAATCTTGATAGACCCAAAGAGGTCCAGATAGGTGGAGTGGGCATTTTGAGTAAAAGTTGGGGAAATGTAGCTAGCTATGATTTGAATAGGGGTCTTGTCAATGGTTAACTGCACCTGGATTGTCTCCTGTGCATCATACTGTTTGACCAGCCTGGTGGTGTGTGTGTCTTTAATATATATTGCAGCTTCACATCATTTTTCTGTTCTGCCCACAGTTTGGGGTCTGAATGTATGATAGAATGAATAACCTGGTATGGCTGGGGTAGTCTGTGCAGCTTTGAACCAGGTTTCTGTAACTGCACAAATGTCAGCATCTTCCAGGATTGAGAATGCTTGCAATGAGTGCAGTTTCATGTTTAGACTCCTAGCATTTAGCAGCATGACCTTTAATTTGTCTTTTGATGAAATTTTTATGTTGGTAGTTTTGACCTCATGGCTTTGCCTAAAAAAACACTATGGGGAGGCAAAAGCCTTTGCAGAAGCCTGAAGCCCAAGGGAGGCAGATGCAGGCTATCTCTGGCAAAGCATTGTGGTCTGTCGATCATGTCTTCCCAGGCGCCAAGTACTGGATCCCCTTGGAATGACACCAGAAACTATGCAAATTGTTAGTCATTTTCTGTTTGTATTGAGGCATCATTCTGGGTGACGGCAGAATGCTGCTTAAGGCTAGGAACATACCTGCCTGGGACACATATTCAGCAAGCTGAATCATATCTTTCTTCATATAGTCTAAGGAGGTATGTCTCAAGTCATACATGTCAACATGGGCTATGACAGTGACATAACAGTATCTGTTACTGAGAGACTTGAGAACATGGGTGATATGCCAGATTCTGGCACCTGACAAACAACTAACCATGACTTTCTCCTTATCCAGCCTGGTGAGGGGCACATCTGTGTGTCTGAACTTAAAGTGATTTAGGAGTTATCAGTTGTGAATGGGCTGGAATGGGTTGATTTTCCAGGATTGAACAATGTATTTATAGATTTCCAGATGTTTTTTGAATTGTTTGCAGATGAATTTTGAGTGTTGCTGTGATAAACTTTTTTGTTTTATGCCTTATTTGCTGTGGTTCTTTAACTGCATAGATTGCAACAGAGATTTTTATTTTGTTATGTTAATCAAGGGACTGTTTTTTTTTTTTTTTTTTTTTTTTTCACTATTTTGGTTCATAATGGTGCTTGGTCTGCCAGGATATTTAGAAATATTGCACTATATGTGTCCACTGCTTCATCAAGTGAAAGAGTTTTAAGTGGAGCCCAGCTAATCTAGAGCAGATTAGAAGTATTTTTTTTATAAAAGTTACTGAGGCTTCTGACTATATTATAGTGATGAACCTTTTAATGCTCTTTGGGGAACCTGATTATGTAGCTTAGCTGGTGGTCGCTAAGGCTATCATGTAGGTTTATACTTCCGGTAACATTATTTTGGGTGAATGTTAGAATGAGGAAAAACTCCAAATGAGCATTCCTAGAATTGGAGAAAGTATATGACAAGGTCCCAAGAAAGCTGATTTGGGCAGTACTGCAGTGGTTTGAAGTCCTAAAAACATTGCTAGAATTAGTGCAAGCTATGTACATGGACCCAATGACTCGAGTAAGAAAAGTGTTCAGTGTCACAGAAGGATTTCCAGTGGGACTGGGTGTGCATCAGGGTTCAGCTCTGAGCCCACTGCTGTTCATACTGGTGATGGACTACATTAGTAAACATTTCAGAGGGGACAGATCAACAAAGTTGATGCATGCAAACGATGTGGCATTACAGGCAGACTCTGAGCAAGAACTTCAGCAAAAGATAGGGAAATTGAATTCAAAACTGAAGGTACATGGGATGAAACTGAGTAAGACAGTTGTAATGATAGCAAATGAGGGAAAGAAGAATCTGAGAATTGAGATGGAAGAGAAAAGAGTGGAAAAGGTTAACAGCTTCGGGTATCTTGGGGGGGTACATTGAGGAGAAGAAAAGTCTGAATGAGGAGGTTAAAGTTAGAATCAAAGTGGCTGCAGCCAACTGGCACAGACAGTCTGGTGTAGTGTATGACAAAATAATGGCAAAGATGCTGAAAAGTAAAGATGTACAAAACAGTGGTGCAACCAGTATTACTGTATGGCACAGAAACCTGGGCAGTAAAGGCAGAGCAGTTGAAGAAGCTAGAGGTGACGGAAATGAAGTGTCTGAGAAGCATGGTAAGATGCACACTGTGAGACAGATGAAGAAATAAGGCCATAAGAACAGAAGCCAAAGTAGCTCAAATTGCAGAAAAGATCAAAGAACAGATCATGGTGGTTTGGAGATGTGCAGAAAAGGAGAAGACAATCTGGTGAAGAAGATTTGGGACAGACAGGAAGAAGGTAAGGGGAAATGAGTCTGTCCAGTACAGAGGTGGATGGATTGTGTGTGAGATCTGCAACAGTCAAGCATGAGTTTCGAAGAAGGCAGGAGTGTGGCACTGAATCAATAGAGATGGTGACAGTTAACACAATACCCCCACCCCATGTAGAAAATGGGAAAAAGGGGGTCGATGGTGACTATTATGATGGATTTTTTTATATATGACCTTGTTAATTCTAGTTGGAGTCTTAATCAGTTGACAGATGCCATAGAGCTGACTTGAACTATTGGGGTTTGCTAGGGCTATTTCTTGCCCATCTATGTTAACATCTCCTAGCAAGATGGTTTCCACTCTTATTTAGGCACAGAGGTCTGGGGTTAGATGACTGGGTCTGGGATTGGGATGTATATCCTCTCCTAGTATTCTTGTTCAGTTAACAATGTGGCTATTGAAGAGCAACTTATATTCGAGCTTGAGTATATACCTGACTTTGGATAATGATGGAGCATGGATACTTGTTTGTATTTCTGGATGCTAATGTAATTAATGTCAAGTAGGCTGGATGAGATATTAGAGAAATGTATTGTAGTATTCTGGTTTAAGTACTGTGTGCTAGGTGTAGGTAAGTAACAGTGGGAGAGAAGCTTGTAATAGCCGGTTGAGAATGTGAGTATAGTGAGAAACGCTACTGACAGAACATAAATTAGTGGCATATCTGGGATTTACAAGGATGTGTTTTGTAGGTGATAGTGTTTGGTAGGAGGAGTGTGGAGGGATGCAATTATAGGTAGTAGAGATTAAAGAGAGGAGTTTTCGAACATTAAAGATGCTGTTTCTGGTCTAAATCCATGCTGTGTTGAGTAAAGTATATATTCCATGCCAGATGGTTGATCTGCTCTAAGTGAACACATTTTTCAAGTATTTTAGATACAGGGAATAAGATGGCTTTATGTAAGGAAACACCATAGGATTATTTCCAGAGTATCGGGACTATAGCTTCTTGCAGAAAGCAATGTATAAGTTTAGATACTGGATATGCAATGACATCTGTGGCTATTTTGAGATATTGTACTGGAATTTTGTCTGCAAAAATATAGGTGAGTTTAAGTTTTCAAACTACTTTAACCAGGTGCCTTCCCACCTCTTGCCACCAAACTCCATAATAAAACCATCCCCTATGACCTCTGCATCCTCTCCCAATTAACTATCTCTCTCCAGAACTCCCAAACCAAAGTGCACTGTCACTTCTTCTCCATTCTTGCACCCAAATTCTGGCATTCCCCGTCCCTCACCTAAAACAAATCTACTCTTTTCACACTTTCAAAGCACAACTCAAAAGGCACATCCATCAAAAATGTTACTTCAAGTGCTTTTCCACTGAACACATCACCTAAATCTCCCTTCACCTATATCACCTCTACATTGACCCTCTCTTCTTACCTGCTTTTTCCCTCCCATATTTACTACTAAAATTAATCCACATTTGTTTTTCTACTTTGTTAATAATATTTGCTCATTGTTTCAAGTGTCAGTGGGCTTCTCTAACTTTTATGATTCCTCCAAATGTCTTAATTAGTTTTTGTTTTATTTATTTATTTATTTATTCATTATTGCGCTTTTCTTCACCCGGGCTGTGCCTGCAAGTGATCTATTGTGATTAGTGAATTACCCTGGCAAACAAAATAAATAAATAAACCTTCAGGCACAGTTCACTTACCACTGCCATCACTTCATTGTCATTCCACTAACACACATCTTTAATCTCTGTCTTACTACCAAAACCATGCTTAATACTTGGAAACCTGCCATAGTCAAGCTGCTTCGCATTCAAAAACAACTCTCACTCCTTCACTCTTTCTCTCCATTTCCTTCCTCACTAACTAGTACAAAATCTTTGAAAAAAATTGTCTACCTCAATCTCACAAAATAAATGATTAAATACCATGCTGTCTCACAAAAACAACATGGCTTCTGCTCAGGGAGGTGCACTGCACAGCCATTTGGTCACTCATTAATGGAATTCACATGTCAAAGGACAAAGGCATGTTATCTGTTAAATTTTATAGACCACACAGGAGCCTTTGACTTAGTCAGTCACTCCTCTCTTATGCTCCACCTTTTAGAACTAGTCATTAGCCTTGATGCCATCCCCTTGTTGCAAAGCTATTTCACATTTAACTATAACTGCTGTAACTCACTCACCTCTCTACTACTTAACAGTGTACTTCAGGGATCAATTCTTGTCCTCTGTTCTCTGTCTACATTAACAGACTTCCATTGGATCTTCCTTATTTTCATCTCCTCTTATACGCTGATGACATGGTCCTCTACCACTCCAACTACTCCTTAATTAACCTTCAAAAAGATTTGCAATCTGACTTCAGTCACCTTGGGGAGCAGATCAAGACAACAACAACAACAACAACAAAAACTCATACTAAGTACATCATGATTTTGGGTATTAATCAGAAACATTGCCGATTCAAGATTTATTTTTACCACAACAACCTCCCCGTAGAGTAAGTCTGCACTTTCATGAATCTTGGTCTCTGGTTCTCTGGTTAGACCCCACACTGACCTTCAATCTGCATCTTGTAAATACATGTATGAAATTAATCCTGTACTCTTCTGGGCATGAAAATATCCCCTCTTCTGTCACACTCCACCAGTTCAGTGATAAGGAAAGGAATCCTACTGCCACAACTTGTATTAATGTTTCCTCTAATAGCAGCAGCCTCTACTAGTTCACACTAGAAAAGAAACTGGCAGATTTATCACACACTGAAATTAAAACCACTGTATTACATTAAAAAAGGCAAACGTTCTCCTAGTTAAACAAAGGGCAGACCTGTTTATAGGGTCACAGTTGTTCAAGATCCTACGTGACCACTTGCCCTCCTTTAACCTCAAAACTAATAAGGCAGCCCGCCCACATACAATCTAAGAAAGTTAAATCAGTCCATCCCTTAACACAAATCATTCTCTCCAAGTTACATATCTTTGACAATGCATTCTCAATTCTTAGTGCTAGACTGTAGTTGTCCTCTCTACATGAAATTACAGACTCACAACCTTATTCAAAGTTCCAGTTTCTACTAAAATCTCATTTAGCCAATCAAGCAGAATGTCTCATTTAACCAATCAAGCAGAATGTCTCATTTCGCCAATCAAGCAGAATGTACTTGCTTCCCTTCAGGACACATCACATAAGTCTATTTTTAACTCAACTCTGCCCCAACTCATTTGATGAAACTCCACCATGAATATAATTTACTTTGTTTTACTTTTCAAGTTTATTTTTTTCCAACTTCACAAATCCTCTGAATACTTTTGTGCTTACTGTATATTGAAACTTATTTACTTTTTACATAACATATTTCTACCATTGTACTTTTTTACTAACACTTCTGTGTTATGTACTCCTGTTTATTTTGTATGTACTTTTTTACTGTTACTTCAGTGTTATGCATTCTTGTTTACTCTGTATGTCTGGTCAGTTATTGACTTTGGATAAGACTGACACTGGTTGCAAATGATCAGTGCTGTACCCCGGTACACAGATTCAAATAAATAAATAACTAAATAAATAAATAAATGCATTTATTTATTTATTTATTTATTTATTTATTGGAAATGTTTTTCATTACATTTTCATAAAACATATTCACTACAAAATTTGTAATAAATCAGAAATGTACATACATATTTAAAAGAAAGGAAAAAAAAAACAACTCAATCTTATAATTACAGAAACAAAGAAAATAATTATTTACAAGAGTGTCCATCAGCCTTATATTCATTCCTGTTGTTGCAGGTCTGTTCAATTCCAGATTTTTTTTTGCTTGTCAAGCAGTTCTTTAAACTTTGTCCATACATTATGGCAAGAGGTAATATGGTTCATTCTCAATCTGATTGTAATAATTTCTAGAAAAGTTACTTCAGTTGCTAAACTTATAAATTATAAATTCTTTAAATGAGGGAGTAAATTCATTTTCCAGTTTTATGTTATCACTTTTCTGGAGATGGCCAATTCAGTCCACAATGTCATATGTCATTCTTTTAACACAACTAGGAATAGGGGTATTAAAAAGAAATAATGATTTAGATAAAATAAATGTATCTCCAAATAATGCCTGTAAAAAATTAATATTATTCCAGAAAAGGAATCAAGACAGTACAATCGATGAACATGTGTTGCCAATCTGCTTTAAGTTCTTTCTTGTATCTCCAACAAAGTTGCTTTTTCTTGTACATCAATTCAATTTTATGAGGGGTGAAGATGGACCTATGTAAAAACTTCCATGTAGACAAATGCCATCTAAGAGATGAATTAGTATGTTTAGATGACAATAGAAATACTTTTTGTCTTCTTCAATAATAGTAACTTCCTATGATCCTATGATTAAACAAGTTAAGCAGTAGTGGTCCAAGGATGGAGTCTTGTGGGACTGCAACATATATGGGAAAGAATGAGGAGAAATCATCTTGCCATTTCACAGCCTGGGACCTATTAGGAAAGTTACTAAGAAACCAATTAGGTGAGCAAAGTGATAGCCCATAGGAAGAGAGCTTAGTTAGGAGAATTTGATGATTGACTGTGTTGAATGCCTTGGCTAGATCCAGAAATAGGGCTGAGGTTAGTAAACCTGAATTTATATTGTGATTCATTATATCTGTGAACCCTAAAAGAGTAGTGGTTGTACTATTACTGGTCTGAAACCATGCAGTGAACAGAGAGGATGATACGAGAAGTAATGTATGTAGCAAGATGAGAGGAACACATTCTCCCAAGATTTTGGATAAGGGTGAGAGAATAATGATGGGTCTATAGTTTGTGAGCTCAGTTGATAAGTTGCCTTCATAGAGGAGTATTGTATAGGATATTTGTCATAAGGTGGGGACATATTTTTCCTGGATAGTTTGGTTTATTAGGCTATCTGCAGTGAATCTGAAGTATTCAGAGGTTGGTCGGGGCAGTGGTTGTTATCTTAAGGGTCCATACATGTTTTGTAATTATACATGTTGGCACTGGAGTAAGTGTGAATGTCTGTTGTGGCTTCAATGATTGGAATGGGATGGCTATATTTGTAATAGTTGTAATAGTTTTGTTTTGTAGGTGAGGGGATACTGTATTTATAAAATGTGAGTTCATAGGATCATAGGAGGTTACTAGGCTATTGGCCCTAAGGTCCTTACAAGCCTGGCCAAGAATTTAGCCCATGTTCCGACAAGTCAGCACCTGATGTCCCTGTCTAGCAGTGACACAGGTGGAATCCCAGGGGTGTATTTTCTGTTCCCCATCCAGTTATCCAGGTTGCACTTAAAAAGGGTTAATGAGGTACTCTGCTTGACATGGAGAGGGAGTATATTCTACATAAGGGTGAGTCCCTGGGGCAGAAATCTGTTTTGCCAACAAGTCCTATTGATGTCACAGGCCAGGTTGAGGTTGAGTGTGTGTGTTACTCAAGTGGAGCTTGACTTGTGGATATGCAGCAGTCCCATCAAGGCGGGGGTCTAAGATTGCTTTGTATGTCAGACAGATGTCACCTCTGCGGAGTCTGTATGAGACTGAGCAGATGGACAGGACTTTTAGCCTATCTGTGTAGGGTAGATGCTTGAGGCCCTGGATTCTCCTGGTGAGGAACCTCTGTGGTCTCTCCAGCTACTGCATGCACTTTGTAAGGTACATGCTGAAAATGGCATTGTACTCATTAATGCATCTTATTAGGGAAGAATACAGGGATGCTATGACCTCCTTGTCCATGAATGAGATACCCTTACTAATGAAGTGGGCCATGTAGAAATCTTTCTGTACAATGGAGGCAATATGGTGGTTAAAAGTCAGTTTGCTATCGACCTGGTTGCTCAAGTCCCTCACGACTGATTGCATGCTTAGGACCTTTTTATTAATGTGACAATTAGTGGGGATGTCACTCTAACCAAAGGGGGTGATGATGCATTTTTTGGCATTCAGTTTGGGGCCATGTTTCTGGCACTAGTCATTTGTAACCCTCTTGGAGGATGTCCACATCACTAGGGGAATTGATGACAGTGCCCAGCTTGCTGTCATCTGCAAACTTAGTCAGCCATAGCCCACTAGTTTTGGCCTGCACCTCAGAAAAGTATATCCCAAACAACAGAGGCCACAAGGCCAATCACTGGGGTACAGCACTCATTACAAGTCTACTGCTTGAGGTGGCTTTCCCTATTTTGACTAGGTGGGTCCTATCAGTGAGCCAGTTTGTTACCCATCTGGTAACATGTGGATCGATGCCTACTTGAGAGAGTTTATCTATTATACTCAAGTGGGGAATAGTATTGAAGGCTTTGGCCAGGTCAAGGTAGGTGGTGTACACCGTCTTCCCTCTTGTCCATGGCTTTGCTGACTGTCTCAAAGAAGTTGACCAGATTTAACAGGCATGACCTCCCCTTGATGAAACCAAACTGTGTTGTATTGAGTGTTTGGAGGTTGACAATGTCCTTGTTAATAAAGTCCATGATAATCCATTCCATGGACTTGCAGATCAGGCTAGTTAGGCTGATTGGTCTATAAATTCCTGGATCATTGGATGCTCTACCTTTATGCAAAGTGATGACAGTGTTTGTCCTCCACTCTGCTGGGACAAAGCTGGTACTCAGGCTTTGGCTGAATAGAGTGCCTAATGGTGCTACAAATTCTTGCCTGAGTTCATGTAGGATGCAGCCTAGGATGTTATCAAGTCCCATGGAGGCTGCATTTTTGCCTTTGAAAGGGCAGTGATGACCTGTTCCATAAAGATAAGGAGAGGGTGGCAGGTGATGGAGATGTCCTGATTTACTGATGGGGGACATAGGGGTGAAGTTGTCACTGAACCTGTCTGCCAGCAGGTTGGCTATATCCACAGCATTTGTGTATGTGGTGTCCTTGACCACCTGTAATGAGAAAATCTGAGTGCTTCCTTTGAGATTGAGGACATATGTGAAGAAGGCCTTATGATTGTCTTTAGTAGATGTGGCTAGTTTGAACTCGAAGTTTGCTTTGGAGTATTTTATTAGTGCACTTATTTGCTTGTTCAGGGTATGGAGAGATTGCTTCCAATTAGGCACCTGCTCCTTCTTGGCTCTGGATATCAATTTTTTTTTATTATAGAGTTTATTTATTGAATATGTCCACCAGACAGGTTTACTCTTCCTTAAGGAGATGATTTTGTTTTGTCAGGTATTCCTGATTCCATGCAGCTATTTAAATGCTCATATAGTACTTTGGTGTAGGTTTTGACATATGTGCCAGTTCCAATGGAGGGAGAGGGGGCAGTGAAGCTCTTTATACCTTCCCTCAGAAGGTTGTAATACAACTTTGGAGAAGTTATTTTGTTTGACCTAAGTGGGGGGGGGGGGTGGCTTTGAAAGTGACCACTTTGTTTTCGGATCTTACCAGGGAGGATGACACCACAGGGATGCTACTTTGGTTACTCATGTTAGTTAATACCAAGTCCAAGATATTACCACCTTTTGTGGGGGTGTCAACCAGCTGGTCCAAGGCATTTGCGTTGAGGAAATCAAGGAATCTCTGGGCATTTGTGTTTTGCCATAAGTATTTCTTCCAAACTATGGTTGGATAGTTAAAGTCACCCAGGATCAGGGTAAAGGGTTAAATCTTGATAGAGTCAAAGAGGTCTAGATAGGTGGATTGGGCATCTTGAGTTAAAGTTGGGGGGCTGTAGCTAGCCATGATTTGAATAGGGGTCTTGTCAATGGTTAACTGCACCTGGATTGTCTCCTGTGCATCATACTGTTTGACCAGTCTGGAGGTGTATGTGTCTTTAATATATATTGCAGCTTCACATCATTTTCCTGTTCTGCCCACAATTTGGGGTCTGAATGTATGATAGAATGAATACCCTGGTATGGCTGGGGTAGTCTGTGCAGCTTTGAACCAGGTTTCTGTAACTGCACAAATGTCAGCATCTTCCAGGATTGAGAATGCTTGCAATGAGTGCAATTTCATGTTCAGACTCCTAGCATTTAGCAGCATGACCTTTAATTTGCCTTTTGATGAAATTTTCATGTTGGAAGTTTTGACCTCATGGCTTTGCCTAAAGAAGACACTATGGGGAGGCAAAAGCCTTTGCCAGAAGCCTGAAGCCCAAGGGAGGCAGATGCAGGCCATGTCTGGCAAAGCATCGTGGTCTGTCGATCATGTCTTCCCTGGCTGCCAAGTACTGGACCCCCTTGGAATGACATCAGAAACTATGCAAATTGTTAAAGTCAGTCATTTTCTGTTTGTATTGAGGCATCATTCTGGGTGACATTAGAATGCTGCTTAAGGCCAGGAACATACCTGCCTGGGACACATATTCAGCAAGCTGAATCATATCTTTCTTCATATAGTCTAAGGATGTGTGTCAAGTCATACATGTTAACATGGACTATGACAGTGACATAACAGTATCTGTTACTGAGAGACTTGAGAACATAGGTGATATGCCAGATTCTGGCACCTGACAAACAACTAACCATGACTTTCTCCTTATCCAGCCTGGTGAGGGGTACATCTGTGTGTCTGAACTTAAAGAGATTTAGGAGTTATCAGTTGTGAATGGGCTGGATTGAGTTGATTTTCCAGGATTGAACAATGTATTTATAGATTTCTAGAAGTTTTTTGAATTGTTTGCAGATGAATTTTGAGTGTTGCTATGATAAACTATTTTGAACTATGCCTTATTTGCTGTGGTTCTTTAACTGCATAGATTGCAACAGATATTTTTTTTTTTTTTTTTTGTTAATCAAGGGACTGTTCTTTTTTTTATTATTATTTTGGTTCATAATGGTGCTTGGGTCTTTTTATTTAGAAATATTGCACCATATGTGTTCACTGCTTCATCAAGTGAAAGAGTTTTAAGTGTAGCCCAGCTAATCTGGAGCAGATTAAAAGTAATTTTTTTATAAAAGTTACTGAGGCTTCTGACTATATTATAGTGATGAACCTTTTAATGCTCTTTGGGGAACCTGATTATGTAGCTTAGCTGGTGGTCGCTAAGACTATCATGTAGGTTTATACTTCCGGTAACATTTTTTTGGGTAAATGTTAGAATGAGGAAAAACTCCAAATGAGCATTCCTAGAATTGGAGAAAGTATATGACAAGGTCCCAAGAAAGCTGATTTGGGCAGTACTGCAGTGGTTTGAAGTCCTAAAAACATTGATAGAATTAGTGCAAACTATGTACATGGACCCAATGACTCAAGTAAGAAAAGTGTTCAGTGTCACAGAGGGATTCCCAGTGGGACTGGGTGTGCATCAGAGTTCAGCTCTGAGCCCACTGCTGTTCATACTGGTGATGAACTACATTAGTAAACATTTCAGAGGGGACAGATCAACAAAGTTGATGCATGCAGACGATGTGGCATTACAGGCAGACTCTGAGCAAGAACTTCAGCAAAGGATAGGGAAATTGAATGCAAAACTGAAGGTACATGGGATGAAACTGAGTAAGACAGTTGTAATGATAGCAAATGAGGGAAGGAAGAAGCTGAGAATTGAGATAGAAGAGAAAATAGTGGAACAGGTTAACAGCTTTGGGTATCTTGGGGGGATACATCGAGGAGAAGAAAAATCTGAATGAGGAGGTTAAAGCTAGAATCAAAGTGGCTGCAGCCAACTGGCACAGATAGTCAGGTGTAGTGTATGACAAAATAATGGCAAAGATGCTGAAAAGTAAAGATGTACAAAACAGTGGTGCAACCAGTATTACTGTATAGCACAGAAACCTGGGCAGTGAAGGCAGACCAGTTGCAAAAGCTAGAGATGATGGAAATGAAGTGTATGAGAAGCATGGTAAGATGCACACTGTGAGACAGATGAAGAAATAAGGCCATAAGAACAGAAGCCAAAGTAGCTCAAATTACAGAAAAAAATCAGAGAACAGATCATGATGGTTTGGAGATGTGCAGAAAAGGAGAAGACAATCTGGTGAAGAAGATTTGGGACAGACAGGAAGAAGGTAAGAGGAAATGAGGATGTCCAGCAAAGAGGTGGATGGATTGTGTGAGAGAAGATCTGCAACACTCAGGCATGAGTGTCAAAGGAGGCAGGAGTGTGGCACTGAATCAATAGAGATGGTGACAGTTAACACAATACCCCCACCCCATGTAGAAAATGGGAAAAAGGGGGTCGATGATGACTATTATGATGGATTTTTTTATATATGACCTTGTTAATTCTAGTTGGAGTCTTAATCGGTTGACAGAAGCCATAGAGCTGACTTGAACTTTTGGGGTTCGCTAGGGCTATTTCTTGCCTATCTATGTTAACATCTCCTAGCAAGATGGTTTCCAGTCTTATTTAGGCACAGAGGTCTGGGGTTAGATGACTGGGTCTGGGATTGGGATGTATATCCTCTCCTAGTATTCTTGTTCAGTTAACAATTTGGCTATTGAAGTGCAACTTATATTTGAGCTTGAGTATATACCTGACTTTGGATAATGATGGAGCATGGATGCTTGTTTGTATTTCTGGGTGCTAATGTAATTAAAGTTAAGTAGGCTGGATGAGATATTAGAGAAATGTATTGTAGTATTCTGGTTTAAGTATTGTGTGCTAGGTGTAGGTAAGTAACAGTGGGAGAGAAGCTTGTAATAGCCGGTTGAGAATGTGAGTATAGCGAGAAACGCTACTGACAGAACATACATTAGTGGCATATCTGGGATTTACAAGGATGTATTTTGTAGGTGATAGTGTTTGGTAGGAGGAGTGTGGAGGGATGCAATTATAGGTAGTAGAGATTAAAGGGAGGAGTTTTTGAACATTAAAGATGCTGTTTCTGGTCTAAATCCATGTTGTGTTGAGTAAAGTATATATTCCATGCCAGGTGGTTGATCTACTCTAAGTGAAAACATTTTTCAAGTATTTTAGATACAGGGAATAAGATGGCTTTATGTAAGGAAACACCATATGATTGTTTCCAGAGTTTTGGGACTATAGCTTCTTGCAGAAAGCAATGTATAAGTTTAGATACTGGATATGCAATGACATCTGTGGCTATTTTGAGATATTGTACTGGAATTTTGTCTGCAAAAATATAGGTGAGTTTAAGTTTTCAAACTACTTTAACCAGGTGCCTTCCCACCTCTTCCCACCAAACTCCATAATAAAACCATCCCCTACGACCTCTGCATCCTCTCCCAATTAACTATCTCTCTCCAGAACTCCCAAACCAAAGTGCACTGTCACTTCTTCTCCATTCTTGCACTCAAATTCTGGCATTCCCCGTCCCTCACCTAAAACAAATCTACTCTTTTCACACTTTCAAAACACAACTCAAAAGGCACATCCATCAAAAATTTGACTTCAAGTGCTTTTCAACTGGACACATCACCTAAATCCCCCTTCACCCATATCACCTCTACATTGACCCTTTGTTCTTACCTGCTTTTTCCCTCCCATATTTACTACTAAAATTAATCTACATTTGTTTTTCTACTTTGTTAATAATATTTGCTCATGGTTTCAAATGTCAGTGGGCTTCTCTAACTTTTATGATTACTCCAAATGTGTTAATTAGTTTTTGTTTTATTTATTTATTTATTCATTATTGTGCTTTTCCTCACCCGGGCTGTGCCTGCAAATGATCTGTTGTGATTAGTGAATTACCCTGGCAAACAAAATAAATAAATAAACCTTCAGGCACAGTTCACTTACCACTGCCATCACTTCATTGTCATTCCCCTAACACACATCTTTAATCTCTGCCTTACTACCAAAACCATGCTTAATACTTGGAAACCTGCCATAGACAAGCCGCTTCACATTCAAAAACAACTCTCACTCCTTCACTCTTTCTCCCCATTTCCTTCCTCACTAACTAGTACAAAATCTTTGAAAAAAAATGTCTACCTCAATCTCACAAAATAAATGATTAAATACCACACTGTCTCACAAAAGCAATGTGGCTTCTAGTCAGGGAGGTGCACTGCACAGCCATTTGGTCACTCATTAATGGAATTCTCATGTCAAAGGACAAAGGCATGTTATATGTTAAATTGTATAGACCACACAAGAGCCTTTGACTTAGTCAGTCACTCTTCTCTTATGCTCCACCTTTCAGAAGTAGTCATTAGCCTTGATGCCATCCCCTTGTTGCAAAGCTATTTCACATTTAACTATAACTGCTGTAACTCACGCACCTCTCCACTACTTAACAGTGTACTTCAGGCATCAATTATTGTCCTCTGTTCTCTGTCTACATTAACAGACTTCCATTGGATCTTCCTTACTTTCATCTCCTCTTATACACTGATGACATGGTCCTCTGCCACTCCAACTACTCCTTAATTAACCTTCAAAAAGATTTGCAATCTGACTTCAGTCACCTTGGGGAGCAGATTAAGACAACAACAACAACAACAACAAAAACTCATACTAAGTACATCCAGATTTTGGGTATTAATCAGAAACATTGTCAATTCAAGATTTATTTTTACCACAACAACCTCCCAGTAGAGTAAGTCTGCACTTTCATGAATCTTGGTCTCTGGTTCTCTGGTTAGACCCCACATTGACTTTCAATCTGCATCTTGTAAATACATTTATGAAATTAATCCTGTACTGTTCTGGGCATGAAAATATCCCCTTTTCTGTCACACTCCACCAGTTCAGTGATAGGGAAAGGAATCCTACTGCCACAACTTGTATTAATTTTTCCTCTAATAGCAGCAGCCTCTACTAGTTCACACTAGAAAAGAAACTGGCAGATTTATCACACACTCACACTGAAATTAAAACCACTGTATTACATTAAAAAAGGCAAACATTCTCCTAGTTAAACAAAGGGCAGACCTGTTTATAGGGTCACAATTGTTTAAGATCCTACATGACCACTTGCCCTCCTTTAACTTCAAAACTAATAAGGCAGCTCGCCCACATACAATCTAAAAAAGTTAAATCAGTCCAGCCCTTAACACAAATCATTCTCCCCAAGTTACATATCTTTCACAATGCATTCTCAATTCTTAGTGCTAGACTGTAGTTGTCCTCTCCACATGAAATTATAGACTCACAACCTTATTCAAAGTTCCAGTTTCTACTAAAATCTCATTTAGCCAATCAAGCAGAATGTCTCATTTAGCCAATCAAGCAGAATGTACTTGCTTCCCTTCAGGACACATCACATAAGTTTATTTTTAACTCAGCTCTGCCCTAACTCATTTGATGCAACTCCACCATGAATATAATTTGCTCTGTTTTACTTTTCAGGTTTATTTTTTTTTCCAACTTCACAAATCCTCTGAAGACTTTTGTGCTTACTGTATATTGAAACTTATTTACTTTTTACATAACATATTTCTACCATTGTACTTTTTACTAACACTTCTGTGTTATGTACTCCTGTTTATTTTGTATGTACTTTTTTACTGTTACTTCAGTGTTATGTATCCTCGTTTACTCTGTATGTCTGGTCAGTTATTGACTTTGGGTAAGACTGATACTGGTTGCAAATGATCACTGCTGTACCCCGGTACACAGATTCAAATAAATAAATAAATAAATGCATTTATTTATTTATTTTTTGGAAATGTTTTTCATTACATTTTCATAAAACATAATCACTACAAAATTTGAAATCAGAAATATACATACATATTTAAAAGTAAGAAAAAACTTAATATTATAAATACACAAACAAAGAAAATAACTATTTACAAGAGTGTCTATCAGCCTTATATTCATTCCTGTTGTTGCATGTCTGTTCAATTCCAGATTTTTTTTTGCTTGTCAAGCAGTTCTTTAAACTTTGTCCATACATTATGGCAAGAGGTAATATGGTTCATTCTCAATCTGATTGTAATAATTTCTAGAAAAGTTACTTCAGTTGCTAAACTTATAAATTATAAATTCTTTAAATGAGGGAGTAAATTCATTTTCCAGTTTTATGTTATCACTTTTCTGGAGATGGCCAATTCAGTCCACAATGTCATATGTCATTCTTTTAACACAACTAGGAATAGGGGTATTAAAAAGAAATAATGATTTAGATAAAATAAATGTATCTCCAAATAATGCCTGTAAAAAATTAATAGTATTCCAAAAAAAGAATCAAGACAGTACAATCAATGAGCATGTGTTGCCAATCTGCTTTAAGTTCTTTCTTGTATCTCCAACAAAGTTGCTTTTTCTTGTACATCAATTCAATTTTATGAGGGGTGAAGATGGACCTATTTAAGAACTTCCATGTAGACAAATGCCATCTATGAGATGAATTAGTATGTTTAGATGACAATAGAAATACTTTTTGTCTTCTTCACTTGGTGGCTATTGTTGATTTGGGTAAAATATTTCCAATATGTATCATTACATGTTTTAGTTTTCTTCTTTACCACTTTATACAATTTGGACAAGAGACCATGTCCCAAGGAATTTAGTTGCAATAAAAATATGACACATTCAATCAATTTTGGGACATGATCTCTTAACATCGGTTGCATTGACTTAATTTCTCCTTCTATATATAGTCTACAAGATTGTATATCTAAACACATATCTTTACCCAAATCATATTTATTCCTAATGTAATGTACTGATTGCAGCTTTTCATCTTTCATTAACTGAAACCAGTACAACATATTCTTCTCTTTAAGGGCAACCATTGTTTCTAAATTGGAAGTAGGGATATTACTTTGAATATATGCTATAGGAAACATAAGGAAAATCTGTGCTTTATATGCCATATTTCTATATAAAAAATTTCTAAACGTTTTTAATATAGTCAAAATGAAGTAAGAATAAATTGTTTGGTGACTTTTCCCTATAATGCAATCCTTTAATAACCAAAATAAACAGTTATTTAATATAAGATAATAATTTGTATATCTATTAAAGTTAGAATGCATTAATAGTTTTCCTAAAAATTCTTTCCATCTAGTTGTATAAGTGTTATTGATCCAAAGACATATTATTTTCATAACTGGTGATAATGTATAAAATCTGTGCCTGCTATTCCTATCCCCCTACTTCCCAG
Source organism: Protopterus annectens (assembly GCF_019279795.1). NCBI lineage: Eukaryota > Metazoa > Chordata > Ceratodontiformes > Protopteridae > Protopterus > Protopterus annectens. The sequence continues at coordinate 1,007,682,376 of NC_056727.1, read as the reverse complement.
TCTCTTATATGATGATTCAACACAATTCTTGGTTTGTCAAGAAACCAAAGAAATTTCAGAATTAAAGTGTTAAATTCTTTAATACAGGTTTTCATATGATGTAATGTCAATGACTGAATAATATATAGGATTTTAGCAAGATAATAATTTTGATGATAAAGAGCCTTTCTTCCATTTTAAAAGACAATTTCATTCCATTTGTTCATTAGATTCTTTATCTTATTTATACAATTAGTATAATAATAATTTACTATATCTTTAATATTATCTATTATGGTTATTCCCAAGTAATTCATTTTCTTTTCTTTAAAAACATATTTAAGGAACTTAGTTGGGATTTTATTCTTATTTATGTTTAGCAGCAATTTTTTTTGTTTTATTATCATTAAATGTTAAAGCTCATTTTCTTTGAAACAGTTCGTTGCTAAAAAAAGTTACAGATATAGATATAGTTTTATCACTCAATGTCAATAAGATGTCATCTGCAAGCAACTGAATTTTAGAACTTGAATTCTCCAATATTTTAATACCCTTTATACCTGTATTTTATCTAATAAAATTGGCAAAATGTTCATTAACTAGGGTACAAAGCAGAGGTGAAAAGGGGCATCATGGTTTAGTTCCTTGAAATACTAATATAGAATCAGATGTGAAAATACATATTTTGACATATGCAAACCAATCTCTATAGAGAAGATTAATAAGATGTGCAAAGTTAAAAGAAAACTTGTATTATTCTAGAACTAGCAAGAATATTTCCAATTGACTGAGTCAAAGGCACTATTTATAGCAAGACTCATTAATGTTAAGTTCCCATTTGTGTTATTTGCATAGTTGATTATTGCAAATATTCTTTTAATATTCAAAAAAGAAGCTTTGAGGCTGTGAAAGTGCTAACCTTGTTTTTATCTTCTGTGCAATGCATTTTATGATCGCTTTGGCTGTGGTCTGGTACCTTCTTCTTCTTTTTTGCATATTGCTGACAGTTTGTGGAGAAGGACCATTTACCTATACCACTTGTATTTTTGTTTTTTGCGTATATATTCTTTTAATATTATCATAGGTGTTTCTATTTCAAATAAATCCAGTTTAATATTCATCAATCATAGAAGGTAGAATGTGTTTTAGTCTATAGCAGGAATTACCATGAATAGTTTATAATCTAAATTTAGAAGTGAAATGGGTCTGTATGTAGAGTATTGAATAATATACTTGTTTTTTTTAAATTGCAGAGATGAGTATATTTACAAGAAGGATGAACTTTAGATAAGTTCTTAACTATAGAAAAAAATATGTAATATGTGCAGGGCTTCTTTAGGTAACAGCTTGTAAAGATCAGATATAATTCCATCATTACTTGGTGCATTATTAGACTTCAGTTTAAAAATTTGGGTTTGAAGTTCAGACAGAAATCAGTTTGTTAATTTCATTTGGTCATTTGAAAGTTTATTTTTTATATTTTTTTTCAAATAAATGTTTTGATTGTTTCATCTGGATCTATTACTATATTATTTTGATTAATTTAATTGTAATAATCTCTGAATTCCTTTAGAATATTTTGTATTTCTGTTACTTTTCTTTTATTTCTATGTGAATAGATTTGTTTATGTGACTGGATTTACTGAGTAATTTTGTTTTGGTGGCTAGATTGCGCATAGACTTTGGGTCAAGATTGATTTTGGTTTTATGATTTAAAATTTCCAAGTATTTGTCATTTAGCTTATCGATCTCTTCTGTGTTATTGTTTTTATTTTTCTGGTTTTCTAACTTCAGCTTATCAAGTTTTTCTAGTATTTCATGTAATTCTTTGTCCCATTGCTTTTTTTATTTGATAGCCAATTATTATTCTACCAAACAGATATGCTTTTAAAGCATGCCATATTTAGATTTCTGAAGTATCCACAGTATTGTAAATTTGTATAAAAGAGGAAATTTCTTTAAGAACATATTCTTTAAATTATTGTAAATCTGTTATATATATGCTTATATTGTTCTTATTTTAACATTATTATTAGAGGTCAAATACAATTTAAAAGTGATTGTATTATGATCTGAAAATGGACAAGTTACAGTCTTAACTTTACCCAGCTTGTTTACTAGTTCATTAGAGATATTCTGAATTGTGTTCCATGCCTATGAAAATAATGCGTAAAGATTAATAAATTTGACTCTGAACATTATATTATTTTTATGGCTAAGATGAAATAATTCAGTAAATTTCATTAACTGTTTTGGAGATGGCTGAATTTTCCTTTTACTATTTTTATTAGTATCACTTTGTGATAATATGCAGTTAAAGTCTCCTGCCTAAATGATACTGCCTTTTGCATATTGAATTACTTGCTCTAAATGTTGATCAACTGTCTTGACTCCTGTTCCTGGAATCCAGTACACATTAACAAGAGTTAATATATTCTTATTGTATTTTATAGTAGCAGACAAAACATACCTTTATCACCTTGATATGTTCACATAACTTTAGGCATAGGTAAAGAATTCTTCCATAAAATAGCTACTCCCCCTTTTTTCTCATTATGTTGTGAACTAGATAGTATAGTGTAACTGTTTGTATTAAGTCTGTTTATATCTCCTGATAATAAGTGTGTTTCCTGTAGAAAGATAACCTGAGAATTAAACAGCTTCCGATATCTATTTGTTACCTCTCTTGCTTCCATTGTTTAATCCATTAACATTTATACAAATACAGTTAATAAATGTCATTTGTCCTATTGATCAGAAAGATATACTTATTTCTCATAGATAATGATACACTATTTATAAATAACTGCTTATTAATGCTCATATAAATACTAACTTCTGAGAGTAGATCTAGGAACAAAATCATTACATTTGTGGACACTTGTAAAAAAGCAATAAGATTGTTATAAAACAATTACTTCTAAAATCCCTCCTAACCCTCATTTAGTCTAACATCCATGCTTGAATAGTCTAACAATTCAAGCAAACCAACTCATCCAATATTCTGAGAAAAATGAGAAGATACCCCCCAAACCACTCTACCACAAATATATATATATATATATATATATATATATATATATATATATAAGTCTAATAACAATTACCTAAAAGTATAGCTGTATTCTATAAGTCTTTATTAATATAAATAAGTTGAAAAGTTGTTTCATCTTTAGACCTATTTACTAAGAAAAAAACATTTCCTAACTGTATATACAGTATATATATATATATATATATATATATATATATATATATATATATATATATATATATATATCAAATAAATTATTAAAGAACAATGCAGACTGTGATTCACTACTACACAGATAAATCCCCAGCATTTTTATTTCTTTGAGACCTCTGTGTGTTTTATCAATATGCTCTATACTTATATATTTTGCCATAAAAATAAAACTTAAAATATTATATTTGTATTCATTTGCATCAAATAATACCTGAAACAATATATACTTTTTTCTGTTTCAGTTATTAGGTTTTATAATTCATGTAACATAATATTAACATTTCTTCTGCTATGCTACCTTGTATAGCTAGGTATGTATTGTTACTGTGAAATTTGATCTAATGCATTATTCAGAAGGTTCCACCTTTTATTTAAATTATCTTTCCAAAGCTGCCTGATCTCAAACCAGATCTCCAAGGCTGAACAGTTATACTCTGTCAGTTTGGGTGGGAATTTCAAGTTTTACCTCAATAAATGCATTTCCGAAGTCCATCTAGGTGACATCTCACCATTCCAATGTATGGGAGCTTTCCTGTCACTTAAGAAAATATCTAGTGGAGAAGGGAGGGAAAAGCCATTTGCCAAGAAGCTAAATTGCATATGTGTTTGAAACTGTAGCATAAAGTAATACCTGCCACAGCATTCACTAGTTCTGTGTTCACACTGTGCAACTTGTATTTAATACCACATGCTCCTGCTGCATCCATTCTTTTAGAGAGGATGCTGCTGGTACTACAGCTATTGTACTCAATTTGCTTGGATTATTCCTACATAAAAACATTTGTTGATGGTACTGCTATTGCACTGTACAGTTCTGTCAGTACAGTGAGAGACGTATTCCTCCAATATTAGCACAGTGCACAGACTAAGTAACATGGCCCTGGGTCCCACACATTGCCTCTGTTTGTGAGACATGAATAAGTAAAGTTGTTAGTGCCAGGTTTTGTATTGTACACTTTTTGCTGTTATTTGCTTTGCCATGGTCATCTCTAGGAACTTCAGTGGATATCTTTCAAGAATTCCTTTCTTTTGCCCTTTGCATTGGCACTAGGGAAGTAAGTGTGCCATTTCCAAGAAATCATTCTGATATTCTGCTTTTTTTCCTCTTCTGAAATTGCTGAGCAGAACTGCGTACTCTCCATAGTTAATTCAGTTGTAGGAATATATGAAAAGGATGGATGAAGCTGCCTACATCTTTCCTCATTTATCAATGCACATTAAGATGTCATGAAGCTGCAACTATTCTCCCTTACTGTGCATATCCTTATCTGTCTCAGCACTTGTTTGCCATTTACTTTTCCCTTCCATTTGTGGTTTAAACATGTGGCATTTTGTGGGTGCCTATCTGGAGATGTGTATAGAAATATTATTGATACTCACCCATGGCTTCTTTGTACTGCCTACATTTTACCTCTTCAAGCACATAATTCTACTAATAATGTTGCCCTCCTCTTTCAAATTGTACAGCAGTTTTCTTCAGTGCCTTCTTATGCTAACCGGTTATCTATACATCATTAGGTATGAGCACCACCACATCATTTCTTCAATGTTCTCTCTTTCTAGTTGTTGTGTCTTTCGACTTTGCCTGGTTAGGGGTCGCCACAGCGGAACTCCAGTCCGCTAATGATTGGCAGTAGATTTTTACGTGCCAAGTTGCCAGCTCTGACGCACAACCTTCAATGAAGGTAAGCCCATTCACGCATGTCTCTACACAGAAGACGCTCTAGCTGAGAATCAAACAGGACAGCGTCTTACTGTGAGGCGACAACGCTACCGCAGCACCACCTAGTGATTCCCCTATAATAAAAATGAAGCCTGAATAAGCTATCAGTTCTGTTACTAAAAACAGATACAATAACAACAAGTTTGACAGACAACAAGAGTGCAAAAAATCTGTCCTCTACATTTTTCACGGTTAAGGTAGATGAGACTGATTTCAGACCTGAATATATGATGGCATTGGGTAACCTAAGAGTGGATAAAAATTAAATTTTTAAATATAATTTGCCTGAAATTCAACCCACTAAGGATTTGAGTTCCTCCATAGCAAATCATAGTCAGTGAGTTTCCCCTTCTTCAAGCTGGTGCAACTGTGTTGTTATATATAAACATACATCCAAAAACTCCAAGGAAAGGGTGCCACAGAACTAGGAACCAATAAAACCACAACAGGCACCCAAAGAGGCAGAAGGTAAAAATAAAACACGAGCCTGTAGGTGTAAGCAGCAGCAGGTTTAATCACATAAACGCCACACAATACAAAGCGTTTTCGTCCACCAGACTTCCTCAGATGTAAAATGAAAGAATGAAGACTGTGCCTGCTTATATACCCCTCCCAATCTAATTAGTAGTTAAAACAATTGTTTAATTGACACCAATTAAATCCTGTAACTAAAATATTCATGACAACCTTTTCCACAAATACAGATGAAAGTAGATAAAAACATGCACATTTTTAAAAGAACTTTAAAATAAATATATAAATACTAAAACCATCACAATGTGTTGGACAGATAAATAAACTTGAATCAAAAACCAACAAAAAGAACTTGCAAAACATTATATATACTTATTTTATAGTTTTGCAGCTCTCATTTTTAAAATAGGGGCAATGGATATGTATTCATTCAGCCCTGGGAATCTATTGGCTTCCAATAACAACTGCCAAAATATTTCTCTCACCTCTATCCTGTTTTCCCACGGGCCCCCCCTCACATCACATTGCACCTTCTCTACAACAAAGAAGCCCCATTTTGCTTGGGGACATGTCAGTGTATGCTTAAACAAGGCATTTTTAATATCTTCGACTCTAATAGCATATAAATGCTCATAAATCCTCCTTTTGAGTTTATGAGTAGTTTTTCCAATGTAAAATGCACCACAGGTTTTACATAGGGCCAAATAAATCAAGCCTTCACTATTACAGTTGGAAAAACTACTACTCTGAATCTGATGGTCTCTTGACAGGATGTATACAGAATCCTGTCTAAGTATATATGGGCATTGGGCACATGCCCCACATTTGTAGGTTCCCAATTTCTTACATGAAACAATAGAACCATTGTACTCCAGCAAATCCTTGAGGTTCCTGCCTTTTTTATATGTAAATCCTAGGGTGTTGGTAAACAAAACATCCAACTCTGAATAACACTTAAACCTGCTCCAGTGTTGAGTAATAATGTTTTTAACCCTAGACGTATTCTGATTATAAAACATCACATAGTTACCCCCAAGGTTTCTTGATTTCATCCCTGGTAACGTCACCCTGGTAGTTGTGTGGTACTCTGCACATTTATTGGTACTATCACACTGGTATCTCCTGTTCCCAAAATAGGGGCAAACCTATCCTTTCTCCCATTCTTTACTTCCTCCAAAACCTCATCAATTAAATAGTTAGGATACTTCCTAGATATAAACATTTCTTTGACTCTCTGACTTTCGTCTTTGAAGTCCAAGTCCAAAGAGGTCATCCTACAACTACGGACAAATTGTCCCTTGATAATACTTCTCTTCTGTTTAAACGGATGGGAACTGGTGAAATATAGGCACGAGTTAGAAAAGGTTTCCTTTCTATATACATTAGATGTAAACTGCTGCCCTAGGACGTCTTTTTTAATAGTGACGTCCAGAAAGTTCATATAGTCATGTGTAATATGGGAAGTAAATTTCAAAAAATTAGTGGTATGGTTTAGATATGAATTCTGTTAACTTTTCCATACTACCTTTCCAAAAATGCAAATATCATCCAGGTAACGTTTGTAATATACCCAATATTGTGCATATTCAGACTGGAACACAAACTTCTCTTCCCAAACCATGAGCACAATGTTGGCATAAGTAGGGGCACAACTTGCCCCATGGCCACTCCTGGATCTGTTTAAACAACTCACCCTCAAAAATATAAAGTTGTGTTTCAATACCAAATCCATCAACTCTGTATAAACCAGAAAAGTATTGTGGTCAAGTTTTCCATGTTGGTGAATGGCATCCTGGAACCATTCTGACCCTGTAGAATGTGGAATCACATTAAATAAATCCTGAATATCAAGGGTTACAAATATTAAGGAATCTGAATACATGTTACTATTAATGCTTCTCAAAAATTCCCAGGAGTCCTTAAGTATACCATTGGCCCTAACCCAAATGTCTTTTAATTTTATATCCAAATATTTGGCCAACGGATGGGTTTTAGAGCCATTGGCTGCCACAATGGGTCTCAGGGGTGGATCCTCCACACTTTTATGCACCTTGGGTATCCCGAAAATAGCAGGGATACGAGGTCTGTCCACACTGAGATACTTAAAAGTGTCCTGGTTTATAAAATTGTCATTCAGCATGTCCTGTAAAACCAAATCAATCTTATGATATGCTAAGTTAATCTCATTCTTGGATACCCTAACATACCTATTGGTATCATTAAGCATATCCATCATCTTACTGGAATACAAAATACTGTCCATGAAGACCACCCCTCCACCTTTATCGGGTTGCATCACCCTCAGGTATCTATTTTCTTGAATGGATTTGAGAAGTACCTTTTCTTCTCTAGTCATGTTAAATTTACCATGCCATCCACCCCTATAAACATTCCTGATTTCTTCTTCGACCTCCCTTTCAAATTTTTTTAGCTGGGGGTGTATAGGGGGATTATAGGTACTAGGTCTTCTAATACCACTATTAGTAACACCATCCTGTTGCCCCTGAAACATAATATCTAAATTCTTTTTCCGTAGAAAAATCCTCAAGTCTATTAAGCTGTCCACTAAATTACCCCCAGTAGAGAGGATGAATTTAAAACCTTTTGAAAATAATAGAAAATGTTTTCTGTCAATCTGCTCACTACTGTAATTGTAAATTTTAAAGTCATGTAGGGTGTGACATGGTCCATCCACAGTAATATTCCCTGTACTCCATTGGTCCAACATGTTAGCTAGTCCCCCTTCCTGGCTACCACTCTTATTTATCTCGTGCCGTTTGGGGGACCCCTGTAAAAATACCGCACAGGGGATTTGTGCCTTAACCTATCTGATCTCCTAAGTTCAGGGAATTCAGTATGGTTTGAATCCTGATGTTCCCCCATCCCTGAATCACTGTACATCACTCTATGATCCATAGAGTCCCAGGCATTGTGTCCCCCTGGTGGAAAAGAAGAGGAATAAATACTGTGTTGTGGTCCAGATTTATCAAAAAAATTATTTTTTCGACCAAATTTATCATTCCTAGGGTACGGATATGCTTTTTTCTGTCTGTAATCCCTCAAATCCCTATCTATTTTGCCACACTTCCTTTTAAAAATAACATGACATTTTTCTTCCACCTGTTGCTTAATAATAAAATATTTTTTCTTCTCATTTCCAACAGAAAACATAAGATCATTGGTCACTACTTCATTAATGTATTCTATCTCCTGATATACCTGCCCCATAATCCTTTCATTTTCTTTAATCAGGGCTCTCATGACCTCAAAACCACTACGGACAAAAATACTCAACAATTCTTCGTGAAAGGGGGAGTCTTCCACTACATTATTCGGAAACTTATAAAAACGCAATCCTTTGGGTACTATACCCCTTTTAATACAATCATGCAAGTAACAATTGTCAATACCCAGAGTTTTATGTTTGTAAATTAAATCAGTGAGTTTTTTAATATTGGCTCTGTAAGACACTTCACTGTCTTTCTCAACATCCTGGTCATTAAATATAAAGTTATTATCAGTACCTTGGTGACTGGAAAAAGACTTGTAACTAACAAGCCATGAAGCCAAAGAGGAAGAGTCCGTCCACTCGTGCACTCCATTGTCACCATTAGTCGTATTATCAGTCATTTCCACAGGAGCATGTCCCTGAACACCACGTTCCCTTAAAAGGGAGGACTGTCCATTCGGACCTTGGTTCTGGGAATTCAATGCCAAATGATTGCAACAAAATTTAGTTGCAGCTCCCTTCTGTAATGCAGCCTCACCTCTAGTGCCCCTCGACGGCAAACTGGAAGAAGTTGCAGTTACTTCCTCTACAGGCACATCAGCCTGTCTGCGATCCAAATCCGCTTCCTGATTGCATGCAGGAGTGGAAATGCAATCCTTCCTGTGGGTAGGCCTCATAGGGTTGATATCAAAAGAATTGTCTTTCCCTTGCTGAGAGTTACCAGTCATAAACAAAATCAATTGGCTAAGCTGCCCCTCCACACGAGACAGGCGCGAATCCAGGACAGTACCTTGAACTGCTTCCCCATCCTGGAAGCTAGCCTCTGCCTCAGATACCTCCATGTAACAAGTAATCCAAAAACTCCAAGGAAAGGGTGCCACAGGACTAGGAACCAATAAAACCACAACAGGCACCCAAAGAGGCAGAAGGTAAAAATAAAACACGAGCCTGTAGGTGTAAGCAGCAGCAGGTTTAATCACATAAACACCACACAATACAAAGCGTTTTCGTCCACCAGACTTCCTCAGATGTAAAATGAAAGAATGAAGACTGTGCCTGCTTATATACCCCTCCCAATCTAATTAGTAGTTAAAACAATTGTTTAATTGACACCAATTAAATCCTGTAACTAAAATATTCATGACAACCTTTTCCACAAATACAGATGAAAGTAGATAAAAACATGCACATTTTTTAAAAGAACTTTAAAATAAATATATAAATACTAAAACCATCACAATGTGTTGGACAGATAAATAAACTTGAATCAAAAACCAACAAAAAGAACTTGCAAAACATTATATATACTTATTTTATAGTTTTGCAGCTCTCATTTTTAAAATAGGGGCAATGGATATGTATTCATTCAGCCCTGGGAATCTATTGGCTTCCAATAACAACTGCCAAAATATTTCTCTCACCTCTATCCTGTTTTCCCACGGGCCCCCCCTCACATCACATTGCACCTTCTCTACAACAAAGAAGCCCCATTTTGCTTGGGGACATGTCAGTGTATGCTTAAACAAGGCATTTTTAATATCTTCGACTCTAATAGCATATAAATGCTCATAAATCCTCCTTTTGAGTTTACGAGTAGTTTTTCAGTGTGGACAGACCTCGTATCCCTGCTATTTTCGGGATACCCAAGGTACATAAAAGTGTGGAGGATCCACCCCTGAGACCCATTGTGGCAGCCAATGGCTCTAAAACCCATCCGTTGGCCAAATTTTTGGATATAAAATTAAAAGACATTTGGGTTAGGGCCAATGGTATACTTAAGGACTCCTGGGAATTTTTGAGAAGCATTAATAGTAACATGTATTCAGATTCCTTAATATTTGTAACCCTTGATATTCAGGATTTATTTAATGTGATTCCACATTCTACAGGGTCAGAATGGTTCCAGGATGCCATTCACCAACATGGAAAACTTGACCACAATACTTTTCTGGTTTATACAGAGTTGATGGATTTGGTATTGAAACACAACTTTATATTTTTGAGGGTGAGTTGTTTAAAGAGATCCAGGGAGGGCCATGGGGGCAAGTTGTGCCCCTACTTATGCCAACATTGTGCTCATGGTTTGGGAAGAGAAGTTTGTGTTCCAGTCTGAATATGCACAATATTGGGTATATTACAAACGTTACCTGGATGATATTTGCATTTTTTGGAAAGGTAGTATGGAAAAGTTAACAGAATTCATAGACTATCTAAACCATACCACTAATTTTTTGAAATTTACTTCCCATATTACACATGACTATATGAACTTTCTGGACATCACTATTAAAAAAGACGTCCTAGGGCAGCAGTTTACATCTAATGTATATAGAAAGGAAACCTTTTCTAACTCGTACCTATATTTCACCAGTTCCCATCCGTTTAAACAGAAGAGAAGTATTATCAAGGGACAATTTGTCCGTAGTTGTAGGATGACCTCTTTGGACTTGGACTTCAAAGACGAAAGTCAGAGAGTCAAAGAAATATTTATATCTAGGAAGTATCCTAACTATTTAATTGATGAGGTTTTGGAGGAAGTAAAGAATGGGAGAAAGGATAGGTTTGCCCCTATTTTGGGAACAGGAGATACCAGTGTGATAGTACCAATAAATGTGCAGAGTACCACACAACTACCAGGGGTGACGTTACCAGCGATGAAATCAAGAAACCTTGGGGGTAACTATGTGATGTTTTATAATCAGAATACCTCTAGGGTTAAAAACATTATTACTCAACACTGGAGCAGGTTTAAGTGTTATTCAGAGTTGGATGTTTTGTTTACCAACACCCTAGGATTTACATATAAAAAAGGCAGGAACCTCAAGGATTTGCAGGAGTACAATGGTTCTATTGTTTCATGTAAGAAATTGGGAACCTACAAATGTGGGGCATGTGCCCAATGCCCATATATACTTAGACAGGATTCTGTATACATCCTGTCAAGAGACCATCAGATTCAGAGTAGTAGTTTTTCCAACTGTAATAGTGAAGGCTTGATTTATTTGGCCCTATGTAAAACCTGTGGTGCATTTTACATTGGAAAACTACTAAACTCAAAAGGAGGATTTATGAGCATTTATATGCTATTAGAGTCGAAGATATTAAAATGCCTTGTTTAAGCATACACTGACATGTCCCCAAGCAAAATGGGGCTTCTTTGTTGTAGAGAAGGTGCAATGTGATGTGAGGGGGGGCCCGTGGGAAAACAGGATAGAGGTGAGAGAAATATTTTGGCAGTTGTTATTGGAAGCCAATAGATTCCCAGGTCTGAATGAATACATATCCATTGCCCCTATTTTAAAATGAGAGCTGCAAAACTATAAAATAAGTATATATAATGTTTTGCAAGTTCTTTTGTTGGTTTTGATTCAAGTTTATTTATCTGTCCAACACATTGTGATGGTTTTAGTATTTATATATTTATTTTAAAGTTCTTTTAAAAAATGTGCATGTTTTTATCTACTTTCATCTGTATTTGTGGAAAAGGTTGTCATGAATATTTTAGTTACAGGATTTAATTGGTGTCAATTAAACAATTGTTTTAACTACTAATTAGATTGGGAGGGTATATAAGCAGGCACAGTCTTCATTCTTTCATTTTACATCTGAGGAAGTCTGGTGGACGAAAACGCTTTGTATTGTGTGGCGTTTATGTGATTAAACCTGCTGCTGCTTACACCTACAGGCTCGTGTTTAATTTTACCTTCTGCCTCTTTGGGTGCCTGTTGTGGTTTTATTGGTTCCTGGTTCTGTGGCACCCTTTCCTTGGAGTTTTTGGATTACTTGTTACATGGAGGTATCTGAGGCAGAGGCTAGCTTCCAGGATGGGGAAGCAGTTCAAGGTACTGACCTGGATTTGCGCCTGTCTCGTGTGGAGGGGCAGCTTACCCAATTGATTTTGCTTATGACTGGTAACTCTCAGCAAGGGAAAGACAATTCTTTTGATATCAACCCTATGAGGCCTACCCACAGGAAGGATTGCATTTCCACTCCTGCATGCAATCAGGAAGCGGATTTGGATCGCAGACAGGCTGATGTGCCTGTAGAGGAAGTAACTGCAACTTCTTCCAGTTTGCCGTCGAGGGGCACTTGAGGTGAGGCTGCATTACAGAAGGGAGCTGCAACTAAATTTTGTTACAATCATTTGGCATTGAATTCCCAGAACCAAGGTCCGAATGGACAGTCCTCCCTTTTAAGGGAACGTGGTGTTCAGGGACATGCCCCTGTGGAAATGACTGATAATACGGCTAATGGTGAGAATGGAGTGCACGAGTGGACGGACTCTTCCTCTTTGGCTTCATGGCTTGTTAGTTACAAGTCTTTTTCCAGTCACCAAGGTACTGATAATAACTTTATATTTAATGACCAGGATGTTGAGAAAGACAGTGAAGTGTCTTACAGAGCCAATATTAAAAAACTCACTGATTTAATTTACAAACATAAAACTCTGGGTATTGACAATTGTTACTTGCATGATTGTATTAAAAGGGGTATAGTACCCAAAGGATTGCGTTTTTATAAGTTTCCGAATAATGTAGTGGAAGACTCCCCCTTTCACGAAGAATTGTTGAGTATTTTTGACCGTAGTGGTTTTGAGGTCATGAGAGCCCTGATTAAAGAAAATGAAAGGATTATGGGGCAGGTATATCAGGAGATAGAATACATTAATGAAGTAGTGACCAATGATCTTATGTTTTCTGTTGAAAATGAGAAGAGAAAATATTTTATTATTAAGCAACAGGTGGAAGAAAAATGTCATGTTATTTTTAAAAGGAAGTGTGGCAAAATAGATAGGGATTTGAGGGATTACAGACAGAAAAAAGCATACCCGTACCCTAGGAATGATAAATTTGGTCGAAAAAATAATTTTTTTGATAAATCTGGACCACAACACAGTACTTATTCCTCTTCTTTTCCACCAGGGGGACACAATGCCTGGGACTCTATGGATCATAGAGTGATGTACAGTGATTCAGGGATGGGGGAACATCAGGATTCAAACCATGCTGAATTCCCTGAACTTAGGAGATCAGATAGGTTAAGGCACAAATCCCCTGTGCGGTATTTTTACAGGGGTCCCCCAAACAGCACGAGATAAATAAGAGTGGTAGCCAGGAAGGGGGACTAGCTAACATGTTGGACCAATGGAGTACAGGTAATATTACTGTGGATGGACCATGTCACACCCTACATGACTTTAAAATTTACAATTACAGTAGTGAGGAGATTAACAGAAAACATTTTCTATTATTTTCAAAAGGTTTTAAATTCATCCCCTCTACAGGGGGTAATTTAGTGGACAGCTTAATAGACTTGAGGATTTTTCTACGGAAAAAGAATTTAGATATTATGTTTCAGGGGCAACAGGATGGTGGTACTAATAGTGGTATTAGAAGACCTAGTACCTATATTCCCCCTATACACCCCCAGCTAAAAAAATTTGAAAGGGAGGTCGAAGAAGAAATCAGGAATGTTTATAGGGGTGGATGGCATGGTAAATTTAACATGACTAGAGAAGAAAAGGTACTTCTCAAATCCATTCAAGAAAATAGATACCTGAGGGTGATGCAACCCGATAAAGGTGGAGGGGTGGTCTTCATGGACAGTATTTTGTATTCCAGTAAGATGATGGATATGCTTAATGATACCAATAGGTATGTTAGGGTATCCAAGAATGAGATTAACTTAGCATACCGTAAGATTGATTTGGTTTTACAGGACATGCTGAATGACAATTTTATAAACCAGGACACTTTTAAGTATCTCAGTGTGGACAGACCTCGTATCCCTGCTATTTTCGGGATACCCAAGGTACATAAAAGTGTGGAGGATCCACCCCTGAGACCCATTGTGGCAGCCAATGGCTCTAAAACCCATTCGTTGGCCAAATTTTTGGATATAAAATTAAAAGACATTTGGGTTAGGGCCAATGGTATACTTAAGGACTCCTGGGAATTTTTGAGCAGTATTAATAGTAACATGTATTCAGATTCCTTAATATTTGTAACCCTTGATATTCAGGATTTATTTAATGTGATTCCACATTCTACAGGGTCAGAATGGTTCCAGGATGCCATTCACCAACATGGAAAACTTGACCACAATACTTTTCTGGTTTATACAGAGTTGATGGATTTGGTATTGAAACACAACTTTATATTTTTTGAGGGTGAGTTGTTTAAACAGATCCAGGGAGTGGCCATGGGGGCAAGTTGTGCCCCTACTTATGCCAACATTGTGCTCATGGTTTGGGAAGAGAAGTTTGTGTTCCAGTCTGAATATGCACAATATTGGGTATATTACAAACGTTACCTGGATGATATTTGCATTTTTTGGAAAGGTAGTATGGAAAAGTTAACAGAATTCATAGACTATCTAAACCATACCACTAATTTTTTGAAATTTACTTCCCATATTACACATGACTATATGAACTTTCTGGACGTCACTATTAAAAAAGACATCCTAGGGCAGCAGTTTACATCTAATGTATATAGAAAGGAAACCTTTTCTAACTCGTACCTATATTTCACCAGTTCCCATCCGTTTAAACAGAAGAGAAGTATTATCAAGGGACAATTTGTCCGCAGTTGTAGGATGACCTCTTTGGACTTGGACTTCAAAGACGAAAGTCAGAGAGTCAAAGAAATGTTTATATCTAGGAAGTATCCTAACTATTTAATTGATGAGGTTTTGGAGGAAGTAAAGAATGGGAGAAAGGATAGGTTTGCCTCTATTTTGGGAACAGGAGATACCAGTGTGATAGTACCAATAAATGTGCAGAGTACCACACAACTACCAGGGGTGACGTTACCAGGGATGAAATCAAGAAACCTTGGGGGTAACTATGTGATGTTTTATAATCAGAATACCTCTAGGGTTAAAAACATTATTACTCAACACTGGAGCAGGTTTAAGTGTTATTCAGAGTTGGATGTTTTGTTTACCAACACCCTAGGATTTACATATAAAAAAGGCAGGAACCTCAAGGATTTGCTGGAGTACAATGGTTCTATTGTTTCGTGTAAGAAATTGGGAACCTACAAATGTGGGGCATGTGCCCAATGCCCATATATACTTAGACAGGATTCTGTATACATCCTGTCAAGAGACCATCAGATTCAGAGTAGTAGTTTTTCCAACTGTAATAGTGAAGGCTTGATTTATTTGGCCCTATGTAAAACCTGTGGTGCATTTTACATTGGAAAAACTACTCATAAACTCAAAAGGAGGATTTATGAGCATTTATATGCTATTAGAGTCGAAGATATTAAAAATGCCTTGTTTAAGCATACACTGACATGTCCCCAAGCAAAATGGGGCTTCTTTGTTGTAGAGAAGGTGCAATGTGATGTGAGAGGGGCCCGTGGGAAAACAGGATAGAGGTGAGAGAAATATTTTGGCAGTTGTTATTGGAAGCCAATAGATTCCCAGGGCTGAATGAATACATATCCATTGCCCCTATTTTAAAAATGAGAGCTGCAAAACTATAAAATAAGTATATATAATGTTTTGCAAGTTCTTTTTGTTGGTTTTTGATTCAAGTTTATTTATCTGTCCAACACATTGTGATGGTTTTAGTATTTATATATTTATTTTAAAGTTCTTTTAAAAATGTGCATGTTTTTATCTACTTTCATCTGTATTTGTGGAAAAGGTTGTCATGAATATTTTAGTTACAGGATTTAATTGGTGTCAATTAAACAATTGTTTTAACTACTAATTAGATTGGGAGGGGTATATAAGCAGGCACAGTCTTCATTCTTTCATTTTACATCTGAGGAAGTCTGGTGGACGAAAACGCTTTGTATTGTGTGGCGTTTATGTGATTAAACCTGCTGCTGCTTACACCTACAGGCTCGTGTTTTATTTTTACCTTCTGCCTCTTTGGGTGCCTGTTGTGGTTTTATATAAACATACATACTTATATACATATATATATATATATATATATATATATATATATATATATATATATATATATGTGTGTGTGTGTGTGTGTGTGTGTTCGGGTGAGGGGCTTGCCCCCTCCCCCTACATCAGGGGGTGCAGGGAGGCTTGCCCTCTGCAAAAAATACTTTAAAATGTATTTTTCATCCATTTTTGTGAGAAATCTATTCAAGGATTCTAGTCCACAGCAACTTGAAATTTGTCTGCTCATAGTGGAAGCAATAAGCAATGGCATTTTCTAGCATCTAATAGCTGAAGTTTTGATTCTTTGTTTTACTGCCCCCAGTAATCACACTCTAGTAACAAGAACATGGAGACAAAAACTGCTAACTTTGAAAATATATATGGTACAAAACCATAAATAATGTGAACAAAATACCTTTAGGCAATAACAATATTTAACGTATGTGTCTGTGTCAGTTTCAGATGACTGGATTGCAGATAATTGTGCAGTGGTAGCCTGGATCACCGTTTCTATCTGACTGTTGTTTAATCCTTTCATGCTGTTTAAACAAGAGTAGAAAGGAACATTTTCTGTTACTCTCAAACAATGAAGTAATATGGTAAAAATTGATTGCAGTGATATTTGGTGATGCACTGGAGCAGTCATTGCTCTGAGTAGCATTCACCTAGATCCCTGTGGCAAGGTGATGTAAAATTAGATAACTATTTGCATAAGCACAGTAGCAATACCCCATTCACAATATATTTGATGAGTTATCTTTTATTACTGATTTGCAAGCAATAATCTCTAAGAGTAGAGATAATGTGCTAGAAATGACTGTAGGAAAAGAAAGACCAGAATTAGGAAGTGAAAAGATCTCAGTGTCCTGACAAATATTAAGTAACTAAAAAAAGTACAAATAAATTGTATCAAATAATGTGTCAGTGGAATAAGTATTCTCAAGACTGCACTGCTGCAGAGTCTGTGGAGAAAGTGCTATTAAATTGTTCAGGCTACACAGAGATTTTTGCAGAACTGGAGGAGTTGTCATTTTCCGAAAATGACATAGCAAGTCATAAGAGTCATAAGTAGTGTTTCACCTTGTATTCTATCCCTGCTGCCTGAAAGGTATCCTTTTTAGCTTAGAGGGAGATGTTGAAATTAAGTTTACTTTCCTGAAATAAAGAAAGCCCTGCACATCTAATATCATACTTCAGAGAGTGAAGGTCACCATTTTGGTTTATTACACTGTCCAGTGCTACGTAGAATTAATTATTTATCTAGGCATTCACTGCAAACCTTTTTTTTGGCATTTTAATTCTTATGTGACTCTGAACTTAATTAGTGTTGCTTGTCACCTATTAAAGGAGTGTTGCCCTTAAAGCATTGTTGTTCCCCATGAAAAACTATCACACTGTCAGCTTTTTCTGGCTATGGAAAATTATGTAATCTGTATGTATTAGGCAATACTGCAGATATTTATTTCTGAAAATAATGTTGGCAAGTTTAAATATACAATGTCTTAGCCAGTAGGATAACTCGTATAAATATAGTTGCATTGTTATGAATCTACTTTTGCCTTAATTTGCGAGCAATTTATTTCAGATGTGCCCTTGTCTATATTATCACAGCTTTCCCCACATCATTGTCACATCTATTTATCTCATTTAAAACCACTGACTCAGAATGACTGCCCAAATTATCAAATAATTTAAAACAAAAAACAGAGATTATTAAATGTCAAAGTTCATTATTATATTTATCTATTATTAGTAATTCATGCAAAAAAAAGAAAAGCAGAGCATCTTCACATTTGATATTTTAATGGACCAGTCAATAAGAATCATGAAAGATACATGTTAATCCTTTTTGCTAGCAGTGATCTGTCATACACAGTATATTATGAAGTAGCGTCACAAAAAAAGTTTTGATCTGTATCCCATGCTATCAGTAGAGAACATTAGGCAATGAAACTATTACAATGATAATACTTAGCTGTTCATTAATACAGAGACTTTAGGAGATATAAACCTGCATTAATTATAGAAGAGTATTACCAAAAATTACATGATTCTATCAAGGAAATATGCATGCTGCAAAACATCTTAGAAGCTGCCTCTAGACCATACATGTCTTCATGATAATGGAAAATAAACAAATAATAATCAATTGGTATCCAAAAATAGAACTGTGTGTACATTTATGCAACTAGTATGTGTCTCGATGAAAACGATAGAATACTGATGTGCTTACAATGATGCAGAAGTCTATGAATATCTTTCATAGTGCAACCTTAGGATTGAGGTAATCAGTACTAGAAAAGAGGAAGCAATGCTGGGAAAGAAATTATATGTAAACAATGTAGAAAAGGAGGTAAGTGGGAGAAAGTAAAAAAGGTCAAATGCATGAAAACACCAGAGCTTTACTAGTTAAAATGTCAATTTTGCAGCAACTCAAGCAAGGTACTTTATGTTATTCTGTGGAGACAAATGCAATAGCTGTGGTTAAGTATAGGGAAAAATGTAATCTTAGGCTAAAGGCTTTTTCTGTATCTATTCCAAGTAATTTTGGATTTGTAACCAGAGGATGAATGAGGTTTTCAGCCTTAGAAGAGGCAAACCTTTTGGATGTTATACCAGAGGTAAGAGAGCATCTCAACTGGAACATGGGTCCAACATGAACTAATGCAACACTTCAGAAAGTGGTTGTCTGTGGTCATATATAATAGTATTGCAGTAAATGAATTCTGTGCAGATTACACATGCATATGTGCATGATGCATGTTCTTTTCAAGTGCATTTAAGTGAACCTGCCAGGTTGGAGGCATGGTTCCTTCACTGAAAGTAGCCATAGGACTATTAGCTTTATATATCCAGAAATACTCAGTCAAAGGATCTAAACCTCTTCTGCAACATCAACAGAACAGTTTGGAGGGACAGATATATCTCACAGAGGATGCTGCTGCTCTAGAACAGACTCACCATCCACATAAAACAAGGTTTATCCCTGTCCATATTTAAGCACAACTTGGATCTATGGATAGGAAATGGGAAATGTACCACAGGACTGCCCCTATACTAGGCAGAGGCAGCTCCTAAATGATTTATCTTTATTGTGTTTATATATTATTAATAAGTCTTATTAGGGGTAATATATAGTTATTCACCATGAGATGGGTAAGGCCAATCTCTAACCAACTGGGATAGGTTACCTTGAGCACAAAAAGGAAATTGGCTAGGCATAAAATGGCCCACAAAGGAAGTGAACCTTGTACTTACGTATGAACCTATATAGTCCTAAGATTATAATTGTGTAGCTAAAGAAAGAGTGAAATCAAGCTATCTGACCAGTAATTCTAGTGAAATTTACTTGGTTAGAGTTATTTTGATGAAGGCATTATAAAACCAGTGTTTAAGCAGGGTCAATAAAAGGAAAAACGAGAAAAACTTACAGATGAACTAAGAAATGGAGCGACACATTACAATAGGGTAATTTTGCAACTCAGAACATTTGAAAGACTTGAAATGTAACTCAATGAGCAACCAGTAAGGATTGCATTTAAGAAGAAAATGCTACATGACACTGGTTTCTTTCATTTAGTCATGGGTTACAAAATTCTAACTAAAGCATTAGCTACCATTTGAAAGAAAACACTTCAACCAGAGTCATTGCCAAGGTAATCAGTAATGTATTTATAATATAAATGAACAGCACCAGATTTAGTTAATTACATCTGCGATGGTACTGAAGTATTCATACAACATAATTACTTATAGAGTACTAGTTCCACAACAGTTCTAACATAACAAAAGTGACTAAGATAAACTGTCAAAGAAAATGAAGAATTTTTTAGCGCTAACTTCATTAAGAAAGAATTCAAACTGGCTCAAGGACAGAACCCACATGGTTAGAATTGCTGGAGCCATGTCAGACTCCAAACCAGTTACAAGTGGTGTCCCACAAGGCTCAGTCCTGGGACCTCTCTTGTTCGGTATATATTTCTCGGAGGTACAGGCCAACACGGAAGGACTGTGGCTGACCAAGTTCACAGATGACTGCAAACTGGGCGCCATAATCAACTCTCCAGCCGACACAAGCATCCTCCAAAAGGGCCTCATAGAAACAGACAACTGGTGCCAGAGCCATGGCCTCAAGCTAAATGCCAAAAGTGTATAGTCATCCCTTTGGCAAAAACAAAGTGCCCACAAATTACCACATAGGTGGTAATCCATTAAGTACAGAAGAAGTAATTAGGGACCTGGGGACCCAAGTTGATAGCAATCTCTCATTTGACAACCACATGGCCAAAGTGGTTAGAAAAACATTTTATATAGCCCACCTAATCATGAAGGGATTCACATCTAGATCAGGGGAGGTCATCGTGCCTCTTTACTCATCCCTCATCAGGCCCATAATTGAGTACAATGCCCCTTTTGGGATGTACCTTACCAGACACCTGCAGCAACTGGAAAGACCCCAAAAGTACCTCACGAAGAGGATCAAAGGGCTCAAACAGATGCCATATGCTGCCCGGTTAAAGAAACTCCAGCTCTACTCAGTGGCATACCGCCTGTTCAGAGGTGATCTGTGCCTGACGTATAAAGCCATGTCCAACCCGGAATTAAAGGACATGCTGCACCTCAGTAAATCCAAATCCCATCGAGCTACGTGCTCGAGAGACTTGAACCTCAGCACTGAAATAAATAGTACATGCTGGAGGGACAGATTCATAACCCAGAGGCTCCCTTCACTCTGGAATAAAATCCCAGTCCAGGTTAGGCAGAGTCCCTCATTGACTCGCTTCAAGAGGAATCTTGATGAGTGGATGGGAGATCGTAGGTTTACCCCGGGTATCACTTCTGTGTCACTGTTAGACAGAGGCACAGTATACTAACCTCGAAAAAGGGCATAGCAAAATAAATTTAAAATGGGTGGCAAAAGCCAAACACATTCTGGCTAGGCTTATAAATGCCCTAGGGCAGATAGCCTAGTATGAACCTATGAACCTATGAACCTAAGTAAGAAAGACTGAGACAAAACAAAGTCTGTGATACTCATTAAGAGACAGAAATAACTTAAGGAATTAAGATGGATGTGTCTCTCCTAGGAGGAAAGGAGCAGTCTAGGGCCACCCACTGCCACAGTACCTTGGAGCTGGGGGGTGTCACTGCAAGTGATAGTTCTGGGGAGCATTGAGCCACTATGTTGCTTCATTAATAGCTTTTATGCACTTGAATAGCTTTCAAGTGCACTAGAACATGCACCTTCATCAGGGAGGGAAATGTGGTTTCTGTAGTGATGCAGGTCATCTCTCCCTCCCCCCAAAGGAAGAGTTAGGCCTAATTTTTATGCTGCCATGTCAAGACACTTGTGGGGGGGGGTGAAGCTGAGCCTAGACAGCCAACTGAGAGCAGTGAATTTTGAGAGCTTCATAAACTAGTATAATGGTATAGGAAAATTTTACTATTTTCAAGCTTAAAATGTCAGAAATCTATAGATAAACTACTAAATTACATAAATATCAATTTTGGTGCAGATATACAGTTTCCTGTCAAGTAACGTGGAGATATATTGAGTCACTGAATATGAATAACTCAAGGAATTCTCATCCAGATGCTGCTTTGAAAAAAGAACTGCAATTGATGACATCTATTTTACAGGAACTATCTTTGAAGATGGATGGCTTTAAAAATGACTTAGAAAACCTCACATTAAATTCTCAAAAACAGACTAATACTCTTAGGAACTATTACAGCAACACCATACAAAAATAACAAATATAGAGACTTCTCTAAATGACATTGAAGGGAGACTCAAAGAGGAAGAATGCCAAAAAGAATTTCTGCTTAAACAGAATGCATGGCTGCTTAACAAAATAGACAACTTAGAAAACAGGGAAAGGAGAAACGACATAAGGATCTTTGGTCTGCCTGAAAACACTGAAGGAGATGACATTATTTCATTCTTAACGACCTCAATTCCTGAATTTTTAGACTTGAAAGAGGGACTTTCATTTGGAATTGAAAGGGCGCAGAGAGCACCGAGGAAACCTGCTTCTAACTCAACAAATACTCCACTTAGATCCATAGTTATAAAATTTCTTTCATTTCTGGATAAGGACCTAATATTAAAATCTGCTTGGAGGAAATCACCCTTAAAATGCAATCAAAGCCTGATAAGGTTTGACAATGATTATTCTTCCAGAATACTAGAACAAAGGAAAAATTCTGGCCAATAATAAAACTGTTGAAACAAAACAACATTAAAACACAGCTGGCCTTTCCAGCCAAGATAAAAATACTTTTTGCCAATGAGATGAGAACCTTTAATGACTTAAAAGAAGCTACTATATTCATCAAAAACAACAACTTAGTGTCTATCCTAGAAGAAACGGAATGGATGGCCCCTACTCTTAAAAGAATAAAATAAACAAATCCTTGGACTGATGCTAGAAAGAAGAAACAAAAAAGTGATTCCAAGACAGCTGTCCCAAAAAAATAACTCTTACAACTACATCTCTCAAAGTATCAACTGACATGGTACATCACTTGTCATCTGTTTTTATTTTTTTAAAAAAGGAGGGTTTCTTAAACAACTGAGAAACAGTAATGATTTATTCAGAATGTTCAAAGAGTCCAATAATTCTTCACAAACAAAGGTAGGTCAAGATGGGTTACTATTTACATAATATATAAGCCAAACAAAGCAACATATAATACAAACATAAAAGTTTCTTTTCCCCTACTTGAACTCACTGAATACTTATCTTGTTCATTGTTCATTGATTTTACTTACAATAATGTAATATATATATATATATATATATATATATATATATATATATATATATAAAAAAATATATATATATATATAATTTAAGTAATTAATTAATTCAACAAGGTACCATTCATCAGAGTTCAGACTCAAATGTAACAAATTAACATCATATATAATAGCAGTAACAGTAGAGTGTTTTGAAAAAAAATGCTGTCATGGAGACTAATGCCTTCTTCAGTTAAAGTATGATTTAGAAATGTCATGCATATCCTGGTTAAATAATAGCAAGCTCTTAGTATAAATGTCATCATTATTCTGTCTAAATATCAGTTATGGCAGGTATCACAGCTACAAGTGCTGTTTGATCAATCCTGATATGGTGTGCGTGGATGCAGCTGTGTCTGGCAGCTAGTGCAAATGCCATTGTTTTTCTGTCTAGACATAGTTAATATCAATTATTGCAGGTATCATAGCTTTGATTGCTGTTTGATCAATCCTGATATGGTGTGCGTGGATGCAGCCGTGTCTGGCAGATAATACAAATGTCATTATTATTCTGTCTAGACATAGTTGATATCAATTATGGTGGGTGTCATAGCTTCTAGTGCTGTTTGATTAAGCCTGACATTGTGTGTGTGAATGCAGCTGTGTCTGGCAGCTGTTGTGTGTTGCCGTTTTCGTCTCTGGGAAGCTGTGGGCTGCGGCTAGTGATCAAGGTTTACTGATGCTTGTGTATTAGGAAGAGACATTTGGTATTTTAGCCTGGATCCTGGGAAAGGGGGGGAATAAAACTTTGATTTGGGATATTTTGGCAGAGAATAATTTGTACATCTGCTGGGTGAAAGGCAGGAAGGCTGGAGGAATGTGTTATCTCTTGTGGCGGCTTGTTGGGTGTTTTTTTTTTTTATCTGTTTGCACTCCGTTCTTTCCTGGCTGCTACCTCGCTGAAAGGAAAGGAATTTAGGCTTGAAGTTGCAGTGAAGTGAAGCTTTATTTCAGGTCCATTGCGAGTCTCTGGTATGCAGAACACAGACACACTAACAGAAATAGACACTCCCGGGTTGCTATGGTAACGGAGACAGAATGACAATAATGCTTAACAGCTCTGAGGAGCCTCTGAGATGATTCTTGGCAATGAAGTTTTTGGTTTAAAAAAAAATATATATAATAAAAGGGCTGTTTTAAACCACATGTACACATATTAATGGTCTCCTAACACTTCGTTTATCTCATTAAGTTGATTCTTGATAAAAAAATAAATAAATAAGTGCGATTTTATATTTAAATTTTATTTTGGTCCAGACACATTAAGGACTTACATAAGAGTGTAAGTCTGAGTTTTTGTGAAAGACTAAGAGCACTTGGTCTTGTGCAGTACCTTTTGCAGTGGTCTGGGGGTGAGCTTCCTCGGACGTGTTGGACATATGGAGATAGCTGATTCTAGGGGTGTTTGTGGTTGCTGGGAAGTGCTAGAGAGTCATCAGATTTCCTTCGTGGAAATATCTGTGGGAATGGAAGGTGTGTTGAGTGGTTCACTGGCAAAGTGGCCACTGCATTGAACAGGCTGGTAAAATGGAACAGGATAAATATTGGTTTGGATATTTTAAGAACAGCTTGGAAATACACCACATGAACTAGTGAATGGTATTCTGGAAAAACTGGATGGGCATTGTTGCCCATGCTTGAAGTACTGATATGTGTGTATGTAAGGATGGAAATATCACAAATAACAAACTAGAAGGGGCTCATAATTTAAAGTCTATGGACTATATAAGCATGCTTGGAAGGAGGTAATAATAAGAATAAGCATTACAGCTTGTGGCCTCTCAAATAACTAAGCAACAGACAAAAAAAAGAAAAAAAACACACAATAGTTATGTAATGTATGATTTTAGTAAATCTAGACATAAAATATATACTCATATAATATGAAGCAGTCTGCTGAATTTAGATATTAAAGGCATGATTTAATAACATGGGCTTGTGTATAATAACATTAATTTGTCATAAATGGCATACACTATATTGAACATCAAGGGGAAACATGATGTTTTTTTATATATAAGTAAATATGCATAACAAGTCATGTAATTGCTTTAACCTGAATTGTAGTTTTTGTAACCCATCTTGACCATATATAACACTTAAGTGATTACCAAGGTAACTAATGTTTTATACATGACATCAAACTGACAAAGTTGTTCAAGAGAAACAATAGAAGCCTGAACTTGAAATGTCACAGAATGTAACAATCATATTCTGAACAAATAGTATTAAATTGGCAATAGACACTTATAACATGGGCTTGTCTATAATAACACTACTGTTTTAACTTGTCATAAATGACATACACTATACTGAACATCAAGGGGAAGCATGGTGATTTTTTTCATATAAGTAAATATGCAGCACAAGTCATATAATTGCTTTAACTTGAATTGTGGTTTTGTAACCTGTCTTGACCATACATAATACTTAAGCTGTTATCAAGTTAACTAGTGTTTTATACATGACATCAAACTGACAAAGTTGTTCAAGGGAAACAATAGAAGCCTGAACTAGAATGTCACAGAATGTAACAATCACATTCTGAACAAATAGTATTACATTGACAATAATCACTCAGTTTAACCTTTGCTGAGTATACAAAATAGAATGTTGCCATTACAATCTAAAATCTTTCAGCATATGTCATAAAATGGCAATTTATGAATATGGAAAGGGAACTTGTAATCATTAATTACAGTAAGTGAATTTGTTGGTTTTAACCGATGATATCACTCATTTTATTATAAGAAATGACAGATATGAAAATCCTTATGTGTAGGAAATAGGAAGAGGGATACACTGATAATTAAAATGCACTAACTTTCATCAATGTTCACATAAAACAAACTTCATGCTTTACGTAAGTTAGC
>NC_056727.1:1007637606-1007655635 GCF_019279795.1 Protopterus annectens | reverse complement strand
CAGATGTTAAAAACACTTGGATTTCATTTCCAATAATTATAAAGGCAACTTAATATTAGGAGGAAATTTTAACTGTCTATTTGATACTTCTAAAACTACAAATAAAAGACCACTGTGTACATCTGCTGTATCAAAAGCTTTAAACAAGTGGGTAGAATCATTTCATCTTGTAGATACTTTCATATTTAAAGAAGATAGATCTTTGTTATTTTCCCATCAAGATCACAGATTTGGTACACAAACTAGAATAGATAAAAATTTGCTGCCCATGACTTACACTCTAAAATCATTAATTTTTCAATCACTCTCTGCCCCTTTTCAGACTACAATTCATTGATATTAAAACTTCAAAATGGGTACAAAACATTAATCTTTAACTCCAGAATTCCAGCATATATAACTAAAATTAAAGAGTTCAATCCATGGTTATTATCTGAATTACAGTTCTTCTTAGATATTAATTACACCACAGAGATAAATAACATAATGATATTGGACTCATTAAAAGATTACATATATGGTAAAATCCTAACTTTGTATAAAAAGTCAGAGAATGGGATTCTGAATTATTAAATCTACAATCCAAACGTTTGTCAGTATAAGCTGAAAAAAATCAAAATCATTTGGAGATAAAAAAGAAAGTTGAAGTATTAAACAATAAATACAATGGAATTCTAACACATAAAACTAGTTTAGCTTTAGAAAAATTAAAAATGAATACCTTGGCCGCTTCTCCCAAATATCTACATAATTTATCCACAAGAATCAAAATACAATCAAAAGCTAATAACATTAAAAGTATCTTCCATGAAAAGAAAGGGAAAAATGTCTCGGATATAGGTGACATTCTTGATGTCTATAGAAATCACTATATGGAACATTTCCAAAAAGAAAATATACATATTGATCAATTAACTCTAGATGAAAAATGTCCTAATATAAAAAAACGAAAAATTAAACCTAGATCTGCAAGCACCGATATCCTACAAAACAATTACAGATACTATAAAAGAGGGTAAAAATAATAAAGCTCCAGGTATAAATGGCATAATTATGGAAATATATAAACTTTTTCCTTCTAAGATACTATCCCTCTTCCTAAAACTCTATTAGAAATTAAGTCACAAGCTTTAATACCACCCACTTGGAGATATTCCTTAATCACTCCAATCCTAAAGGAAAACAAATTCCCAAACCTCTGTACCTCATAGATCTATATCATTATTAAATAATGCCTATTAAACAATGACTCCCTATTACTATTCGAAAACATGCACACTGATTGGCTCAGCCCAACCAGCGTGCCTGTTGTAAATCCCACCAATATACCAATGGAAAAAGGTCCAGTCACCCAGACTTTTTTCCCTTGGTATAAAGTGTCCCAAAACTTTTTTTTTTTTTTACAATTTAAAAAAAAAAAGAGAAAATGGAGCAATGGAGATTTTCTTTTCTCCGTTGTTTTCATTTCAAAGCATTGATGTACTGGGTATGCATGGGAACACAAGTCCCATATGCATGCACATTACATCAAAACAATGAAGCAGTATACCACAACCGGTGGAAAAACAATAATCCGCCGTTATACAAAGACATTATTTAAGAAAAGTAAGTATTTTTTTTCTTAAATAATGTCACTGTATAATAGCAATAACCGACTCCATGGTTGTGGTATATTGAAGATTTACCCATAGTTGCCTTTGTTTAATCACTTGGGCTTCGCCCTCATGATTAAACCACACCAACCATGGGTAAATCTTTAATATACCACACCACGTCATCGGTTATTGCTTTATAAGATATTTATGACAATATTAACTAACAGAATGAAAATACCACTATCCAAAACAATATATCATAGACACACACATGACAATATTAAAAGGATAATGTCTCTTATACATTATGTTAACAAAGAAAATAAAGAAACACTCATAATTGGTTTAGATATAGAAAAAGCCTTTGATTCCCTAAATTGGGAGTATTATTCAAAATCCAAATGTTATTTGAATTTCCTGCATTCTTTGTTCATTTAGTAAAGGATATATATATATATATATATATATATATATATATATATATATATACACACACAAATAATTTAGCATATGCCAAGTTAGGTCCTTTTACCTCTGAATCTATATGTATAACAAAAGGCACTAAACAAGGATGTCCCATGTCACTGATTGTATTTGCTCTGGCTATTGAAATATTGGCAGATTCAAATCGTAACAATATAAAAATCAAAGGAATGGATGTTTATGAGCAATACAATTCTAAAGAAATGCTATTTGCTGATGACATATTACTAACATTATCTAATACAAAATAGACATTAAAAGAATTAAATATATTAATTGACAAATTTCACATGACTTCAGGACTCCATTCCAATAAATCAAAATCAAAAATTGTATTTTTAAATAAAAAACAACTGCTGACTAAGGGGGAAGCACATCATAGGGAAACAATAATCTACCTTAAAATATCTAAGAATTGAGTTATGCAAGGATAATAATGAATTGGTCTCAAAAAACTACAATAATATCATCAATATAATTAAAATCTCTGTAGAAAAATGAAAAAAATAATATTAACATTTGAAGATAGACTACATTTAATAAAAATGGTTTTACTGCCCAAGATCCTATATATAGCATGGGCAATACAACTGTTACCAGAAAGGAATATATTTAAAGAAATAAATTCATGCCTAATAAAACTTGCATGGTTTCCCAAAAGAAACAAAATAGCTTTAATACATCATATCAGACCATGGAAATAGGGAGGATTAAACTTTCCTGATACAGAAACATATATAAAAGCATCAATATCTAAAACAATGTCAGACTGGATAAGTCCAAATTCCTCTGCAAATTGGAAAGAATTACTAACTGTAATATCAATAAATGAATTTGATTCACAAAAAAAAAATTCAAATAGATAAAAACAATCTGCCATGGCACATTAATTATGTATTAGTATGCAATATAACATAACTAAACCAACTAAAACTCGTATGATTAATTATTACATTGGCTCATTTAGGAACATTATTAATGCAAATATAGATTTAAAAATTTGGTTTGATCTTTTAGCACCATTTATAGTCCCAAAGAACTTTCCACATAAAATATATAGAGAAATTATTAATTCTTGGTAACAAAAAGGATTTGTTTATTGGCTCCAATGTATCAAAGAACTAAAAATTTTAGATATGCAAGTAATAAAAACAACATACTTAATTTCACAACAGGACTGGCTAACTTTACAGAGTATTCTGTCATATTCGCAAGATTTAAGTAGAATAATTAACAATTCTTCATTTAAAGAAATACCTAAATTTATGAAACACATATATGAAATCATATATAATGACTTTGACATGGGAAACAGTATTTCAAAATTGTACAAAATATTGATAAACTATAAAACAACACCCAGAATCTCATATTGGAAATATATAACAAAAGGACACTCAATACAGTTAACTGAAGATATTAAAACAAATATATTATTATCAATAAAATATACATCCTTTACACAATACTGGAAAGTTTTTTAATTGGAAATGCTTGCACAGAGCATTCTTAACCCCAGACAGAATCAGTAAAATTAGTTCTTTCATAAAAGGAATATGTTGGAGATGTGAGCAAGTACACAATGCAGATTGCAACCACATTTTCTTTGATTGTGTTAAAATTAAGCCATTTTGGTATGGTATTGATAACTTTCTACAAGCTTTATTTAATTAATCATTTTGTTTAACTAAAGCGCTTGTATTATTGAATGTGAACGAAGGTCCTCATTTGAATCGGTCAAACATGTACCTAGTATGGACCATACTTGCAATTTCAAAGAAGTGTATAACAAGAAGATGGAATACAAACACAATATCAACTTTGGAAGACTTATACAGCCTACTGAAGACCACATCATTATTGGAAATTAAAATTAAAGAACTAACAATTTTTCCAAAACCATTTATCAACAACCCTTGGGGAAAGGTCTTATCATTGATTGACACTATACAATAATTGATCAGACACTCTGATAAAGGATTGGACATACTTATAAAGAAACTGTATACATTAAGATCTGTTATAGTGTCAGGCTAATGTAAATAGTGTACATAGTTATTTAAGATGTTGTGTATAAATACTATGGAATTCATTCAAATGTATTTGAAAAATAAAAAAAAAAATTGAGAAAAAAAAAAAGACCCTTGTGAGGGCAGAAACCACCTCTGAGACTGCCTGTATGATGGCCTCCCCACAGCCAGCTCTTAACCTCACTGATAAACATGCATCATAGGGGAATGAACGGGCATGGCTGATAAGGGTAGGACTAATGGTCAACAGGCATAAACAGAAAAAGTACATAGAGAACATATTGATCTTTTTAGTGGTGGCAACTAAAACGTAATGTTATTTTTTTCTATCCTGTCTGGGGTGCATGTAATACATTTTTCAGATCTAATGGCTTATACAAAACTTTAAACATGCCTGATTTTAATGCTAATTCTGTAGCTGCTAATTATTGGT
This sequence comes from Protopterus annectens, assembly GCF_019279795.1. NCBI lineage: Eukaryota > Metazoa > Chordata > Ceratodontiformes > Protopteridae > Protopterus > Protopterus annectens. The sequence goes on along the minus strand of NC_056727.1, from coordinate 1,007,651,094 downwards.
AGCAAGGTTAGTTAAAGTACAGTTGTGTCTATTTACCATAAATATAGATACTCAAGTATCTTCACTTTTTCTTCTTCTTCTTCTTCTTCTTCTTCTTGGCTGCTCCTGTTAGGGGTTGCCACAGCAGATCAACTGTTTCCATTTCTTCCTGTCCTCTGCATCTTGCTCTGTCGCACCAACCACCTGCAGGTCCTCTCTTACCACATCCATAAACCTTAACTTAGGCCTTCCTCTTTTCCTGTTACCTGGCAGCTTCATCCTTAGCATCTTTTTTCCCATCCCTCCTCAGCAGATGTCCAAACCAACGTAATCTTGCCTCTCTAGCTTTGTCTCCAAACCTGCCAACCTGGGCTGACCCTCTAATATACTTATTCCTAATCCTGTCCATCCTCGTCACACCCAGTGCAAATCTTAACATCTTCAGCTCTGCCACATCAAGCTCTGACTCCTGCCTTTTTGTCAATGCCACTGTCTCCAACCCATATAACATAGCTGGTCTCACTACCTTCTTGTAGACCTTCCCTTTCACTCTTACTGGTACTCGTCTGTCACAAATCACTCCTGACATTCTTCCCCACCCACTCCATCCTGCCTGTACTCTCTTCTTCACATCTCTTCCACACTCACCATTACTCTGAACTGTTGATCCCAAGTACTTAAACTCATTCACCTTCGCCACCTCTACTCCCTGCATCCTCACCATTCCTCTATCCTCCCTCTCATTCACACACATATATTCTGTCTTAGTCCTGCTGACCTTCATCTCTCTTCTCTCTAGAGCATATCTCCACCTCTCCAGGGTCTCCTCCATCTGTTCCCTACTTTCACTACAGATCACAATGTCATCTGCAAACATCATAGTCCACGGGGACTCCTTTCTGATCTCGTCTGTCAACCTGTCCATCACCATTGCAAATAAAAAAGGGCTCAGAGCTGATCCTTGATGTAATCCCACCTCCACCTTAAATGCATCTATCACTCCCAATGCAGACCTCACCGCTGTCACACTACCCTCGTACATATCCTGTACCACTCTTACATACTTCTCTGACACTCCAGACTTCCTCATACAATACCACAACTCCACTCTAGGCACCCTGTCATATGCTTTCTCTAAATCCACAAAGACACAATGCAACTCCTTCTGACCTTCTCTGTACTTCTCCATCAACACTCTCAGAGCAAACATCGCATCTGTAGTGCTCTTTCCTGGCATGAAACCATACTGCTGATCACTAATCATCACCCCCTTTTTAATCTAGCTTCCACTACTCTTTCCCATAACTTCATGCTGTGGCTGATCAGTTTAATCCCTCTGTAGTTACTACAGCTCTGCACATCACCCTTATTCTTAAAAGTTGGTATCAAAACATGTTTTCTCCATCCCTCAGGCATCCTCTCACTTTCCAAGATTTCATTAAACAATCTAGTTAAAAACTCCACTGCCATTTCACCTAAACACCTCCATGCTTCCACAGGTATGTCATTGGGACCAACAGCCTTTCTGTTCTTCATCCTCTTCATAGCTGTCCTTACTTCCTCCTTGCTAATCCATTGCACTTCATGATTCACTATCCGCACATCATCCCACCTTCTCTCCCTCTCATTCTTTTCATTCATCAATCCCTCAAAGTACACTTTCCATCTGCTCAACACACTCTCCTTGCTTGTGAGTACGTTTCCCCTCATTATCCTTTATCACCCTTACCTGCTGCACATCTTTACTAGCTCGGTCCCTCTGTCTAGCCAATCTGTACAGGTCCTTTTCTCCCTCCTTAGTGTCCAACCTTTTATACAACTCTTCATACGCCTTATCCTTAGCCTTCGCCACCTCTCTCTTTGCCATGCACCTCATCTCCTTATACTCTTGTCTACTTTCTTCATCTCTTTGACAATCCCACTTCTTCTTCACCAACCTCTTTCTCTGTATACTCTCCTGTACTTCTTCATTCCACCACCAGGTCTCCTTGTCCTCCTACCTCTTTCCAGATGTCACACCAAGCACCTTTCTAGCCATCTCTCTTACTAGCTCTGCTGTAGTTACCCAGCTATTTGGTAACTCTTCACCTGACTTTCTGCATTCATTTGCTTAACACTATACCCACCCATCACTTCCTCATCCCCTCTGTTCCCTTCACCAACATGCCCATTGAAATCTGCTCCAATCACCAGTCTCTCACCCCTGTGTACAGCCATCACCATTGCATTGAACTCACTCCAAAACTTTTCTTTCTCATCCATCGCACACCCATCTTGTGGAGCATACGCACTAACAACATTCATCATTACACCATCAATTTCCATCTCCATAAACTTCACTCTATCCGACACTCTTTTCACCTCCAAAACACTCAGCATACTGTTCCTTCAGGATAATGCCTACGCCATTTCTCCTCCCATCCACACCATGATAAAACAATTTGAAACCGCCTCCGATACACCTAGCCTTGCTCCCCTTCCATCTGGTCTCTTGCACACACAATACACCAACCGTTCTTCGGTCCATCATATCAGCTAGCTCTCTCCCTATACCAGTCATACTGCCAACATTCAAAGTTCCGACCCTCACTATCACAGTCCTAGCCTTTACCTGCCTTCGGGCATGCCTTCCACCTCTTCTCCTCCTTCGGCCAACAGTAGCCTAATTTCCTCCAGCACCCTGTTGGCCAACAGTACTGGTGGCGGTCGTTGTCTTCACAATTGCAGTAATAACAGTGTCGGGTATTCTTGCTTTGGTGGCCTTTGGCTGGCCCAAATACCAAAGATTTAAGCTCCCCTTCAGGGATGACAAATACCCTGAACCTGACATCAGGACATCTGGAATTAAGGATCTTTCACCAGCATCATCTTACTGGTCTTTCCTGTCATGAAAAGGAATCTCCAAGGTTTGAACCCTCAGCCAGGAGAACAAGACACATAAAAAGTCTCCAGTGTACTGAAGAAAGGTAAAAGCCTAAAGACCTAAAGGAGAAGCAGAGGTGGGAAATGAGATGGAAAAGGGATAGGAAAGGTGTGCCCACAATAGATCCCAGTGGGAAAGGAGGGAGGGAATACCTACTGTAACAGTGAAGAAATGTGAACATCTATATTTATGGTAAGTAGGCACAACTGTACTATGTTCATCATGTTACACTTTTGCAGTAATAGTGTGGGAAGACTCACAAAGCATAAAAGGAGGAGGATGCAATGCAATTTAGGTAGCAGTTATGATGCCCTGCAACACTTAAGAACTCCTCTTATGAAAGCATTAGTAGTAGCTGCATCTCTGGTAGAATGAGATCTGATATTTTCAGAAGATTTAATTTCCATGATGTTGATAGCAAAACGCAATGCAGCCAGAAATCAATGTTGAAATAGTCTGTCTGCTAACAGGACTTCCCAATTTTTGGTTTGCAAAAACTACAAAAAGTTGATTGGTCAGAAATTGATGTAACTAAAGCAATGATTTTTTGAGCTATGGTGCAGGATCTGAATTGTCTAGTCATAGAAGGCTCTTGCTGAGTTTAATTCTGGTGGCTGCCATAAAGGCAATTACTAGAAAATGAAAATTAAAATTTAGACCAACAGTATTAGAAGCAGTGAATATAGTAAAAGAGATAAAAGAACTGGAAGTGGGATCTTTATGCAAGGGTACCATCAAATTACATAGATAAAATGGAAATTGTATGAACAATAAATGCAGAATAAAGTTTTGGAGGAGGAATGAGGTTTATGTGAAGGCATGAATTGAATGGGCTATGTAATGTTTGACTAACAATGACTGTATAGAAGATTATATGTGTGGTATAATGTTTGCAACTGAAAATATTTGATATGTTTTTTTTCATTTATATAAATGAATGATTGCCCATGTGATAAGTGATAAGTCATAAATATTTTTTTTTTGTTTAAAAAAATAATTGGACTCTCTCAAGATCTTAGTTCTGTACACAAAGAACCTGAGTTGTCTATGAACATTCAGTGAATGAAGGATGTGTTCTCCCTTATTTTGTGGGTAAGGGAAGAAGGCAGGAAGATGTATATATTGGTTTAAGGATAGTTTAAGGATCATCTTTAGAATGAAAGAGGGATTAGTTCGGAGAGTAATTCTGTCTTAGTGAAAAATAGAAAGGGGCTCAATATACATGCGAACTTGCAGTTCTGAAACCTGCCAAGCATAAGTAATAGTAATCGGAAAGGCTTTTTCCATTATAGGAATTTTATTTCAGATTTAGCTGTGGACTCAAAAGGTGGTAAATTATGTTTTTTTAGTACAAACCTGAGAACCCAAGAAGTGAAGAAGATCTTCTGGGTGGCCTAAGGTGAATAATACCTTTAAGGAACTGCTTTACCTGAGGCTGATAAAAAAAAGGTGGCTGCCTAGGAAGGTAAACAGAAATGGCTGAAGTGTGAATTTTAATGGATGAGTAAGATAAACCAGACTTAAATAAGTAAGCAAGTTAAATGATATGGGTGATGTCTACTGACTTGGGGATACTTTTTTGTTGACAGCAGATAGAAAACCTTTTCCATTCAGCTAAACAAGGTTTCCTAGCTTCCTTTAAGATAACTAGTATGTCCTTGCCCAAAGAAAGCCCGTGATGAGCAGTCATTATATTAGCCATGGTGTCAACCTCAAGGTGCTGAGATTGGGTATATGATAGTTCCCTTCTTCTCAGTCAACAGATCCACCTTTTGAGGTAGCAGCCATGGTTTCACCCTGCTCAAGCTACTGAGGAGAGGGAACCAATGTTGCCTGAACCAAAGTGGTGCTATGAATATTGCCTATGGCCCTTCCTCAATCTGATCTTCAGTAGAACTCCTGGGGATGAGGGGGAATGGGAGGGAATGTGCAATGAACTAGGCCTATCCATAGGAAGGAGAAGGCATACATCTTCCGGGCCTTGGGATCTGTGGCCATCGAGCAAATGTTTTCCAGTTATTTGTTCTGGTTTTAAGCAAAAGGGTCTATTTTTAACACACCACAAGATAGGCTGACAGGAATGAACACTTCCTTGTTTACCGTTCACTAATGGGTATTAATCTCTGATCTGCTGAGCTGGTCTGCTAATAGAGTGTTTTTCCTCTGACAGGTACTGTGCTACATGGTACATACCAAAGTTCTGATCTGTGTCCCACTCTGAGATTGTTAGGCAGCACATCAGACAGGATTGTATCCCCATTCCTTGTTTATGTGACACATCATTGTGGCATTGTCTGCATTTATTAATAATATTTCCAATTTCCATAAGTATTTCAATACTAGAATGGTGTTCAGTACAGCCATCATCTCCTTGAAATTTATATGGCTTTTTAGGAAGCCTGCTTTTCATTTTTCTGTGCTTGAAATACATCTGTATGGGAATCACATGCTTGGTCCAACGCATCAATGGTCAGGGTCTGTTTTGGAGAGAGAATCCTGACAGGAACCCCTAGATTCTGATTGCAAGCAGAGATCCAATACTCCAGTTCCCTTATGAGACAGGGTAGAAGTTGGATCTTGTAGTTGTGTGACTGTGTTAGTTCCATACATTCTTGAGATAACTCTGAATTTTCTTCATGTGTAATCTGGATAGAGGGATCATTATGATACATGAGTAAGCTAAATCTTAAATAGGTACAATAATTCTTTACTAGAAAAAAATAGGGTTAGAAATCTTATAGTCTACCAAGAAGTAACCTCTGCTTACTCTATACGGCAATGACTGCTCAAGTTCTGTTTGAAAGTGTATGCTTGGAACTAATGCCAGGGCAGAGCTAGCATTAGACTAGGGTACTTAGCACTTAAACTAATACAAGTAATACAAAAAAGTGACAAATACTTTACACATCACCATCAAAAAACAATGGAGTACGTTTCCTCATACAGTCAGGAGAAGCCCTCATTAATTTCCTTCACAAGTAATCTTCACACACATGCACACACACACACACACACACACACACACACACACATATATATATATATATGTATATATATATATATAGAGAGAGAGAGATAATTATATGTTATTATATCACAGTTGAACTTTCAACACAATAACTGACCTATAAACCTGTCTAAGACTACCTGATACTCAGTCCATTAGTCACTACATTGACGACCTCACAAATCCATGTCATGCTTGCCCTGGGTAACATTTCATCTGCTGAATGGTGAATATCATGTTGCAAGTCCAGCACTCAGAAGCCAACCTCAATGCATAAAAGCATACATTTAATCCCATATCAAGCCCATTTCATATGTATTAAACATTTTGCAAAGCTTTAATGAGCTCATGATTTAAAGTATACAAACACATTTTTTTTCTAAGCTTGTTTTCTGCCTTTCCTGTACGTTGTCTAGTCCAGACACAGATTTGCTGTATCCAGGACTGTTTGTAAGCTTCTGAGCCCCCAAGCATTTCTGTGTTGGAGGAAAGCCTTCTAGCTTAACTTTGTTTCTTAGAACTAGCCAGTTTTCTAGTTTCAGCACTCAAATCTGTTTCTTTGAGCTCAGAACTTGTTCAGAACTCACTGTAAGCACTAAATAAGCTACAAATTACTACAGCACTAAACTTTCCTCACTTATCTAGAGGAAAAGAGTTTTTAGTACTTAATAAATAAGCACCTATCCAGGCATGTCTAAGGGTCAGCTCCCGGTGTTTTCTCCTGGGCATCTTGGGGCAATGCAGCAATTGCCTCATGTACACAGACAATCCTCTCCTCCTACCACCCACCACTACAACCTGTGAGAGATGCACTTATATAGCCAAACTGGAAGTAAAGCTCTCTTCACCCAATACTGGACTAGACAGTCAAGAGGAGAAGATAAACACTTGCACCATACCACACTCATCACATAGATTTTTATTTTACAGCCCAATGGACAAACACCAATAGACATCTTCTAAACAAAGCAACACTGTCCTCACAACGAAAATAGACTTTGCATTAAAACTTCTCTGCCCTTGAAACTCACATTCATTGAAATAGCATTGAAACCCACACCACATTCAAAGCAAATACATTTGGCCAGTAGTGGATAAAGATTACCTTTGGGCCATAGTTCTCAACCTCTTTGCACAAAAAACCTGGACAAAGCCAATAATGGGAGAATACAAATTCAGGTCTCACTTCTCACCATAGCTCTCAACTCTTAGCACAAAAAAACTGTACAAAGCCAACAGTAGGGGAATACAGCCTCAAAATAGGAACACATTTAAAATACTGATCTAACAAACTTAGAAAATTCCTAGAATAAAAGGTTGTGTGTTACCATTTATTTTCTGAAGAATATGAAGTCTGGAATTCAAATGCCTGTCATTATTTAATGAATTAAGTCCTGCAGTGATTTGCCAGAAAAATCCTGAAAAAACACAGATTTTATGAGGAACAGTCTCAGATCAAAATATGAGGCACAAATTTACAATTTGTGGTGGCTAGGGACTTTAGGCTCCTCAAACCCCCAAGGTAAAGGGTTTGAGCCAGAATACCTCTAGCCACCAGGTGTACTACAATGGGGGCTTTTTCTCACACACACACACACACACACACACACACACACACACACACACACACACACACACACACACACACACACACACACACACACACACAATTAACTCACATTACTCATAGGTAAAATAAACCATGTTCTTGATGGCATGCATATAAAGAATGTATCTGTTCTTAAAGAATGACTGCCGTTTATGGAGAAAAAAAATTAGCAATCAGCAGCTGGTATTAAACGGCATTGCAAACAATTAGTATCAGCATGATCACTCAAGTGAGTCTAATAAAACTGTCTCTGGAGTCCATTATTGCTCAGTAAAGGGTAACAATTGCTTATCCAAGTTTTTTACAGGTGTCAAGTACTCACTAACTATCTTTCACATTTTTTAAAAGAAAAGCATCATTTACGATATCTTGTTGAAAGACTATTGCCAAAGAAACTTGTAATTACTAATTCATGGAACATTATTTCGTTACTTTTCTGCAGTTTTCTCTTCCAGCAGAAATAAATTTGTTTTAGTTAATGCCTTGAACGTCAGTCAGGGAGCTAAACGTCACATGCAGCATATTTTAAAAATACTCTTGAAAACACCATCCCCTGGATTCACAAATCCTCTGTGTAAGACTTAATAAGTTTTACTCGGAGGCTGCAGTTGAACGGTATGACGTCAGCGTGCCATGAATATTTATGAGGGCACGCTGACTCAACCTAACTCTTACACGGACCGAGTATGAAAGCAGGGGGCATGTCCGACTGCCGAGCAGTCTAAATGTCCACGCCCCTGCAAGTGTAGTAAAAGCAAAATGTCAACACACAAGAGCGAGTTCGCTCAAATGTACTTGCACACAACACCACACTCCCTGACACTGTAAACCTCCATCACAGTCATAAAAAGTAAAATATTTATTTATTTTTTTAAAATCCACGATATAGCTGCCCGTATTTGCACGTGTGTGTGCGGGTGTGCCCATTGCTTAGCTATAGTTAGCAATTCCGACATGGAAGAGCATAAGAAAGAATGTTTACGCAAATCGCGCCAACTTGCAATGGCGTAATGGTACAGCGTATGCACAAAGAGGAGGCATTCACGGTTTGAGTCCCACCACTCCCCTTCTTATTTATGTTTAAATCAGTATTTGAAATAATACCAGACATATGATTAAAATTTTATTAAAAGCAGTAACATGGCCAATGTATCAGTGAACAAAATATATATTTTTAAAGGACTCAGATATAGAATAGCCTGCTGTTAAGCAACGCTTTAGCCAGCTAAACAGAGGTGCCCATAGTTTAATAGTGCTTTACCCAGCTAAACAAAGGTGCCCATAGTTTAATAGCGCTTTACCCAGTGCAATAGAGTTGCCCAAAGTTTAAAAGCGCTTTACCCAGCGCAATGTGTTTGCGCGGACGTGCGTGCCATGCCAACCAGGGCACGGTAGGGCACCTGGGAGAAACGTAGAGCTAGGTTGCTTAAATGCAGCCACACCCCCTAGCCTGTCTAGACAGTATTAAAATAAAAGAGTGACAAGGTTCGAACCCAGGACCCTGTACATCATAATCAAAAGCACAGAACCACTAAGCCATGACAGATTAGGAGAAACAACCTCTATTAGCATACATATACTTAGAAATGGTAGATTAACCATTACTAAGCAGGTCTGCAGTCAGCTTAGAATTCTCAAAAATGGCCAATCACAAAAAAGTGTGGGAAATGCGGCATATTTAAGCCCCATCGGTGGGAATACTCACCATAACTGATTGTGGTACCCATTTGCAGTCAGGATGGCAGGTGTCAGAGAGGGCAATTGCTTTAGAGCGCAAAGGTGGGGCATTGAGGAGTCCAAATATATGGTTTGGCTCCTAGTCCACCAACATGAAGGCCGACTCATGCAGAGCCAGGTTCAATGGGGAGCGTACAAGGCAGAGGCATGGAACCAGTTGGCACATGATCTTACCAGTGCCACAGGCATTCCTAGGACTGGTGAGCAGGTCCGTCACCACCATGCGGACCTGAAGCAAAGAAAGGAGAACCATCTGAACCAATGGATCCAGGAGGCCCATCAGATGCCCAATGCCCCACTACTGAGTAAGTATCCATGTAATTAAGTATGTAAGAAATGCTATCCTAGCCTATAGTATGGATAAGCATGTTCCAATATCCCTTCATTTATATTACAGCTGCAGGTGTTCGTTCCGCAAATCAGCAAGCCTATGCTGATAGGCTGGTAAGGCTGCACCACCAGGCAGATTAGTAATTATTCAGCTGGTATTATTATAGAATATAAGTGAGACAGCCTTACCAGCCTATAGTATGGATAAGCATGTTCCAATATCCCTTCATTTATATTACAGCTGCAGGTGTCCATTCCGCAAATCAGCAAGCCTATGCTGATAGGCTGGTAAGGCTGCACCACCAGGCAGATTAGTAATTATTCAGCTGGTATTATTATAGAATATAACTGAGACAGCCTGTAAAAGAGTTCAGTGTTGTAACCCAGTAATAAAGGTCAAATAAGCCTAGAATAAAGCTTCTGCTAGTATTCTAAGATCAGAGAAATGATGCAGCCTGAAAAAGATTATTGCTATCCATTAATAAAGAGTAAACAAGTCTCAAATAGAGTTTCCACCTGTATTGTAATATCAGATAACTGCTTCAGCCTGAAAATGAGTGTTCTAATCCATCAATAAAGGACAGACAAGTCATGAATACATCCTTGTATATACTGACATATGAAATAAGTGAGTCAGCTGGAAAGGATTGTTGTAACCCAGTAATAAATGTTAATAAAGCCTGGAATTAAGTACCATCCTGAGATGTAAATATAAAATAAGTGAGAGAGTGTGAGAAAGAGTTTGAAGCTAGCAATAAAGGTGTAAGAAGTCCGGAATAAAGGTATACTGCATGCACTACATAATGAAATGAATGAGACAGCCACAACCAAAGAGTGAAACGTTTTTAATAAAGTACAATACCTGGACTGTGTCCATCCCACATTTTGGATATGTTGTTGTACCTTTGCATTATGGAGATAGTATAGTTGTATGAAATGCTGAACATCCACAGTTGTCTAGGCCCATATAAACTGGCTGATGGGAATTCCAGTATCTCAGAAGAATATTTATAGTCCTCAACTGTTTCATGTATAATATGTACATGTTAATCCGGTACATGAGCAGCTTGTGCTTGTGATCCCACAAATGTCAGTGTGTTGCTAGAACTGTATGTAACTGTTCAAATGTAGCAGGATACTTTACCTGAACACAGCCAGATATGAACATATATGAATACAAATGGAATGTATATTAATGTAGCAGTAACATCTCCATCACCATTTCTAAGGTTACATACAGGGAACTGTACTAATACATGTAGGGGATATATATCTGCATCTAGTAGGAACGTAAAGTGTACGTATAGGTATTTTAAGTTGTTAATGTAATATTTTACCACCCTACATTATGTTCACAAATGATGCTATTCCACACCAAACTGGGTATGTGTATTCACAATTAATTCCTATGGACATTTGTCCTGTTGGCTTATACATATCTGCATGTACGTTGATGCATGTGCCCTGTTCACATATCCAAACCTGATGGCCTGTTGCCACCAATCAACCCTGCATACTGTTGGAATGTCCACTGTTGTTCTAAATATGCATGTGTTATGCTTGCTGTTCAACATTTGGAATTCATGTGTGTTTGGTTAATAGGAATACTAATGCATGCTGTTACAACTAATTTGGAATGGTGTTGTTTGTTACTCACCCAACATGCCATTAAATACTGCTAAACATAGGACAACTGGGAAGGCTGGTCCCAGTGGACCCACCTCTCCCACCTCATCTGGCAATTGCACATGGCACCAGTGCCCAGCCCGGGACCTCCTCCTCCGGTGGCCCTGTGCCACCTTCGGGTGGAAGCGCTGCAGGGGATGGGGCTCACCCCCCCCTCTGCAAGCGTGGCCGGAGGAGAGCCTCCACTCACCCTCCAAAGGGTCCGGGCTGTGGTGCGCAGTGAGATCAGACGTTCTGTGACTGATCCCCTACACCAGCTTGAGGAGAGAGGGGCGCAGCTCATGGGTGTGCCTGCCCCTCCTATCCAGCCCCCAGCACAGCCTCGGCATGGGCTGTGAAGGTGCAGTGGTAACTGCCCATGGGTGGGGATCTCAGTTCCACTGTTGCCATCTGTGGGCTCATGGGCTTGCGATATCCAAACATCCATCCCCATCAATTGTGTTTACCCACCACATGTGTCATACTCCACCCCTGTATGTATCTTGTTTGTCTTGTCTGTTAACCTCCCCAACCCACCTCCCCCAATATTCCTACTTCATTTACCTCACATTCCACTTTTACCTGAAAACAAAAATAAAGAAAGGGCAATCTGTACCCGCAAAAAAATTACGCCCCTTACATTGCTGCCCATTTTGCACACATGTCTACTGGACATGTAAACTGATAATTCCAATTGGCTGTACAACATACTATGTTGTCCTCACCCCTCTCTCAGGGGTAGAAGGTTTCAAATCTCACTCTAAATTTCAAACATATGTACAGCTGTTGCTGGTAAAGAATTGGGCAGCTATGAGCCTTCCCTACATCCTTCCTGCACATCCCGAGCTTGTTTTCCTAATGTCCTACCCTCTTTGTGTCCCCTTTTTCACCACTTTCCTATTTCCCCATTTTCTTTTCTTTAAAAGAAATTAGCGCGGGTGTTAGCAGGAGTTAGCGCTTTTAAGCAGTAGTCAGTGGGTGTGCGCTTGTGTGCACTTAGCTAAGCGTAGATAAGCGTAGCTAAACATTGCGCAAACTCACGCAAACCTGCTTACAACTGCTTAAAAGTGCCTTAGTCACTCTGTATGACAAGGCTTGTAGTCTACTCATCAGCAAAATAAAATACCCCTGTCAGTTCCGAACCCTGGACCTTGGACACACTAGACTGCATGAATTACCACTGAGCCACAACAGGTATACAACAGCTTAGTGCTGTAATAAATATATCATGCATTACTATGAGGGAATGTAAAGGGAAAATAGGAAAGCCAGAGCAATACATTTCAAGACAGATAGAAATATTACATGCATTAAAAGGAGTGAATGTAAAGGGGAAATATGAAAGCCAGAGCATTACATTGCAAGAAAGAAATGTTACATGCATTAAAAGGAGTGAATGTAAATGGAAAATAGGAAAGCCAAAGCAATACATTTCAAGACAGACAGAAATATAACATGCATTAAAAGGAGTGAATGTAAAGGGGAAATACAAAAGCCAGGGCATTACATTGCAAGAAAGAAATGTAACATGCATTAAAAGGAGTGAATGTAAAGGGAAAATAGGAAAGCCAGAGCAATACATTTCAAGAAAGAAATGTAACATGCATTAAAAGGAGTGAATGTAAAGGGGAAATACAAAAGCCAGGGCATTACATTGCTAGAAAGAAATGTAACATGCATTAAAAGGAGTGAATGTAAAGGGAATATAGGAAAGCCAGAGCAATACATTGGAATAACCATTGTAGTATGCTAGTTAATTTCCTAATTCCAAAAGAAAGTACATACTCCCATGTATCCACTGTTAGCATTAGGAGGTGTGAGTAAACTGACACACTGAGAAGAGTGTACTGGAAGTAGCAACAGTCAGGTTTCAGTACAACATGCATTTTGCCGGCTACAGCCGAGCTGCAGATATGAGACATATACCAACCTTCTGACTCACACAACAGTGTCCACAGCAAACAAGCATGGTCCCCACCTTGCAAAACTGAAAGGCCTACACCTACCTAACCTATTATTTCATAGCAGTGTCCTGAAATCACAGTGAGAACTGCAATTAGCACACAGCAGGCTGCATGCAATTACTAAATGGTGGGTACCAATTGGTGCAGAGGCCATCACATGCACATGTGCAGATACCTACAAAAGCAGCCTGTACTTGCTGTCCACACATGCAATAATATCATTGCAGCATATGGAGGGGGGGGGGAAAAAAAAAAAAAAAAAAAAGGGGAAAAA
>NC_056727.1:1007443795-1007637106 GCF_019279795.1 Protopterus annectens | reverse complement strand
AAAAAATTTAAAGGTTAAATAACACTAAGGGTAATGCTGCTCAACACCAGATGTGTTACCCTCATATTACAGCCACTCAGGACTCCCCTCAGTATGGCGGATAGCAATATATGTGCACTAACAGACGCCTAATTCAGGGTCACATATGCACACCAGCACTACCAGGTTATGTTTCATACCATGCTTTCTGACCACAGGACTTGGAACGGACAACACGACTAGGGGGTGTATCCCTATACATCACAGATACACACACCTCTGGGTTAGTGGCACTGCAGTAAGCATCACAGACCATACATATACAACTACCATTGTTCGAAACTGCCTTTCAGTTTGTTGCCTACTACAGACCACGCTCCCATACTCAGGAACCACACTCGGCTTTCCTGGGAACAGTGGGGGATATGATGGTCTCCACAAACACCATTATATTGGGTGACATCAGATACATGAATATTAACTGGGGATAGTACTCAAGCCGCATCAACCTCACCCTACAGTAGCTACAATTTGTACATTCATATGCTATGGAACAACCAGTCACCACAGCCATAAGGGAAAATACATATTGGACCTGATCATCACCAACATGGGGACTCTATGTTACACACCAGCAATATACCCCTCATTGGTAAGGTCGGAACATACATCTATCTCACTGGACATACATATACACTCCACACACCCATCCTGGGTAATCTTGGTGAACTTCTGATGAGCCAACGTCTCACTTCACCAAAGCAAGGTGGTATCCTTCAGAGAGCTTGAGACAGTGTGAAATACAGCTCCGACTGCTGAATCCTTTACATACACATTCTATGGACTCCTAGTGGTCTGCATGGATTGTGCTTCCCCAAATAACAACAAGACTCACTCCTCCAATGGCAGGGGACCTGTCTGGTAGACACCAGCCATTAATGAGCTGTACAATGTCAGGAGGAAGCTACTACATGAGTGAGCACAATCCCAGATGGGGAAAGCATCTGGGATCTGTACTAGCAGACAGCTATGATCAGTCATGTACTTATCTAAGGTCTTCTTCTCATGGACAATTGCACCAGACAATTAGGACTATCACAAGGCCTTCATCAGTTAGGTCAGGAACCTGGGTGGACACTCACTGAAATGCTGTGAGTTACGGCGTACTGACTACACTTACCCTAAACCCACTGGCATAGCCAACATCCTGGCAAACAGGTTCAGTGCAGATGTCTCCCCCATCCCCCCCAGGGAGCAACTATCCATCCCAACAGAGTGTAACCTCCCTGACACCACACAGTAACAGGTGAGTGCTGCCCTCCCCAAAGCATACATTACAGCATCAATGTGACCAGTTGGTGTCCCGGCCTGCATCTTATACAATCTTCATGACAGACGTAACCCTCACATTACATCACTGTGCAATATTGGAGTTACTACAGGATATGTACCCACAGAATGGCATACAGCAACAGTGTTCCCACTCCACATAGTTGGTGCCAGAACAGACCACAGACAGTATTGCCCTATAAGCCTAACTATCCTGTTATGCAAAGCTATGGAGTGTATTGTCATGGGACTCTTACACATAGACATTAGGAAACTACGGACACTGTGTACTACACATTTCAGCATTGTTATGGGCAGATCTTGCCTCTTGAACATGTTTGTATTCTTTTGACAGTTAACAGGTCCGTCAACATAGGGACAGTTGTACACGCAGCCTACCTGAAGCTTGCTAAACCCTTCCACACAATAATCCACTGGGCCATTATGCATAGGCTCACCAGCATCGATATGGACACATATCTCACATGATGGATTGCTACCTGGATCAAGGATAGCACCCACATGGTCAGAATTGCAGGTGCCATGTCTGGCTATACACCAGTTACATGTGGCATCCCACACAGCTCGGTCCTGGGACCTCTCTTGTTCAGTATATATTTGTCTGACATACAGGCTATCACAGGGGGAATATGGCTGACCTTGTTCACACTTGACTGCATACTGGGTGCCGTGATCACCTCTCCAGCTGCCACATGCATACTCCAACAGGGTCTCACAGAGATGGATGACTGGTGCCTGAGCCATGGCCTACAGCTAAATGCCATTAGTTGCATAGTCATCCCCTTTGGGAGTAACAACATGCCCACACATTAACACATAGGTAGTACTCCATTACATATGGTAGGTGTTGTTAGGTGATTAGGGACATGACTTGTTCGTACTGTCACCTTTGACATTCACGTTGCCACAGTGGTTGGACAGACCTTCTATATAAGCAACCTTATCCCATATGGTTTCACATCTAGATCGAGTGATGTCATTGTGCCCCTATACTAATAACAACCGTGCTTGGTTACAATGTCACCTTTGGGGTGTACCTTATCCAACACCTGCAGCAACTGTACTGACCACAGATACCCATGCAACAGCCACCCCTCAACAATACCCACGAATCACATATCTCACAAAATCAGTGTGCCTCACAGACACAGCCCTTAAGGCCAAACACCACACCAAATATACTTGTTATAGGGGACTCTATTGTCCGGCACACTGACATCCCACACAACTGACTGAACAAGGAGAAGGTCACTGTAAGCTGCCTGTCAGGTGGCAGGATCCACCACATAATGCAAGCACTCAGGTCACTCCAAAGCAGGTACAAGTATGACTCCGTCATCATCCATGCAGGTGTGAATGACATGAGACATACCTCCCTGGACTACAAGAAATAAGACATAGAGCAGCTCTCTGATCATGTAGCCCAGGCTGGTATGACTCTGACCTTGGGTAGCATCTTGCCCTCACCAAGAATGATGCCAGAGTATAAAGACAAAATGATCAGTTTCAACAATTGTCTACAGTATTGGTGTCATTCAATGGGGATCCAGTGTCTGTCAACCTGGGATGACATGCCCGACAAGCAACGTTGCTTCGCTAGGGACTGCTTGCACCTGTCACCCTTTGGCTTTCGTATACTGGCCATGCCTCTTGCCATCCCCATAGTGCATTTTTTTAGGTGAGGCTCAAAGGACAAACACACCTCCATAGACAACCCAAGGATACAAATTCTAAAGGTAATGCTACTCAATGCCAGACGTCTAAACCTCAAGATGCACACACTTGAGGCTCTCCTCAGTATGGAGAATATCGATGTCTGTGCAGTAACAGAAACTGGTTCAAGGCTCCTGAGAGCATCCCAGTACTACCAGGTTATAACTCATACCATGCGTTTCACACACAAAACTCGGACCAAAGCACAAAAGGAGGGGTAGTATCTATATTCATCAAAGATACCTACACCTCCAGGTTAGTGGCACTGCATGAAGCATCAGAAACCATCCACGTGCAACTAACAGCGAGCCAAACTGCCTTTCAGTTTGTAGCCTGCTACAGAACACCCTCCCTATTACAGGAACCCCACTTGGCATTCCTGAGAACACTGGAGAATATCAAGGTCTCTCCTAAAACTATGTTATTGGGTGACTTCAACTACCCAAACATTGACTGCAACAACTACTCATGCGCAAACACACTCACCCAACGGTTCCTTGAAGTTATAAACTGTAATGCGATGGAACAACTGGTCACCACTCCCACAAGAGGGAACAACATATTGGACCTGGTCATCACCAACATGAGGAGTCTATGTTCCACACCAGAGGTAAACCCCTCATTGGTAAGATCAGACCATTAAAAAATTTCCATGGACATCCATATCCCGTCCCCACCCCCAGCCAAGGAAATCACTGTATAGAGTTTCTCAAATGCCAACTTTGCACTTCTCAAGACTGAGGTGGAATCCTTCAAAGCCCACGGGCCAGAAGATAATACAGGCCAATCCGCAGAATCCTTTACAAATGCATTCTATGAGCACCTGCAGGAATGCATGGATCGTGCTATCCCAAATAAAATGAAAACTACTCACTCCTTCAAAAACAGGAGACCTGTTTGATGGACCCCGGCCATAAATAAGCTATACAACAGAAGGAGGAAGCTACTACATGACAGAGCAAAATCTCAATAATGGAAGGCATCTCTGATCAGTATTAGCAAGAAACTTCGATACCTCATAAAATCATCAAAGGCCAGTTTCCAAAGGGAAATTGCCCTAGACACTGAAGATAATCACAAGTCCTTCTTTAGTTATGTCCATAATATGGGTGGAAACTCCCAGATATGCTCTGAATTGTTGCATAATGGTACAAAATATACTGAAACTACAGACAGCCAACATCCTGGTAGACAGATTCAGCACAAACCTCTCCCCCCCTTCACCCACAAAGGAACAAATGCCTATCCCAACTGAATGTAACCTCCCTGACATCACAGATGCACAGGTGAAGGCTGCCCTCGCCAAAGCAAAAAACACAGCAGCTATGGGACCGGATGGTGTCCCAGGCTGTGTCTTACACAAGCTCCAAGAAGAACTGAACCCTCACGTTAAGTCACTGTTCAAACTTAGCCTTACTACAGGATATCTACCCAAATAATGGCATACAGCTACAGTGGCTCCACTCCACAAAGGTGGTGCCACAACAGACCCTGGGAACTATCGCCCCATAAGCCTGACTAGTCTGGTCTGTACAGCTATGGAGCGTATTATCATGGAACTCATAAACAAAGACATTGGGAGCCTCCAGACACTGGACCCTACCCAATTCGGCTTTGTTAAGGGCAGATCTTGCCTCTTAAACCTAGTTGATTTCTTTGAAACAGTTACTAAAGCTATGGATGAGGGCAAGGTAGTCCACACAGCCTACCTGGACCTCGCAAAAACGTTCAACACAATACCCCACTCGGAAATCATACATAAGCTTGACAGCTTAAATATCAACCCCTATATCACAAGATGGGTTGCAAACTGGCTCAGGGATAGAACCCACATGGTCAGAATCACAGGTGCCATGTCTGAATACAAACCAGTTGCAAGTGGCATCCCACAGGGCTCAGTTCTGGGACCTCTCTGGTTCGGTATATACTTCTCTGAGGTTCAGACTAACACGGGGGGGTTATGGCTGACAAGGTTCACAGATGACTGCAAACTGGGGGCAATAATCAACTTTCCAGCTGACACAAGCATCCTCCAGAAGGGTCTCACAGAGATGGATGTTTGGTGCCAGAGCCACAGGCTGGAGCTACATGCTAAAGAGTGCATAGTCATCCCCTCTGTGAAAAACAAGGTGCACACAAATTACCACATAGGTGGTAATCCATTATGTACAGAAGTAGCACTTTGAGATTTGGGGACCAATGTAGATAGTAATCTCTCCTTTGATAATCACATTGCCAAAGTGGTTACAAAGACCTTCTATATATGCCACCTTATCATGAAAGGGTTCGCATCTACATCAAGAGAGGTCATTGTGCCTCTCTACTCGTCAGTCATCAGCCTCATACTTGAATACAATGGCCCTTTTGGGATATACCTTATCCGACACCTGCAGCACCTGGAGAGACCCAAAAGTACCTCTCCAAGAGGATCATGGGCTACAAACAGATGCCATATGCAGCTCAACTAAGGAAACTCCAGCTTTCCTCAGTTGCTTACCACCTACTCAGAGGCAATCTATGCCTGACATACAAAGCCACGTCAAAGCCAGGATTAATGGACACGCTCCACCTCAAAAATCCAAGTCCCTTAGAGATACATGCTCCAGGGACTTAAACCTCAGCACAAGAATAAAAAGGACATGCTGGAGGGACAGATTCATTTCCCAGAGGCTCACCTCACTCTGGAATAGAATCCCAATTCATATTAGACATAGCCCCTCGCTGACCCTCTTCAAGCCAAATCTGGACACATGGATGGGAAATCGCTAATTCTCCCCTGGGATCTCTTCTGTGTCCCTGCTAGACAGAGGCACAGCAAACTAATCTTAAAGGGTACCTTCTGTGACCTAATTTACAGAGGCACAGTAGACTAATCTAATAGGGAGACGGATGCCAAATACACTCTGGCTAGGCTTATAAATGCCCTAGGGCAGATAGCCTAGTATCTACCTATGAACCTATGAACTTATAAGTTCCACATCAAGCAGATGTAGGGACTCACACAGATGACCTGCACAGTTCAGATGCAGTAACTCCAGCTCTACTCAGTCACTTACCACCTACTTGAATATGATGTGTGCCTGTTGTTTGCAGTAATACCCCACCCAGAATTAATGGACATGCTCCATCCACTTCAGGATATCCAACTCCCTTGTAGCTACACACTCCAGGGACATATACCTCAGCACAGATGTTAATAGGACATGCTGGAGGGACAGATTCTTATCCCAGGGCCTCCACTCACTCCAGATTGTGATCACAGTTTCACATATGCAGAGCCACCCACTAACCACCTACAGGGGACATCTTGATGGCTGTATGGGTGATCGTACGTTTACCCATGGGATA
This sequence comes from Protopterus annectens, assembly GCF_019279795.1. Taxonomy (NCBI): domain Eukaryota; kingdom Metazoa; phylum Chordata; order Ceratodontiformes; family Protopteridae; genus Protopterus; species Protopterus annectens. The sequence continues at coordinate 1,007,630,716 of NC_056727.1, read as the reverse complement.
TCTTCTGTGTCCCTGCTACACAGAGGCACACTAGCCTAAACATACATGGGCTATCTTGTGTGACCTACTGTTCACTGGCACAGTGTAGTACTCTGACAGGGCTGCAAAAGCCAAGCACACTCTGACTAGACTTATACCTAGGGCAGATAGCCTACTATCGACCTCTGAACCTATGCTTCTGCTCGGGATGCACAATATTTATTGATGATACTGTTTGCAGGTCTTTATCATCTTTGCTTTCCCAGTTTCTATGAACAACTTAGGTATCTGTGGAACATGTTTGATCATGACAGGGTTCCACTATATTATATAAGTGTCTGTTGTCATGTAACTGTGTGCACAGGGCGGATTGCTGGATAGTGAGAGGTTCCTGAGTTAACACATGCAACTGCCAGATATGTGTGGCCCACTGCTGTAGTCAGACATGGCCTAAGTGTGTGAGCATGCCCAGTTCAGGCTTTCCATGTTTTGTTGCCTGACATATGTCTCATTTATTCAAGTGTGTGAGCATGCCCAGTGTGACTTTTCAGTATGTTGCGATCTGAAGTCCACTACATTTCTGGATGTGTGTGAACATGACCAGTATTAACATTTATACTGTGTGTGTTGAAAGTCAAGTTCTGTTCTTACTGCAGGACTCACCTTTGTGTCATAACTCAACAGGGATTATGCTCTGCCTGCAGGGTTTCCATGAGATACTTTGCATAGACTTATCAACATCCCTTCATACTGGCTCACCAGTGCAATGCTGTCATGGTTTAGTGGTTCAGTACTTTAACTATGGTGCACAGTATCCTGGGTTTGAGGCCCATCACAGCTTTATATTTCCATACTGAGCAGACCAGACTGCTTAAAAGCCAGTTAAGCAAATATGAGCATGTTGGCTTTTGTTCTGCTATGCCCTACTTAGACCAGACTTGTCCGACATTGCTGTATATTCACCAACTTTGCTGGACATTGCCCAATATTACTCAACACTGACCACAGTTGTACTAGTTGGTGTGTGTATTCTGTTTGCATATACTACATGGTGGTAAATACTGTTTAGCGCTACCTTAAATTGCTTGACACATGGCAATCATGCCTCAGGTGGTGCTGCAGGGCTGCCTATGATGCACATACTACACTTCCTGTACATATTTGAAGAAGGTAGTGTCAACTTAGGCATCCCTTTTACTATATGTGCGAGTCAGAGAGAGGTATCATTTCCAGAGTTCCTACTGAGCCAGTGTATGTGTTACGCGTTGCCTATTTGCCAAGGCAAAAGCATACTGGGCATGCCTCCTTCTGCCTACTGGGGCAGGCACAGGTTGTTCCTCGTCTGAGTCACACTCTGCCTGTGCTGACCTCGGCAATGGTGGGGGGCTGTTTTGCCCAGGCCTATGCTGGTCCTGCTGCAGCTGTTTTCGCAGGATCATATCATGTAGCATAGCACATACCATGACAATTTGGGTACATGTAGTTGGTGTGTATTGCAAGGCTCCACCAGATGTGTCCAGGCACCGGAACCATGACTTGAGCAGCCCAAACACACGCTCGATTACATTTCGTGTTTGTGCGTGCACCTCATTATGGTGTTCCTGTTCAGGTGTGTGTGCATTTCTGATGGGTGTCATCAGCCACGGCTCCAGTGCATAGCCAGCATCCCCCACTAGGTGACCATGTGGGATGTCCCCATTGGCAAATGTCTGGTACAGCTGCGTCAGATGCCAGATATGGGAATCATGGTAGCTTCCAGGGCAGCCAGCACGCACATTCAGTATTATGTCCTGGGCATCACACATGACCTGGCAGTTGATGGAGGGGAAGCCCTTGCGGTTGATGTAGACCCTACCCCGCTCGCCGGCTGGTGCTTTGATGCATATGTGCATGCAGTCTATTGCACCCACTACCTCAGAGTATTTCACTATTTGCTGGAAGAGACGCATATTGCTGGCCAATACCTCACGGGAATTGGGGAAATATACATGATCACCAACATGTGCTGACATGGCATCCAGAAACTGGTGCAGTACCCTGGATGCTGATGCCTGTGATATCCCCATCATATCACCAGTTGGTCTCTGGAAGGTACCTGTTGCTAGTATTCGTAAGCCAACACATACCTTGGTTTCCACTGGAATGGGTTCCCCTCTGTTCGTTCTGTGTGTGAGGCATGGCCTGAACAGCTCAACAATTTGCTGCATGAGGTCCCTGTCCACTCTATAGCGCTCCACTATCTCCAGCTCATGTAGCCCCTGGTAGGTTACCCTGGGCCTGTACACTCTTCTCTGTCTCCTCAGTGGGGGTTGGTTGGCAGTGTTCCCATTGTCACCACCCTCAGCATGTTGCATATGTTGGTTTATGACAGCAATGACAGCCCCTAACATTTCTTTGTCTCAGTTAGGCCTTTTTCAGTATTCACTTCTCTTAGCTTACTGCAGTGCTGCAGTGTCTCTGAGCAATACATGGTGAAAAGTTGTTTGCAGAGTTTTAAGTGCTGGGCTGGGCTGGTTTACTGCCTGTGTAATTGCCTGATTCTGATTATTTCCACCTGCTAGCTCTGCTGACTCTCCCTGGTTAACTTCCTACTATTTGTTGTGCTTCCTTTTCTCTTTCCATTTCCTCAGGGGGCAGCATCAAGCACACTAGCGCAGACACATGTACACGTGATAACATGCACGCACACAGGCTTAGACAGAGTTACACTAGCTAATTCCTGCTTATAGACGTGCACACCAGCACAAACGCGCTCACAATACTGTAAACTGCCGTATACATGCTTATTCCGGCTTAAACACGCGCACTCACGCTTACATGCGCATACACTGTTTTACTCGGGTTTACAGGTGTGCACATGCGCGCATACATGTTGCATGCATTTTTACAAGAAACTTTAGTGATACCCACAGTGTGACCCTTCAATTTCTTGACTTTAGCTAGGATACCTGATGGCACACCTCTTCCAGTGATGAGCAACTGACAGCTAACACATGCCACTCTGCTCCAATGAGCTTATCTTCTTTCATACATATCCCCTCCTGATGTCACCTATATCCTACTCTGTTACTCCCCTTATCCTAGTTTTACACACCACTGACTGTGCTCATTTGCTATGTAGACTTGGGATTCACTATCCTTACCCTCATTTGCATAAGATTGCCTATTAATGCTTGGTTACATCTCTTAGACTGGGTTCCCCCCTTAGCAACCCCTACTTGGTAGCCATGTTGTCTTCAGCCTGCCATTGCCTTGCATTGTACATTACAAATACCCATAAAATCCAGTGGGTTTTAATTTTTATTTTTCTGTTTTTTTAGAGTGCAGCCCATTTGCGTGAAGCTGCTCTATGCTTAAACATGGAAACTTGGAAAAAAAAATAAATTCATTTTTTTTCTTTTTGCATCGGGAAACATTGAAAAATGGCCATATATTTAGCCATTGGCATGCTTCCTCTACTGGATGCAACCTTTATTTGGAGCTGTCATGGCTCCGTTTTGCTATTTGCAGAATGGTACTCAGTTGTCAACTGAGTACATTTCTGCAGATAACACTACTCTTACTCGGACAGGTTCAGGTTTCCTGAATCACAAATCTACCTCATTTGCAAGCCTTTCAGCTGCAATTGAGGTAATTTGCATGTCCCAGCCCTGTCCTTGTAAGAGCCATTTTAGGAGCTCTCTTGCACACCCCTACAGGCTGTTCCTGGATCGCTCGTCGGACATGATGGCTGCATGGAGTCTTAATCTACTCTTAGACTCCGTGCAAGCCATCGTGAATCTGGCCCCATTTCTTGACACTGTAAAATATTTACCTAGCATTCTTCGTGTCTGACTACCTACCTGTTTTATGAGTACCTGTATACCACTGTGAACTACTTTTCAATTAAAACATTTAAACAGTATTTTATCTAAAAGATAAGTAAAAAGAAGCATTGTTATATCAAACACAAGCACAATACAGCCTTCAAATACACAATCCAAATTATCTGCACTCTATAATGTTGTTAATTAGTTTCCTGTGGAATGCCATCTTTAAAACGAAGCTTTACTGGCAAACTTCCAACAGGCCATTTGTACCTGCATGATTCTACATAGTCAGACTGATTTATCAGCTAATGGCACTAAATTCTCATACCCCACAAAATAATTTTCAGTCTTAAAAAGAATCACCTCAAAGAACGGCAGGAAATAAAAATAAAGTATATGCAATAAAACTGTAGATCTGGAAAAAAGGGACATTTATATTTTGTGCGAATCATACATTACATAACCATACACATTCTTAGTGAACACACATGCATACACACACACACACACACACACACACACACACACACACACACACACACACACACACACACACACACACACACACACACACACACACACACACACACACACACACACACACACACACACACACACACACACACACACACACACATACATACACTCTTTCTGAACATACATCATTTCTAGGTGCCTTACTTCTAAATTCATCCAGCCAGGCTCCAGAAACAGCAAGCGAGCGAGCATCTTATCCAGCCAGCGATCGCCTTCGAAATAAATCCAGCCAGCGAGTGTCTTCAAAATAATCCATAACTCCAGTGAGCGCCTTCTAATAATGCCAGAAACAGCCAGCCTTCTAAATAAATCTTTTCCGGCTCTAGTGACTTCCCACTGGCAAAATCATTTGAACCAGAGCCAGAAATACATGTGCAAGCTCAATTCCGACAGGCTGGTGGAGCTGACGTCATCACGCTTATGATGACGTCAGCTCTCAAAGCGCAAAAATTTTAAAATAAAAAAACAAAGTGCGAAAAAGAAATAAAATCGGAAATGAAGGGGTGCCACTCAGGAATTGTGGCACCCCATTATTTGGACCCCAAAACTCGGTAAAAAACAATTAATTCGGGACAGTTGGGAGGTATGCATAGAAACACAAAACACACACCTACATTCATGGAGGCTCTCAAAAAAAATCTACCCAAGCAACAGGGACCTCCAAAGCAGAAATGCAAGCAGCCTCCGCCCCCCCAACATAACCCAAATGACACATAGCCCACAAACTTAGTGTGCCACTCAACCACAGCCCATAATGCATAACAACATATCCAATACTCTAGTCATAGGTGACTCTGTAGTCAGGCATACTGCTGTTCAATTCACCAGGCAAAACAAGGAGAACGTTACTGTCAGCTGCCTGTCAGGTGCCAGGATCCGCCACATAATGCATGCACTCAGGTCACTCCACAACAAGTACAAATATGACTCTGTCATTGTCCATGTTGGTGTGAATGAGCTGAGACATACCTCCCTGGACTACATGAAAAGAGACATGGAGGAGCTGTCCAGTCTTGTAGCCCAAGCAGTTATGACCCTAGCCCTGAGTAGCATCCTGCCATCACCCAGAATGATACCACAGTACAAGGACAAAACGATTGATGTCAACAATTGGCTAAGCTTCTGGTGTCATTTGAAGGGGATCCAGTATCTGTCTGCCTGGGATGACATGATCAACAAACCACAATACTTTGCCAGAGAGTGCCTGCACCTGTCGGCCTTGGGATTCTGGATACTGTCTAAGGTTCTTGCTACCCGTAAAGTAACTTTTTTAGACAAGATTCAAATGACAAATTCACCACCATAACAGGTACAAGCAAGCAAAATTGGAGGGTAATGCTATTTAATGCTAGAAGTCTAAACCTCAAAATGCACTCACTTGAGGCACTCCTTAAAATGGAGAACATCGACATCTGTGCAGTGACAGAGAACTGGTTCAAGGCTCCAAAGAGCACCCCTGCATTAACAGGCTGTAATTCATACCACACCTTTTGGCCACCTAACCTGGACTGAAGCACTAAAGGCAGAGGCGTGTCCATATTCATTAAGGATATCCACACCTCCAGGCTAGTTGCTCAGCATAATGCATCCAAAATTATCCAAGTGCAACTAACTCTGGGCAAGACCGCAATCCAAATTGTAGCTTGCTACAGATCCCCCACAATGCCCCAGGATTCCCACTCCTCATTTCTTGATACACTGGAAAATATTAGGGTACAACCTAACACCCTAATAATGGGTGATTTCAACTACCCCACCATTAACTGGGAAAACTACTCATGTACCAACTCTTGTGCTCAACTTTTTCTGGAATTCATAAATTCCAACACCTTGGATTAACCTATCCACACCCCCATCAGGGGCAGCAATATCCTAGACCTGGTCATTACCAACATGGGCAACCGGTGTTCCACACCAGAGGTCAATTCCTCATTGGTCAGATCTGACCACAAGCAAATCACGCTTGACATCCACATCCCATCCCCACCCTCCATTAGGGAAACCACCGTAAAAAATTTCTCCAAAGCCAACTTTACGCTTCTTAAGACAGAAGTGGCAAACTTCACTTCACCCATGCTGATGGACAATAGAGGTACGACTGCTAAATCCTATACAATTGCACTTTATAAGCACTTACATGAGTACATGGATCATGCAATCCCTAACAGAACCAAGATGCTATCCTCCAAAAAAAGGAAGCCAATCTGGTGGCCCCCTGCTATAAGCAAACTATACAACAGAAGAGAGAAACTGTTGCAAAAAAGAGAAAAATCCCATGATTGGATGAACTCTGTGGTCAGCCTCAGTAAGAAGCTGAGATCCCTCATAAAATCCTCCAAAGCTAGTTACGAAAATAAAATCACCACTGATTCTAAAGACAACCACAAAGCATTCTATAGTTATGTCAAGAATCTCAACGGCAACACGCAGATCTGCTCTGAGTTACAGCATGATGGCACTAAATATACAGAACCAACTGATATTGCCAACATCCTGGCAGATAGGTTCAGTGCTAACTTTACCCCTCTCTCATCCCCTAAAGGGCCCATCTCTATACTGGAAGAATGCAAAGTTCCTGTAATCATGGCTGCACAGGTAAAAAACACACTCTCCAAAGCCAAGAACTCAGCATCCATGGGAACTGACAACATCCCAGGCTGCGTTCTACATGAACTATGGAACAAACTGGTACCCCACCTAAGTACCATGTTCAATCATAGCTTCACCTCAGGCTTTGTTCCCACTGAATGACTCACAGCAAATGGTTATCCCACTCCACAAAGGGGGAGCCACCACAGACCCTGGGAGCTACTGCCCCATTAGCCTGTCGAGCCTGGTCTGCAAGGCTATGGAATGTATCATCATGGAACTTATAAACAATGACATTGGTAATCTCCAAACCCAAAACCCTACCCAGTTTGGGTTTGTAAAATATAGGTCATGTCTCCTAAACCTGATAGACTTCTTTGAAGCTGTCAACAAATCCGTAGATGAGGGTAAGGTGGTTCACACAGCCTATCTACATCTTGCCAAGGCTTTCGACACCATGCCCAATTCTGTAATTATAGATAAACTCACTAAACTAGGTATAAATCCCTATGTCACAAGATGGGTTGCCAACTGGCTCACTGACAGAACACACACTGTGAAAGTGGCAGACTCTAAATCCAATTTCAGGCCAGTGACAAGTGGAGTACCACAAGGTTCAGTCCTTGGTCCTCTGCTGTTTGGTATCTACTTCTCTGAAGTACAGGCTAACACAGAAGGTCTTTGGCTAACAAAGTTCACAGATAGCTGCAAACTAGGAGCCATAATCAAAACTCCTAATGATGTGGACATCCTACAAAAGGGCCTCACTGAGACAGATGCCTGGTGTCAAAGCCATGGCCTCAAGCTCAATGCCAAAAAGTGCATTGTCATCCCTTTTGGTAAAGACTCTGTACCCATGAACTACCACATAGGTGGTAGTCTACTTAACACCGAAAGTGTGATAAGAGACCTTGGGACACAGGTGGACAGTAGTCTCTCCTTTGATAATCACATCACCACAGTAGTCAGGAAATCCTTCTACGTGGCACACCTCATCACAAAAGGTTTCTCATCCAGAAAAAAGAGATTATTGTTCCCCTCTACTCATCACTCATTAGACCCATTATAGAGTACAACGCCCCTTTTGGTATGTACCTCACAAGACATCTACAACAACTAGAAAGGCAACAGAAATACCTCACAAAGAGGATTACCGACCTCAGATGCCCTATGCAGACAGTCTAAAAAAAACTCCAGCTTTACTCTGTCACATATCACCTACTCAGAGGCGATCTCTGTCTAACATGCAAAGTTATGTCAAACCCAGAGCTGTTGGACATGCTCCACTTAAAGAAATCCCAATCACTCCAAACTACATGCTCTAGGGACCTAAACCTTGTCACCACAATAAACAATACATGCTGGAGGGATACATTCCTGTCCCAGAGACTTCCCATACTGTGGAACAAACTACCTATCTATATCAAACAAAGCTCCTCATTAGCACTCTTCAATAAAAATCTTGATGATTGGATGGGAGATAGGCATTCCACTCAACTGTCCCTGATTTTGACTCAAATTGTAGCTCTGTCCCTCTTAATCCCTCCTAAAACTAGTGACTTTTGAAGGAAAGGTGGTGAATTACACTTAATGAATAATGACAATAATTAAGAGTTATAGACTTCTTTTACTTCAGAAAATGTGTATTAATTCATGTTCTCTGATTCTGTCAATGTTTTAAGTTAATAGCACTAATATTTTAAAAGTGTCCCTGATTTTTTCTTGACTTGTCCCTGATTCTGTTGAAATTTGTCCCCAACTGGTTGAGAGGTCTGGAGATAGGAAATTCACCCATGGGGATCACTTCTGTGGCTCTGCTTGACAGGGGCACAGGAAAATAATTTTCTTGGGTGGCAAAAGCCACAGTACCATTTGGCTAGGCTTATATAGGCCCTAGGGCCAATAGCCTAGTACCTACCTATGAACCTATGAACCTATTAAGAACATAGCATCATAGAAACAATACAAGGAAAGTGATCACAGAGACCATAAGAGGCCTAACTGTATATACATTTATACCTATAAGTGGATGCAGTTTGGCATGCTTTCTGAGTAATGAATAGTGTCCATCTTATAAATTTAGCAGAGGCATGCATGATAACCCTGGTGAAAATATATGTCTACCCATTCAATCATCAAGACTAGCCTTAAAAACAGACAAATTAGTGGTTTGTTTGACCTGTAGTGGTAAATTGTTCAACAGGCCAGACATAGATTGATTTAGGAACCTATCCCCACAGTAAGCCTTGTTTTTTTTTCTGATGTAAATTTAGGTCTCTAGTATGGGTATATGTAGAGCTGCCAGTTTTGCAAAGACATAGGAGGTCATATAGGACTGGGTCTTTATGTCTCTGTGACACCCCTGCACTGGCCCAGTAATCAAGGAGCCTCAATCCTCACCACTGGCAACAGTGGGGAATGTACACACTGGGAGGATGACAAATACACACACAGTAAAGTGCAATTTCCCTTAAGAGCACACAGGTCACAGCTGGGGCTGGTTTCAACCTCTTTCTTCAGATCCCCAATAAGACTCCTAACTGGCACAGTTATAGGGTTGAAATCTCAGCTAAGTGGCCAAACCAAGATCTTCAGTACCCTAAACACACACACACACACACACACACACACACACACACACACACACACACTTGGGAAAGGCTGACATAGGTTTACTAGCTATGCCCCCTTTTGCCCATACTATAAGGTAGTTTCCACTGCCACTAGCCACTACTTATCAGCTACTTTAAGGCCCTTAACAAAGGGCGTCCATTCCTACTGTGTAATGTTACAATTAATCCAAATGGTGTCTGACCAAGAGCAAGGCTATTTAGGAGTGGCCTTTACAGTGTTACCAAATAGATATTCAAGTACTCTAAGAGCTTAAACATCTCTAAACAGACCAGCCACAATTAAAAGGTTTAAAGATATTTAATAATAAATAATAAAAGAACACGACAATACTCAGTAAGTAATCAGTTACATCAGAGTTCAAAATCACAGGAAATATTTAAAACAACATTGCAGGACAATGTCAAATAAATAAAGAAAACATCTAAGCTACACTTTACTATATTCCTATCTGAATCTAAAAGAGTTACTATGCCCTAAAAACTTACTTACAGCAAAGCAAGTGGAAAGGTGAGTGGATGTTTCCAGCTGATGTTGTTATATCAAAGACAAAATACAAAATGCACAGTCCCTCTCTTAGAGAATTCTTAAATTAATATCAAATGTTACAGCTGGGTTAGCTTGGATGACATCACATTTTGTCACCTGACTTCAGTTCCCAAGCTAAACCCTCTTTGTCAAAGACTAACAAAATGTTAGCATCTCTCTGTGAAAAATACATATCTCTCAGATGTGTGAAGATCCCGGAAGCCAAAAAAACAAGAAAACACTTCTACATCTTAAACCTGTTAATTACTTGTCTGTCAAGACAATACAAAAAACTTCTAGCTCTAGACATTCCCTGGGATTCAATAAAGCTTACATGGAGTGTAAGAATAGTGCAGCCACTCCTGCATGGAATATGGCTGCCGAACGATCCAGTAAACAAGCCTGGGGACCTGCATGAGCCTGACAGCACTATTCCCACATGGACACCACTGAATAATGCTAATTACCTCATTTGCTGGTGAAAAACATGCAAATGAGGTGAATTAGCAATCCAGTAAGAAGGCAGGCATCCGTGCGGGAATAGTGTGAGGTGCAGAAATGTATTTGGCTACTAGCTGAATACATTTCTGCAAAAATCAAAACTGAGGCATGACAGCTCAAAGTAAAGCATCCATTCTACCCCAATACTGCGGTGGTGCTGCTGCGGTAGCATTGTCGCCTCACAGTAAGACGTTGTCCTGTTCGATTCTCAGCTAGAGCGTCTTCTGTGTGGAGACATGCATGAATGGACATAACTTCATTGAAGGTTGTGCTTCAGGGCTGGCAACTCGGCATGTGAAATCTACTGCCAGTCATTAGCGGACCGGAGTTCGGCTGTGGCGACCCCTAACTGGGAAAAGCCGAATGGCACAACAACATACAAAATTATAAAAATCAAAGGTTTTTTTTGGACCGATTTTGGCCGTTTAAGCATAGGGCAGTGCACTCAAATGGGATTGTGCCAAAATTTTTAAAAAAATGTGAAAAGGCAATATTAAGTGAAATCTGTATTTTGCCATTATAGTCTATAGCATACAGAATCAAAACAATAACAGGTAACACTGATTGCTAAGGAGGAAGGCTGTGGTGTAGTGGTATAACAAGGGACTAAGGCAGTGGGGTAGGCAAATTTTACTGAATCACTAAATGGGAGACCATTCTCTGGCTGCACCTAACCATGTAGGAGCTATAAGGCAGTGGTGCAAGCAGGAGAAGCAGCTGACATGAAAAGTGGGTGCGTCATGCTTGGTATAAGCACACTGGAACTCCACAGCTCACATTTGAGGTTAGCTAAGCACAGCTATGCAAGGGGGTGTATCTGAGGCTGTATTGACTTTTTCCATGAAATGAAGAGCATGTTCATGTCCAGGGGAGGGCCATTTCTCATTGTTTCCCTTAGCTAAACAGGTTTGTGTGGCATGCACCGGGTCTAAAACAAAACAACAACAAAAAAGAGAAAACACGGAAATAGTAGGGCTGTTTACATTTGGGCACTGGTTTGCTTGGCATGCCTTGGGGCTTAAAAGTGGCAGAAATGGGAAGTGAATAAAAAGGCAACTAGCAGAATAAAAGCAATCAAGTACAAATAAAATAGCAAGCAGGTGGAGTGTATCATAACCAGCCAATCATACAGGCAGCATCTGCAGCACAACAATATAAACTGTGAAAACACCTTTCACTCTGGTTTTCCCATAAACTCTGCACCATTGATGTACACATGTGGGGGAATTTTAACCAAAAAAACGTTAGGGGCTAATGTTGCTTTGATCTATCAGTATGTGCTAGAGGCTGAGGGCAGTGAGGCGGATAATGCTGACAACTGCCCCAGACTGAGGAGGAGTAGAAGAGTGTTCAGACCCATGGTAACCTACCAGCGGCTACATTATCTGGAGACAGAGTGCTACAGGGTGGACAGAGACATACTTCAGCAAATCATCGAGCTGTGCTGGCCTCAACTCAGACCCAGAGCCAACAGAGGGGAACCCATCCCAGTGAATACCAAGATATGTGTAGCCTTAAGAATACTAGCTACAGGTACTTTCCAAAGACCTGAAAAGCAGCAAAAGAACAGCGGCAAGTACAATGAAAAACAAAGACCAGGAACCCAATGAATAGAATTTATTCCTCTCTGACATCTTGGCATACACTGCCTTCTTGGAATACACAATTACTTCGCATCACACACTTGTTTTATATACACTGCTAAATAGGCAATTAAACAATAAAGTCCTCAATTGATACCATAAAACACTTAAAAAGCATTTAAAGTAATACATGCCAATTAAAATCAACACTCGTACACTTTGGAAACAAAGTATCAAACTTTAATATATACACTGCTTCTTTATAAAGAAGTTTATTCTTGCTGATGCCCCCCCCCAAAAAAAACACACTCTACTTTTTCTAAAATTGTAGCTTGTAAACCATGAAAAGAACTACCATGTGCTTCCAAAAAATGTTGTGCCACTGAACTCTGTTCCTTTTTACTTAATATATCACGGACATGTTCTAATAGCCTTATTTTAAAAGCTCTTTTGGACTCACCCACATAAAACGTATTACAAGGACATCTGAGGGCATAAATAATACCCTCAGTGTCACACCTATAATTCCCACAAACTTCAAATCTTTGACCATTTAAGAGTCCAAAAAAATCCACAATAAATTTGCATGTCTTGCGTTTGCCACATCCTACTGTCCCTTTTATTCTTAATGACTCATATAAGACCTCCTTGGGTCTGCAAAACCTAGATTTCACCAAAAAGCTCTTAATATTCCTACCTACTCTATATGAAGCAGCAAGTTTATTAGGCATCCATGAACGTCCAACCTTTAAATTTGATAACAGTTGTCACTGTGTTTGTACTATCTCATAAAACCTATTACTAAATCCACTATATGTGGTTCAAAAATGCATTTCACAACCTGATTCAATATTGTTATTTAATTTGGAGACTCCCTTCCATTTTCTATTGTTGTTTCCTATATATTCTTTATTGAATCTAGACCACGCCTTAGCAATTATATCTTCAACATACCCACGCTTTTTAAAAATTTTGAAAGTATAACCTATCTCCCTTAAAAAAATCTTGTTCATCTCTGCATAGTCTATACAGATGTATGCATTCACCATAAGGTAAGGCATCAATCGTATGCCCAGGATGACAACTTGTTGCTTTCAAATAATATATGTCCCCCTGAAATTTCTTATGTACTTTTGTGGTTAGTATACCATCTTCCTTAAGTAACAAATCTGCATCCAAAATGGACACTTTCTTCCCTATTTGGATGCCATCAAATGTAAAATTAAATCTGTTTACTTGTAATTCATCCAAAAAAAAATTGCACTTACTGTTCCCCTCCTTCACATAAAAAAATCAAATCATCAATAAATCTAAAGTAAAATTTAACATATTGACAAAAAATATTTTCCTATAAGCATATTGAACTTCAAATAAGCCCATGGTTAAATTAGCATATGAGGGGCAAAGGCCACCCCCATAGCTGTTCCACATTTCTGATGATAAACCTGGTTATCAAACTTAAAGTATTTTTTTCTTTAAACAAAAATGTACTACATCTACAATATATTCTGTAGTGGATGACTCCCCCATGAAGAATCTAATTGCCTCAAAGCCAGGGCAGTGTTTAATGTGAGTATATAAACTTTTCACATCTAGAGTCACCAATACATCTGTCCTTAACTTGCTTAAAAATCAAAAATATCTTTAACATAAGCAGGTAATAAAATTACCTTGGGTAGCAACAGGAAATGCAGCAATTGTCCCAAATTATAAGTGAAATAGTTTCTACCTGAAACAATAGGGTGCCCTGGAGGGGCCTGTATGTTTTTGTGAATTTTTGGTAAACAGTAGAATGTGGCAATACTATGACTGTTCATAGTTAGCTTCTTCTGAACATCGTCAGCTATTAAATAACCTAACCTGACACCTTTCTTACGTAAAGATGTAAATTCAACTAAGGCTCCCAAATAATGCCTTGTGTCTACCTTTGAATAAGTTGAATTGTCATCCAAATGTCCATGGCACATCTTCCAGTACTGAGATATATGCATCACAACTAGCTTGTTTCCCTTGTCAGCAGGTTTGAAACCCAGCTATTCATTTTTAGTCATATTTAATAATGCTGACCACTCTTTTCTACTTAAATTGTAAACAATATTCTGTCTTTCATTTAAAAACATATTTAATTAAGTTTCAGTAAAAAATCTACTGTTTTATGAAAATAACTAATGTCAGCATAAAAAAAATAACTGGAACATAACTGATGTGTGTTTTAACACAGCTAGTATCAAATATGCTGTATGCATTATATTCATCATCAGAAGCACAGGAAAAATAATTCTCTTCCATACTAGAATCACTGGCATTAATACATTCATTTTGTTTATTAAATTATTGAACATACATTTCAACTGTAATTTCCTAACCAGTCCAAAAAATGTTTTTTTTCACTTCATATAGCTTGGGAACAACAGTGGGAACAAACATCAGACCACAGTTCAACACAGAAAGTTCACTGCTTGAAAATACATACACGGACAGATTGACAACATAGCCAGCATTCTCACCACTTAGTTTATTTGTACTAATTATTCTTTTTTTTTTGGGGGGGGGGGGGTTAGAATGCCATTGGTTTGGAAACTGGTTCTCTCTCTGCCTTTTTCTGTTTGGTGGTTCTTAAATTCGGCCATTCGGCCCATTCCAAAAGGTCTGACAAAATTTTGAAGGTTTTTGTACCCTTGGCAATTATGGATATTAATCCCCTCCATATTTTTCATCTTTTCCTGTAGATGTCTTGTAAGTAGTACCAACAGAAGAGAAGGAATGCCTTTCCTCACCTTGTTCACTTCCTTGAAACCTCACATGACCTCTATTTGCTTTCCGATTGGTTCTATCCCTAAAGGCAGTACCATTGTCATAGTCACATGTATCTCTCGCTACCTTCTTCTTTTTTCACTGCAAGATTTTTTGGGGGGGGGGCATCAGCAAGAATAAACTTCTTTATAAAGAAGCAGTGTATATATTAAAGTTTGATACTTTGTTTCAAAAGGGTATGAATGTTGATTTTGATTGGCATGTATAACTTTAAATGCTTTTTAAGTGTTTTATGGCATCAATTGATGACTTTATTGTTTAATTGCCTATTTAGTAGTGTATATAAAACAAGTGTGTAATGTGAAGTAATTGTGTACTCCAAGACGGGAGTGTATGCCGAGATGTCAGAAAGGAATAAATTTTATTCATTGGGTTCCTGGTCTTTGTTTTTTGTTGTATTTGCTACTTTCCAAAGACCTACTGAGGACATGATGGGGGTCCCACAAGCATCTGCACCCAGGGTACTCCACCAGTTCCTGGATGCCATGCTACCTCATCCCAGTGAGCAGATTTATTTCCCCAACACGTGTGAGGAGAGGACCGGCAATATGCGTCTCTTCTACCATGTAATAGAATACCTGGAGCTACTGTGTGCGATAGACTGCATGCACATATATATCAAACCACCACCCAGTGAAAAGGGTAGAGTCTACATAAACCGCAAGGGCTTCCCCTCCATCAACTGCCAGGTTGTGTGCAATGCCCAGGACATTATCATAAATATGTGCACTGGCAGCCCTGGAAGCTATCACGACTCCCACATCTGGCATTCATCACAGCTGTACCAGGCATTTTCCAGTGGGGACATCCCATATGGCCTTCTGGTGGGGGATGCTGGCTATGCACTGGAGCCATGGATGATGACACCCATCAGAAATGCACACACACACAATCAAGAATGCCATAATGAGGCACACGCACAAGCCAGGATCATTATAGAGCATGTGTTTATAATGCTCAAGTCATGGTTCTGCTGCCTTGACATATCTGGTGGAGCCTTGCAGTACTCTCCACCCACATTGCACACATGTTCATAGTATGTGCCATGCTACACAATATGATCCTGCAGAAACAGCTGCAGCAGGAACAGCATGGGGAACGGCCACACAGCCCCCCACCATTGCTAAGGTCACCACAGGCACAGAGGGACTCGGACTCAGAACTCCCTGAGCCTGCTCCTGTAGACAGATGGAAGCATGCCCAGTATGCCTAGGCCTTGGCAAAGAGGTAACGCATAACACACACACTGGCACTGTAGGAACCCAGGGACTGATACCTCTCTCTGACTCGCACACTCAATAAAATGGATGCCACACACATCACACTACCTGTAGCTTACCCTGTATAGGCAGTGTACTGCGCACATCTGACAGAGTCAGCCCTCACCCACCATCCCCACCATCCCCACCATTGCTGCAGGCACAAGGTAAGTCAGTCTTATAAACAATAAATGAATGGAGTAGTATATTCTGGTAGCATATCTATGATATTGCTGCATGCATGCAAGGGAATGGGGTGGGCTACTGGGGTAGCAGCAGACAACTGACAGCTATGTGGGACAACAGAAAATTTCTGCCCAATACTGGCTTTTGCAGTATTATCCAAGATGACAATTCCCACTGCAGTCTATGTGGAGCGGGGCAACTAAGGGGGGGTCATAGGTCACATGCATGTATGTCAATGTGGACATCTTATACTCACCCCTCAGACTAACCCAGCAAGTCAGCCATAGAAACCCATAAAGAAATGTCTGGCAAAGGCCCACAAATGGTGTCAATGATGGAATACCCCCCTACAGGCTTACACATTGGTATCACAGCAGGCCTTGCAGTTGCAGTAAGGCTCTGAAGGGTAAGAAGTTTGAAATGCAAGTTTATGCCATTACAATCTAACCTGTGGTTTCTAGTGATATGCCTCTATTCTCCAAGACAGGGCACAATGCTATGCTAAATAGAACCAAAATGTAAAGCCAATATAAGCACAGTATGTGCAAATGTGTACCATTGACAGGTGTGCCCCCTCCACACACCCATATTCCCATAGAAATGCAGTAACATGTAAGTTTGTATGGTAATAGCAGCAGAGCACACATTGCCAGGGCTGTCCCAATCAGTAGGAAACATTGTTGTATGTCCACAATATGCAGGGGTCAATGATCTATGATTATGGGTGGGAAATACTGTCAAGATGTGGCCAGCACTTACTCCTGGCTGTTGTGTCTTAGTGGCCTAGGTACAATACTGTGGTAGGCAGGGCCATGTTCCAAAAATCACAGTGCCAACTATTTTGCATGTCGGCTACACCTATGGTGGGAGTTGTACACACTATGCAGATGTCAGTATCCATTACTGCTGGTAAGCTGGACAGGTCATGGACAGGGGGTCACACATATGAACAGTACACAGTTCGGAGTAACCTACAAAGTGGCTACCATACCTCCCAACAGTACAGACCTTTTGCAGAATGTACAGAGGTTTGTATCATATTTGTGGTGTCTTTATCATGAAATAGTGTTTATGTTGAAATCACTGGCAAACCACAAAAGTCTAAAGTCAGAAATTAATGATGGATTGTAGTATCTCAGACTTCACACCCTGTAGAAAATGCATGCTAATGCAAAATCTGTTATTGTATCACCTTGTAGGTTTGTAAGGCCAGTAGTTAAAATGGCCCCTATATTTATGCCTTTGTCACCTAATTACTTATGGCTTTGATCAGATGTCTGGCTCTCATATGTAGACAGGTATGTTGCCTAGTAGCACAGCAGTTACCTGAAGGTCAGTGTACTGGCAGGTCATAAAAGGCTGTCACCTTACTGTGTCACCACTGACAACATGTCAGTGCCCAACAGCCATACCCCCGGAATGGCAGATTGTCACAGAAGGAGCACACGTATGCCTTGTATATCTGTTCTGCTTGTTCTAACATTGTGTTCACCTGAAAAGTATTGGCAAAACAAGAAAAGGTCATGTCAAAACATCAATGGCAGACAGTGGAGAAGCAAATGTCACACCCATAACAGAAAGCAAGCAAGTAACAAACTGGTCCCCCGACTATGTATGGCAGCACAGTATCAACACCCTGTCCCCATGTGTGAGCGTTCATCTGACTGTCATATGTGGGCCTGTCTAGATGTCAGAGTCACTGACAGTTTGACAGCTAGGCCAACATGTAGCCACATAATAACATAGTAACACAAACAGTCTGAGGACTCCAGCAGATGTAGTGGTGCAATGATGGACAACCTGCCAAATAGATGTGCTCAGAGGTGTGTAGTCCACAGCCTTGTATGTGATGTTATGGCATTTACCATGCTCACACCAAAATTACAAATACATAACAGCAGCCACTTTGGGCAAAGTCCGTGACCAGACTACAGAAGGATAAAGAGATACACAGAAGGGGGAGGGGAACCACTGGCCAGACAATTGGAGAATGTGCACACCAGAGCACATTTTGCAGTAACATAGGTGCCCTGCAGTGTATGGAGTCCGTAAGCATCACCTGCAAATGCACAACACACACCCACATAAGTGTAGGTCCACAACAAATCAAACCCCAAGTAAAGGACACCTCAGTGGCAAAAACTCATGAGAGCTTCCCAAACCTACACACCACAGACCACGCATACTCCACACACCAGGGTCCTGCAAACACTAAGGCCTTACCATACACAGAACATATACTCAAGTGTGAGACACACAGATGTGCCACACACCAAGCAGGATAAGGAGAAAGTTTGGCAGGTGCCATGATCTGCCATATCACATATGCATGCAAGTCACCTCACAACAGGTACAGGTATCACACTAGCTTGGTCCATGGTGGTGTGAATGATGTTTGAAGTACCTCACGGACTATAGAAAGACAGACATGATACAATGTGCTGATTATGTGTAACATGCAGGTATGTCCATAGCTGTAAGCAGCACCCTGCTGTTACCCAAAGTGATGGATCAATATGAATAGCAAGTGATTGTCAGTAACACCTGACTCACCATTGTCACCCCAGGGGGATCCACTGCCTGGCAGCCTGGGAACATATGAGTGACAGAACACACTGCCTCACTACAGATGGCCTGCAGCAGTCTCACCTGGCCTACAGACCTTTGGCAAAGGCCCATGCCTCACCCATAGTACCATTGTAGGGAATGTCATGGAGGCCATACTACCAACATAGCACAGTCAACAAAATGCAAATGAAAGGTCATACCACTAAATGCTAGTAGCATACCTCTCAGCCTCATAGAGCAAGAAATCTGGACAAAGCCATACATAGTGGTGAGATAAAGCCCCAACTATAGTGACACTTTTGAAATAATGCTCTCATAATGTTAGAAAAGTGATAGTATAACAGTGGGGGTGTGTAGTAGCATGGATGTCATGAAGGGTGTAAAGTCTGAAACCCTAATGTTCAGTTATTATTCCCTGACTGCAACCCTGAGTGGTTTGCAACAAACTTGCTAGAAAACCTCAATGCGGAGGGAAACTGACCAGATATGTGAGGCATGAATCTGGATAATCTTTGAGAATCTGTACAGCTGAGAGGTATGGCCACACCAGGATATGACCTTTCAGGTAAGACAAATACCGCATAACCAGGAAATCCCCAGCCAGTATATCACCAAGGTGCTGGACCTTTTACACAGATTCATCCGTCAGTCAGCTGTAGCCACAGCTCCCAACTGGCCAGATTGTGCAAGAAGGTCTAGCTTTTGCCTCATAATATTGGTCTATGCATCCTCCATCTCATATTTCTCTGGTAAATAACTGCGATGATCTGATATTTGTCAGTAGGTAATGACACAATACATTACAATGTCAAACGTAACATAAGTCAGAAAATGTCTGCTAAAACAAACCCTGTAACACAAGCAACTCATACATTAATAAGAGCTATACTTACAGCATCCCCTATGTTTGGACCATTGTTTCCCCATATTGGCAGCCTATTTCCAGATATCTTGCACAAACAGGTTGCAAGGTTTGGTTGTAGCACACAACACCCCGGACTGGAGTTACAACTATTCCTGGAATAGATTCCCACACTTACTATAGAAGGTCATACTGGGCATGCTCTTACACTTAGAGGAATAAAGCCCATGTCTGAAACCACAACAGACTACATATATCTGTATTGTGCAGATGTCTTTCCATACACACAGCTATGTAAAGACATCTGCACTATATATATCTGTATTGTGCAGATGTCTTTGCATACACACAGCTATGTAAAGACATCTGCACAATACAGATAAATATAAAGTGCAGATGTCTTTGCATACACTCAGCTATGTACACCTAACTGTTTTCACACACACACCCATCAGATAGGATTGCCCACAGCCAGCTGGAAGTTTCACATATGTGGTATATCTGCATCTGTTGCGTGTGATATACACACACACACACACAATATATATATATATATATATATATATATATATATATATATATATATATATATATATATATATATATATATATGGGCAACATATTACAATATGTCAAGCATACACACACATACATGGGGAAGAGAGAGACAGACAATAATAGAGTAAAACACAGAGGGAGACACACACACAGAGGGAGTCAGACACAGGGATACCTTTAATGGCAGAAAGTGATGTCCTGCAGCAGAAAGTTGCATACCAGTTGTAACCACTGGCACATGCCAGCATGAAGATCAGAATCGTTGTCTGATGGTACTGACATGGGGGTTGTAATATCACATCACCTACCTTTGTGTGTGTGTGTGTGTGTGTGTGTGTGTGTGTGTGTGTGTGTGTGTGTGTGTGTGTGTGTGTGTGTGTGTGTGTGTGTGTGTGTGTGTGTGTGTGTGTGTGTGTGTGTGTGTGTGTGTGTGTGTGTGTGTGTGTGTGTGTGTGTGTGTGTGTGTGTGTGTGTGTGTGTGTTTGTAGGTCTAGGTATTATGATACCTTCCTCACCCAGTACACTTTCCATTGCCCTACTTTACAAGATCTGCTGATGTCATTCTCCTTGGAAGTACCTTTAGACTGGTTCAGTCCTGTAAGCTCTATAGTGTGTGTAATAACTGTGTAAAATACAAATTGCTAGATAGGTAGGGGTTCTAATCACAGTCCCAGCATATGCAAGTGTGGTTGTGTGTGTAGGAATACGTGTTTTAGTCCTTTCCCTCTGAGTACACATTCCATTGCCCTATGTATCAGTCCTGCTGATGTCAGTCACCTTAGATGTACATTTGAGCAGCCCTCAGCCCTGTAAGCTCGTTGGCACATGCAATAACTGTGTAACACTATAGTACAAGTAACTACATAGGTAGGGGTTCTAATCTCAGTCCTTGCAAATGTAAAAGTGTGTGCATCTGTCTTTGTAGGTTAAAGATTTTGAGCCCATTCACACCCAGTACACTTTCCATTGCCCTACTTAGCAGTCCTGCTGATGTCAGTCACCTTAGAAGGACCTTTGGGCAGCCGTCTGCCCTTGAAGCTCTGTAGCATGTGTGATAACTGCATAACACTATAATACAAATAACTAGTTAGGTAGGGGTTCTAATCTTAGTCCTGGCAAATGTTAAAGTGTGTATGTCTGTGTTTGTAGGTTAAATATTTTGAGCCCATTCACACTCAGTACACTTTCCATTGCCCTACTTTAGCAGTTCTGCTGATATCAGTCACCTTTGTAGCACCTTTGGGAAGCCCTCCATGCTGTAAGCTCTGTAGCATGTGTGATAACTGTGTAACACTATAATACAAATAACTAGTTAGGTAGGGGTTCTAATCTCAGTCCTGGCAAATGAGTGTATGAGTGTATTTGTGTTTGTAAGTGTGCATATCTGTTAGTTAAAGTATTTTACGGCCTTTCTCACCAAATACATCTCCCATTGCCATGCTTTACAAGGGCTGGTGATGTTCATCACCTTAGAAGTACCTTGGGACACCCTTCACCCTATGAGCTCCATGCCACATACAATAAACGCATAACACTGAAGTAGCCATAACTAGATAGGTTGGGGTTCTAATCTCAATCCTGGGAAGTGATACTTGCTCATACCCTGTACTGCTCAATTGCTTATACGCTGTACTGCAAGGTTTCAATTTACTGGCCATAACTAATTTTTCTCCAATGCCATCCTGCACATACTTGCTCCTATTTACATCTTAACTCAGTCTCCACTCTGAATTCTAAAGTTTATCCATAAATGTAAAGTAAACTAAATAAAAGTTTTTTAACTGACTTAAACTATTTAATATCTTGCAAATATCTGTTGAGAAATTTTTTTTCTCTCAGTCCTCTGTCATTCAAAGTCCAGTCCTTCCCACTCCATTCACCCTCCGCTACGCTCTGAGCTCACTCTGCTCCTCTACCCTACCCCCATTCCCACCCACCCCATTACAATTTCCTTTATACCATCCACTCCTCCCCTTCCTCCCCCACTGACCACTCATAAGCAACTTCCTGATAAACTTTTTAGACTTCATTTCCTGTCCCCCTCTCTTTCTTGTGACCCCTACTTCTACTAACAAAACATCTACTACTTAACTTTCACAGCTATTCCCTTACATCCTTATTTTCACCTACTATACTTTTCCTACAATCCCTTAACCCTCTTTCAAACATGCAATACCTTATCTTTACCACCTCACTCCTCTTCCTTCTAACTACTATAACCTTTTATCACTCTCACCTTCCCACTTCACTGCTATACCCTCCTACTTCCAATTCATTGGATACTCATTTCACACAATCCTTCTCTAATATCTCCCCAACTTTGCTTAACCTCCTCAACTCATGTCTCTGTAAACCAAGTAAACTGCAAATACTCCTACCTGCCTACAAATCTAAATCCAAGCTATACAAACTACATTTATATATCATCTTACTCTCTGTACCCTCTAATAACTTACTCATATCTGGAGACATCTACCCTAACCCTGCCACCCCTACAAGCACACCAATCTCCTTTACCCTCCAAATCCCCCTCTCCTCCAACTACCTCCAACCATCTTCAGGCTCTTATACTGAACTCAACTATAGCCAAACAACTAGCCATATATTCTCTTAACATTCAAAGCGTAACTAACAAAATCCCTGACTTCCATGCCTGGATACCCCACACAACCCCTCACATCCTTTGCTTATCTTAAACTTGGCTTAAGCCTCATATCAATAATAATGAAATTCTCCCACCAGGCTATATTTACTGCTCAGATAGATTCCCAAAGAAAGGAAGTAGTGTAGCTACCCTTCACTCTAATAGCCTAAACCTATCACCTATTACTGCACCCATACCAGACATTCACCCAGCAGAACTCCTAATCGCAAACTGCCACCTCAACCTACACAAAAACTAGCTATCACCTCTATCTACATCCCCCCAGGAAACAACTTGCCCATCCTAGAGAAAATCCTAGATTGATTCTCCCACAACATTTCCTATGAAACTCTCATCTTAGGCAATGTCAGCTTAGATTGGTCCAAAATCAAAACTGACTCCCCTCAAATCAACATAAATCTACATGGCTTCCATTAGCTAATAACTTCCCCCACCCGATTTCATAAAAACTTACCATCTACCTCCATAGCTGACTGGATACTCACCAATTTCCTAACCTCTATCACAACCCCACTATTCTACCAGACCAACTCAGTGACCACCTACCCCACCTCTGTCCTTAGATTCACATGCCAATCACTCAAACCTAATCTTTATAGAGACTGTCGAAAACTCTCTAACTTCAATGTTACCCAGTTCAACTCTATTCTATCTTCCACTGACTGGTCACTCCATTAACAAACACCTCTAGATGAAGCAGTAAATAGTTTCAATACCATCTTCCTGAACACCCTGAACTCCCTTGCCCCCTCTAGAAAGATAAGAATAAAATCCAATTACGCTCCTTGGCTTTACAAAGACACTAAGTCCCTTATGCTCCAATGAGATAAAGCTTGGAAAGCCTGGAATAAAACTACAGAAGTACCCCCTCCTTCAGAATTATAGAAATTGCAGAAATCTTACAAAGAAACAGTGCAATGCTGATAAAAAGTCCTTCTTTAACACAACCCAACTAAATAGTAAATCGAACCCACATAAATTCTGGTCAACTATAAATAAAATACTCTCTCCTGGCTGCCCCACTAACCCCTCCTCTTACCCTATTACATCCCTCTTTAAAACAGCTACCCTACTGAATAAACACGTTATTGACACTATTCAAGCACTCTTACCATCCAATGGTAACACTGCAACCCAACCAATCCGTCCCTACCCATCTAACAATAACTCCTTCACCTTTCATCCTGTTCCCACTTCTTAGATCCGATATCTACTTCTTAAGCTAAAACCTTGCTCCCCTTCCACTGATAATCTACCTCCAGCCTTCATGAAACTGACTGCTGACTCAATTGCATATCCAGTGTCTATACTAATCAATAGTTCCATTCAGGAATCCACTGTACCCACCCTTTGGAAATCCTTTTTCACTATACCCCTACACAAAGGTGGCAACTCTACTGACCCATTTAACTACTGTCCCATAGCTATCCTATCCCCCCATCTAAAATTCTCGAAACATGCATCCACTCACAACTACTAAAATACCTCCTCCAAAGCAATCTTATCACACCTACACAGCATGGCTTTCGTCCAAACCATAGCACAACTACTGCCCTCCTATCCTTTACCCATACCACTGCTGAGGCCCCAGATAACAATAAACGTATATCCTGTCTCTTCTTCGAACTTTCCAAAGCATTTGATACTGTTTTCCATCCCCTACTGTTATTTAAACTTTCTTGTCTCAATCTATCTTCCTCCTCCCTTTCCTGGTTCTCTAGTTACTTATCCTGCAGGCAACAGTCCATTAAATGGCTCTCCTCTTCTGCATTCCTACCTGTCCCAACAGGAGTACCCCAAGGCTACATCTTGGGTCCCCTCCTATTCAATATCTTCACTAATGACCTCCACACATCTTGCAAACAGTCCTCCCTCATACAATATGCTGACGATTCAATGCTCATCTCTATCTCTGATAACATCTCTGAACTCCATACACTCACTCAAAACACCCTTTCATCTACTGAAACATGGCTAACCAACAACTTACTCATCCTTAACCCAAAAAAGACCAAACTCCTACTATTTCTTCTTCATTCTCAGACTCACCACAAATCCTCCTTTTCTATCACTTCCTCAAATAACACAATCATTAAACCTGAAACTCACGCTAAATTGCTAGGAATCATCATCGATGATGAACTTAAATTTAATATGCACCTTCTCAAATGCATAAAAAAGACTAACCAAAAACTAAGTTTACTTTATCATAACAAAAGATTACTAACTCCAAATGCTAGAGTCTCCCTTGCTCAAGCTCTCCTCTTCATCTCTCTTCTTTATGTTGTCCCTGTATTCACCAACATTCAAACTGTAACCTTAAACAAACTCCAACAAACTTATCATAGGATAGCTAGATTCATCACTAACTCTCCATACAACACTCATCACTGGCTGCCTCTTACATCACTCCACTGGCTTGAGTTCCCCCACCTTCTGTTGCTATCACAACTTCAAATGTTACACTTCATTCTCTGCAAGCCTTCATCTTGTCCTGCACTCTCTTCCTTCATGTCTATCTACACACCTTCTCGTACTCTTCGTAACTCACTACTACACACTTACTAACCAAAAAAAGCAGTAGGCAAACTCATATAAAAACTCCATCGCCCAAACTTGGAGCAAACTTCCTAGAGACATATGTTCTGCCATTCACCCACGCCACTTTAAAGAAAAATTAAAACTCCATCTACATAACTCCAAAATCTGTCCCTGTCAGGGCCCAACCTAACCCCTCTCTCCCCTCCTTGAGTACATCTCTTAGTACCCCATCTCTACAAAGTATTCCCCCTATATGAGGGTACTTATTCTTCTACTTAATACTCAAATCTGATTGGAACAAACTCCTTCTGTAAATATGTAAATAAATCATAACCCTGATAACATGAGATAGACATAACTACAAGTGTTTAAATGTATCTCTTTTATTTTTGTCTCTTAAATACTATTGTATAATTTCAATTTTTGATCACATGTTACTCGCACGTTTAAGGTATATGTTACCAGTTTTGCTGTCTTCAGAATATCTGTTCCTTGAATTTTTTGTTCAATTCTTGTTCGTATGTTAATGTACCTGTTATCATTTTTCAAAATATATAATCTCTGTTTTTCTTGGAGCTTTTCACCTCGGGTCTCTACTGAAAATGGGCCACAAGCCCAGCTGAACTAACCTGGTAACAAATTTCAATAAATAAATAAATAAATACAAGTGTGTTTGGTTGGGAACCATCTCCATTGGGGGATGGGTTTTGCAATTTTTTGTTGTGGTCCCCTTAGTACATGTCCCAATGTTCACTTTACAAGGCCCACTGTTGTCATCCACTGTAGAGGTAGCTGTAGACACTCTGCAGCCCTATAAGCTCTGTGCCACGTGAAATAACTATGTAACAGTATGGAATAAATAAGATATCTGGGGCTTCTAATCCTTTGACACCATTCCTCACTCAGGAATCATAGACAAACACACTCAGCTAGGCATCAACCCCTATATCAGTAGGCAGGTTGCAAAGTCGACCCCACAGTGTGAAAGCAGAAGACTCCATGTCAGACTGTCCAGTCATGAGTGGAGTACCACAGGGTCTGATCCTGGGTCCCCTCATGTTCGGCATCTACACCTCTGAAGTCCAGCCCAACATGAAGGGACTCTTGCTGACAATGTTTGCAGATGACTGCAAGGCGGGTGCTATTATTACCTCCCCAAGTGATGTTGACATCCTGCAGAAAGGCCTCACTGAGACCTACGACTGTTGTCAGAACTGTGGACTTAAGCTGAATGCCAGAAAATGTGTCACCATCCCATTTGGGAACAACATGGTTCCCATGAATTACTACATTGATGGTAGTCCACTGAACACTGATGTTGTTATAAGAGAACTGGGAACACAGGTTGACAGCAACCTCTCTGTTGACCACCACAGTGCCACTGTGGTCAGAAAGTCCTTCTATGTGGCACATCTCATTACTAAGGGTGTTGCATTTAGGAAGAAAGAAGTCACTGTCTCCCTCTACTCTTCCCTCATTAGGCCAGTCATCGAGTACAATGGCCCATTTGGCATGTACCTCACTAGACACCTGCAACAACTGGAGATGCTGCAAAAGTACCTCACAAAGAGGATACTAGGCCTTAAATACTTGTCCTATATGAGCATACCCCAATAACTTCAACTATTCTCTGTCTCATATTGACTACTTAGAGGCAATCTCTGCTTGACTTACAAAGCCATGTCTGACCCAACTCTGTTAGGCATGCTACATGTAAAGAAACCCAATCTGTCTGCACCACATGCCCCAGAGACCTCAACCACATTTCCACAATCAACAGAACATGTTGGAGGGACAGGTTCATAACACAGAGACTGGCCAATCTATGGAATAGACTTCACATACATGTCAAGCAGAACATCTCACTGGCCCTTTGCAGGAGAAATCTAGATGAGTGGATGGGGAATAGAAATCTCACCCTGGAGATCACTCCAGTGGCTATACTAGATAGACACACTGAGGAGTAACATCAGGTGGCACGATGCCAGGGTAATCCTATGGGCTAGGCTTATAAAGGCTCCATGGCCATTAGCCTAGTACACACCTATGAACCTTTGAACCTATGGATCTCAGTAGTGGCATATGTGTGTGTGTGTGTGTGTGTGTGTGTGTGTGTGTGTGTGTGTGTGTGTGTGTGTGTGTGTGTGTGTGTGTGTGTGCATTGAGTATAAAAGTGGTTGTGAGTGTGTAAACATGTAGGTGAAAGTAGTTTGAATCCCTTCTCACCCAGTACACCTCTTATTGCCATACATTACAAGGGCTGATGATGTTATTCCTTTTATAGGTACCTTGGGACACTCTTCATCCTAACTAGATAAGTAGAGATTGTCATCTGAGTCCTGGTAAATGTGAGAATGTATGTGTGTGTGTGTGTGTGTGTGTGTGTGTGTGTGTGTGTGTGTGTGTGTGTGTTTATAAGTGTTTGTACGTGTGTATATTTGTAGGATACAGCATTTTGAGGCCTCACTCTCACAGTGCACTGTCCTGGTAGAACCGTCGGACACTTTTCACCCTATAAGCTCCATGGTGCATGCAAAAAATGTATAACACCATAGTCACAATAACTAGACAGGTAGGGGCTCTAATCTCAGTCCTGACAAGTGTGTGTGTGTGTGTGTGTGTGTGTGTGTGTGTGTGTGTGTGTGTGTGTGTGTGTGTGTGTGTGTGTGAATGTGAGAACTCTATCCTGTGTATATGTTTGAGACAGAACTATGCCCATTGGGGGAGTTTACATTTTTAGGCTATGGTACTCCCAGTACACATCCCAAGCTCCACTTTGCAAAACCTGCTGTCTTCATTAACCATAGAAGTAACTGTTGACATCTTTCAGCCCAATAAGCCCCATGCCATGTGCAGGAACTATGTAACAGTATGGATTGACTAACAAGATAGGCAGGGCTGCTAATCTCAGTCCTGGCAAATGTGTGTATGAGTGTATTTGTGTTTAAGTGTGTATAACTGTAGGTTAAGGTATTGTGTGTCCATTCTCACCCAGTACATCTCCCATTGCCATACTTTACAGGGCCTGGTGATGTTGTTCACCTTAGAATTACCTTGGGAGACTCTTCACCCTGTAAGTTTCATGGTGCGTACAATAAATGCCTAATACTTTAGAAGCAATAATTAAATAGGTAGGGGTTCTAATCTTAGTCCTTGCAAGTGTGTGTGTGTGTATTTGTGTGTGTGTGTGTGTGTGTGTGTGTGTGTGTGTGTGTGTGTGTGTGTGTGTGTGTGTGTGTGTGTGTGTGTGTTTATGTGTGTGAGAATAATATCCTGTGTATGTGTTTGAGTGAGAAATATATCCATTGGGTGGTCATGGTTTACAGTTTTAGGCCATGGTACTCCCAGTACACAACCCAAGGCCACTTTACAAAGCCCGCTGTTTACATCTACCATAGAGGTATCGAAGTATCTGTAGACACTCTTCAGTCCTATAAGCTCTGTGCCGCATGCAACAGCTATGTAACAGCATGGAATTAATAACATGATAGGCAGGGCATCTAATGTCAGTACTAGCAAATGTGTGTGTGTGTGTGTGTGTGTGTGTGTGTGTGTGTGTGTGTGTGTGTGTGTGTGTGTGTGTGTGTGAGTGTGTGTGTGCATTGGTGTGCATAGCAGTGTTTGTGAGTGTGTAGACTCATAGCTGACAGTATTATGAGTCCTTTCCCCCTCCTAGTACACCACCCATTGCCATACCTCACAAGGGCATGTAATGCTATTCACTTTACAGGTACCTTGGAACACTTATCACACTATTAGTTCCGTGCCACCTGCAATAACTGCATAACACTGTACTACTACTAACTATATGGGTAGGGGTTTCAAACCCAACACTGGCAACTGTGATCCTGTGCACATGCATGCGTGTGTGTGTGTATGTGTGTGTGTGTGTGTGTGTGTGTGTGTGTGTGTGTGTGTGTGTGTGTGTGTGTGTGTGTGTGAACAGTATTTTTTGTGTGTTTGGTTGACACAATATCCTCTTGGGGTGTGTGTTACCAATCTGAGGTGTGTTCCACCCACTACACTTACCATTGTCCACTTTACAAGAGCTGCTGATGTCAACCATCATAGACTTACCTGTATACACCTCTCAGCCCTAGAAGCTCTGTGGCATATGCAATAACTATTACACAGACCTGGTAAATGTGCACATATACAGCTGTACCTTGGCTATGATACGGTTGATGTGTTACCACTCTGTAATACCCCTCACTGGCAATCTCTGCAGGACCACATCCTGCTAACATACAGACACCTAGAACACAAACAGATTACAGCATGTGAGACTACAGTCAGTAACCGTTGCTAACACCAATAATGCATCATGGCTGAAAAGGTACACACACTCTGAAGTGTACCCATTATAAATGCCAGCTGACAGCACCTTATATATTATTACATAGTTAAACTGTACTTAATTCAACCTGTACATCAGAACCATAGTAGCATGTCCATCCATTGGTGATATGGATGATAGGGATGTGGCACAGGTATCATCATATGCACAGGGTGTTGTGTGGCTTTGTCAGAGGCCTAGATTAGGCCATACAGTTGACATCATGTGTGTGTAATTTTGGATGAGTGTTCTAAGAATGGGCTGTGCAGAGGTGGTTTGTGTGTGTCTGGAGGTGAACTGGCTGTGATGGTGATGTGCGTGTGCTTGTATGCACACAGTCACGCCATGTGGCTGCCCTACACAGAGGTATGTTGGACAGCTGTGGACTGTACATGGTACATGGTAGGGTGTACAGTCACAGCCCTGGAATTGGGTGGCTTGCTGATATATCATTGCAGATATACTGCTACAGCAGTTGTATGGGTACACTGATGAGCTGGGGGTGGGGAATGATCAGCCCATGCTCTGCTGGCATACACAGTCATGCAACTGTTCTGTGATCCTACTGATTGGCGTCTCTTTTGAATAATGTAGTGGGGTTTCCAGCCATGTGGCCTAGTGAATATTATGGGGCACATACTATTGGACAGAGTACCTGTTGTCCCAAGTGACTGTTAGATCTCTGCAAGTAGCCCAGTAACTCACTATATTCCCTTGCATACATGTGGCAGGACCATACATATACTACCATATTCTAGTACCCCTTACAAATGGTGATTAGCTGTGTGACTTACCTTGTGAATGCAGCAGTTGACAGACCTGTAGTTTGGGGCTGACTCTGTCTGATGCACGCAGTCCACAGCTAATACATGGTGAGGTACAGTTGTGTGGGCTGGCTGGCATAATTTTTACTAATAGGTATGCGAGTCGAAGTAAGGTGTCAGTCCCTACGGCCTTAGGTTGTCAGTGTATGTGCTATGCATTGTCTCTTGGGCAAGGCCAGGGCATACTGAGCATGCCTACATATGCCTACAGGGACAACCTGAGGGTTTTCCTCCTTGGAGTCCCCCTGTTGGTGTGGTTGTGGTGACCTAGGCACTGGTGGAGGTGTGTCTATCCATTCCCTTTGCTGATCCTGCTGCAGCTGTTTCCAGAGGATCATATTATGTGGCATGGCACATACTGTGAACATGTGTGCACATGTGGCTGGAGAGTACTGCAGGGCTCCACCAGATACATCAAGGCACCAGAACCGTGACTTCAGAATCCCAAACACATGCTGTATGATGTTCCTAGTTTGTGCGTGTGCCTCATTATGGCATTCTTCAGTAGGTGTGTGTGCATTTCTGATGGGTGTCATCATCCACGGGTCCAGTGCATAACCAGCATCCCCCAATAAATGGCCATGTGGGATGTCCAACTGGCAAACATCTGGTACAGCTGTGATGTGTACCCGATATGGGAGTCGTGATAACTGCCAGGGCTGCCAACATACACATTAATGATTATGCCCTGGGCATTGCACTCTTGTGAGTTGATGGAGTTGTACTCCTTGTGGTTAATGTAGATTCTACCCTCCTCACTGGGTGGTGCTTTGATGTGTACATGAGTGCAATCTATGGCACCCAGTACTTCAGGGTAGTGTGCTTCACATGGTAGATGTGCTGCATACTGCTGGCCCTCACCTTAGAGGTGAGGGGAAAATAAATGTGCTCACTGGCATGTGGTAGCATGGCATCAAGGAACTGGTGGAGTACACTGGATGTTGATGCTTGTGAGACCCCCATCATGTCTCAGTTGCTCTTTGGAATGTACCCATAGCTAGTATCCTAAGAGCTACACATACCTTTGTTTCCTCTGGGATGGGTTCCCATCTGTTGGCTCTGGGTCTGAGTTGAGGTCGGCAGAGCTCAGTGAGTTCTTGTAGTATGCCCCTGTCCACCCTGTAGCATTCTACAATCTCCAGCTCATGTAGTCCCTGGAAAGTTACCCTAGGTCTGGACACTCTTCTCCTTCTCAGTCTAGGCCTATGGTCAGCAGCAGCAGCAGTAGCAGCATTGACCTCAGCATCTAGCACATACATATGTAGCAGACCTGCAGCAGCCCCTAGCATTTCTTCAGTTAAAAGTCCCAAGGCTGTACTCCACTGGTGCAGAGTATAGGGATGGAATCAGATTGTAAGGTTTCTGCAATCTTTAGAGTGCACTGCTGTAGGTGCAGCTTTTATGACTGGCTACCTCTGATGCATTTCACATGCCAAGTACATCATTAAGGACTGTTAATGTCCCTAGTTCAATTGGAACAGGGGTCATCAGTAAGTAAGATATTATTGCAGTTCTCCACCAATTTTTTTTTTACAGCCTTCCCCTCTCGGCACTGTGGCATGCTGCACAAACACGTGCAGCAAAAGTAAACAATGCTCAGCAGATATTGTATATGCCCCCATTAAAGGTCATGCTCAGCATGGTGGCACGCCATGCAAACCTGTTCAAACCTGCTGAAACACATGCCCCGAAGGTAAAACAAGCTTAGCAAACACTGTACACCCCCCCCCCCTGCTCAGCAGAACAGTGTGCCATGCAAACAGGTGCCACTGTGCTGCAATGAGCTTAAAAGGATGTGGACACACCCCCCTTTAGATGTCAGCTATCTGTTATATGGGCACCAACACAGTTCTCTTCCTACATGGATGGGATCTGCGGATATGGATACCCATTTGTGCTATTCAGAACCCCAGCTCATTTGCATAGAGATCTGTGCACACAGCCTGGGAACTACACAGTTCCTTGCCCTGCCTTGTTAGCAACCACAGCAATCTACCATTGTACATACTCCACAAAGTGTCCTATAATGCATTACTGTCGCATAGTACTAATTTTTATTTTTACACTTTTAAATTTTTTTTTTCTTAATAGCATGTTTGCACACTGAGGTGTGCCATGCAAACATAATCTGATTATTAAAAAAATATATATATATTTTAAATTATTTTCCATTAGGTTTTGGACACACAGTGGATAGTTTTGCACATATCTCTGTCTGCTGTGCTATTTCTGTCCTTGTTACAGCACATTTACATCTCCTGTTCTCTGTTTAACATCCTGTACAGGGAATTTTTCCATGTACAATTTGGATACCAACACAGGGTCTGCAGGACTGCTTATCTGCTTGCTGGATTGCTCTACCACCTTCATTTGCATACAGTTCACCTGCTTAGGAGGTGATTTGCATGCCATAGACACTTCCATTTTGGCGCGCTCTTGCAAATCCCTTAGCTCTGTTTCCTGGATCACAAACCTGCTTACTTTCGTGTAAGCAGTGTGTCACTATGCCTGCATAGAAAATAATTCCTTGTAGGCTTTATTAAATTCCCCTCCAAGTTTTGTTTCAGTAATCAGTGAACTAATGTAGCACCTTTTACACTTAATGAAATAAAGTTTACAGTAACTCTAAAGCTGTGTAACCTGGAACCTTTTTTATGATCAAATCAAATTTTTTTATACGTAAGCATTCAGCTTCAGTTTAACAAATATTTTCATGATTTAGAGTCACCTTACAATTATGTGTAAAATCAAGATAAAATAATGACAAAATGATGTGTCTTGTATATCTTTCATTAATAAAATGTGTTGGAGCATTTCTGCCTGGTCACCATTTTGAAAGGCTCATTTTAGTCTGATTAGATTTTCCCAGTAAACAAATGCAAATAAATGCCTGAATTAATAAACAAATAAGTAAATAAATTGAAATGAATGCTATATTTTTGATATCAAATATATCTTCAAGCAGGTTGTTATTTTTTAGCTCTTTTAATACATTATATTACATTTTTTTATTTGACTCTGTACATATAGATCTAACAGGAAAACCTGCAGATCACCTGAAAATGTAGCCCTGTTTTTATCTTTATGGAGCTGAAAGGATAAGAAAAAATCTGCTTCTAAAAAAAAAAGTTAATAATGGACAGTAACTGCAGTGAATTGCTCATATATCAAATTGCTTCCATGTCTGATAGGAGGTCTGCAGCATGTACACACTGATTTGTCATGGCTGTCACTCTTCCTGTAGTCACCCACTGTGTGAGCATCAGCCATAACCATTCTATAGTTATGCCCCCTGTAGGAAGCCAGCATGAAATGGACTTCTGTTCTTGCACAACGCTGTATTTTGATTGCCACAAACTCTGATACATAAAAAATGGAGCACAGTTAAGCTTTTTAAGCTGTTAGTATAATTGATGGTTGTCTGCTTTACAAAGAAGCTTCTTTGGAGACTGTAGCCCGATAAGGAAGCCACCAGGGATCCAAAGGCCCATATTGGTCTTCACACTGATAACATTCCCATTTAGAAGCAGGGTACAAATATTCTGCTTAAGCCATTCCATGTCAGGTTGATTTTTTTTTTTAAATGAATATCTGATCAAAAGATGTACAGTCACTACAAGGCAGTTAACATGCATAAAAGAAAAAAGTTGGTGGACTGATAATGAAATATTAATGACATTAAACTACAATATTATTATGACAGCGATGCAAACTTTTATATTATAGCTCTCAGCAGGTTAAATTTAGTGAGTACATAAAGACCATGGTAGTCCAATCAGATTTTGGAACTAATCATGTTTTAGAAATACTTATAGCAAAATAAGACCATTTGGTATAGCTTAGGTTTTGATATGATAATGTGAAATCTTTAAGGTAATTTCTTTCATTTTGTGTATTTAAGTTCCTAGTCATGAGCAAATTGTTATTATGAGACTGTCAGTTCTTATGAACTCTTAGATAAGAGTCTGAGTATTTTTTCCTGATTCTTAGCTTTGCTATCACTCGTATAGTAATGTAGTTGCATCGAGATGGTAACATATTCATTCTTAGTTTAATATTTTGTAGGTCATATAAATGGCAATGTTCATCAAGGTAACAACTTGTGCCTAAGAAGAAAATAGCCTTGAGTTAAACGACAATGAAATAAGGTAAAGATCCAGTCATCTTTTCTCTTACTAGTGACTTTTCCAGTTCCAGTGCTAGATATTATCATAACAGTTGTTTCTTGCACAGAATTCACATTCTTGACTTGCTTTTCCTTGCATTGACAGGCTGCACTTGCAGGGTTTGAGTTAATCTCATTGTTAGTTGTTGCATATAGAAAATATAACTGGCACATATACATAAATGGCTTGCAAACCTTTGCAACCTTTATGAAATACAGCTGGTCTCTTTAGAATGCAACTCTATTTTCTATTTGATTCAACCTGCTTAGATGGATAAAAAAGACTTAATATGGTGAATTCATGTTTATTATGGTCTTTTGAATATTTAGTTTTGTGAAGTGAGACAAATTACTACTGAAGTGAAAAGCATACAATTACTAAAATGATTAGTTAAATTAGACAGTAATGAGCATGGCTAAGGGAGTTGCTAATTTGTTTAGTAAGCCTGTCGGTTCTTCTTCCAGCTGAAGGCAAATTAGAAGAAAACAATTGTTCTCTGAGATTGCAACCTTTACATTTTGCAACAGATATGTGCTAAAGTAAGTATGAATGTAACACTTGAACCAAAAACAGAATATACTTATGTATCTGAGATTTCTCATACTAGAGTGATTTCATTATGCACAACCTGTCATTTTCATTTGCATCTCAGAAAGCTGTTAAAGCTAGTTCTGTATAATCATGTATCTCAGTTAAAATAATTACATCCAGGCTAAAAATACATAACCCTGAAAACAAATGGGCACAGTAGTGAAGAAATAATCAAGTCAGCTATTTTCTTATCTCATACTATAATCAGATATAGCAATGCAAAAAGTATTGCTCTTTGCTTGTGCGGCTGCAGATATCTTGTAAACTTTTGTCAGCCAACAGTGTTTTTTTTTTTTTTTTAACTTTTCTATTTCTATTACAGCACAATCAGAACTCTTTGGTTCAAATACTCTACTCTTTTAAGTAGCTGTGAATGAAGGATCTGATATCTGATATTTAATGGTGGGCAAATATTCAGCTTGACCATGTTGGGAAATGTGGGGAGGATAAAAAGTGTTCTCCAGCAGTTCATTAACCAATAATCTGAAATTACTATTTGCTATGCCATCTTAAGTCATCTAGTAAACAAAACATGTCAGTTCCACTGCTGACTTAAATTTCAGTTTCCTAGTTGCTCCCCTTCTAGTTTTTTTTGCTACCTCTGTCCTGTCCAGTCTATATAGTGTTATATTCCCTATCCTTCATTTCCAAAGCAAGTAAGCAGCAGTCTTTTATTTCACTTACTCCTTTAAATTCACTTTATTTTAATTTGGTAGAACTGTGGCATTCCTTTTTACCATGCTACTTTTAAAACCTTCTTATCTTAGAGATAATGTTAAGAGATGAAGCAACCTTCTAAAGGTTCTTGCCTTGCCTTTATGTACAGCTTGTTACATTTTTTTCTGACAACAAGTTTATTCTTTTTTTAGCTTACAAATAGTATTCTGTGCCATAAACAGAGAAATAATTGGCTTCCTAGAATATTGACTTCACTTCTAATCTGATCTTCAAAGCTCTGTTGTTCAATCTCTTTCTGGTACGTCCAATTATTTATTGTATCACGCAAAGTGTGCAACACTGCAAATCCAGGCTTTGATTTGTTAAAACATGATTTAGTATCTTATTTACCTCAGTAGAAGAATTTATGTGTAATCATAACTGAAATAAAGGCAGTATGGTTTAGTTACCTCTTGCAGACCTGAGTATGATTTTCATGCATTCCACTAGCTTGTCATTTTACAAGAAGCAAGCTAGCTAACATATAGATATCTTATTCATCCATAACATCAGAAACCAAAATATAGGAAAAAATTAAATTGTATGGTGTTATCTGGAAGGAAGAGATCAGGCATACCTAATGGATTGTGGACTGGGGTTTCCGTGGTGATTTGTGGCCCTGATTGACAGATACCCAGCAAAATTCATGAAAAGCAAGTTAAAGTAAAAAAAGCTTTTATAAGCACTTTCCTGCTGTGGAAATTGTCATTAAGTTATGTATTAACAGACTTTTTTTTAATTCTTTTTTTTTAATTCTGTATTCATAATTAAGTGAAAATGATGCATGTTAAGGAATATGAAAAAGCTAGTAAACAAAATAAGGGCTTGGATATATTAACAGAAAATAGATCTATTAAAAACTCCAAGAAATAAAAGACTACAGCACAAGGCATACAAAATACTTTCTGAAATGCATCAAAGACTATACTAAGTAGAGAAAGTACCTGAAGGAAATGCATTTCACACTGTAAATGTCCAGAAACAAACAGCCACTATTT
This sequence comes from Protopterus annectens, assembly GCF_019279795.1. Lineage (NCBI taxonomy): Eukaryota > Metazoa > Chordata > Ceratodontiformes > Protopteridae > Protopterus > Protopterus annectens. The sequence goes on along the minus strand of NC_056727.1, from coordinate 1,007,593,474 downwards.
CTATTTTAAAGATATGATTTCTTCTGGCCTCTGTTTTGCCATCTTAGTTAATTATGACATGTTTCTGTTTGGCACATCTGATTATATTCAGTAATATACTTGCATGATGACATGACTTAATATAATGGGGAAACATTAAAATGAGGTTTCACTTGTAGAGGTAATGAACTATGTCATTAGGAACACATGATGTACTATTTGAGTTTTCATTTAACTAGGGTTGGCCAAACTGAATTAACTAAGCTAGAGAAATATAATAAATAATAAATGAATATTATGACCTAGTTTTATAGGCTCACATTTTTATAGGCTGCATAAAATACATTTATGACAGTAAACTTACAATAACAGTATGTGTTCAAATGATCACTGTTGCAGTAGTCTTAGCTATATGTATTATATACTGCTAAGGATGTAACAGCTTCAGAAGCTTCAGATCACCTTCCACCTTCCATGTGCCTAAACCGTTGGACAGCCCAAGATGAGATGACAAAAAGATACGTTTGAACAACAAGCCCTTCAAGCTTTTATGTCAACAGAGAGAGAGAGAGACAGAGAGAGAGAGAGAGGCTGGAGCCCTGAAAGGACAATGTTAGGGAAATAAAAATAAATGTACACCCTCTGTCAAAATAACTAACTAAATAAATAAATAAATAAATTGGATGGAGGAGAGAGAGCAGCTACTGCAGCAATGATCATTCAAACATCTGTTGTTATGGTAAGTGTACTTACACAGCTGTACTATGCTCAGCATTTGATCACTGCTGCAGTAGGCTAAGTCTTATGAGTAGATAAACATAACTTAGATAGAATAGGAGAAGGAATGGCACACTGCTACAGTCATCCCTCTCCACAAAGGAGGAGTGACTACAGACCCCGGGAACTATCGCCCCATTAGCCTGATGAGTCTGATATGTAAAGCTATAGAATGCATCATCATGGACCTAATAAACAAGGATATAGGGAAACTCCAAACTTTGGATCCTACACAGTTTGGTTTTGTGAAGGGTAGATCATGCCTGCTCAACTTGGTTGACTTCTTTGAGTCAGTCACCAGAGCTGTGGATGAAGGTAAGGTGGTTCATGCGGCCTACCTTGCTCTGGCCAAGGCCTTTGATACCATTCCCCCTCAGGAATCATAGAAAATACTTACTAAGCTAGGCATCAACCCCTATATCACTAGGTGTGCTGCAAACTGCCTCACAGATAGAACCCACAGTGTGAAAGTAGCTGACTCCAAGTCAGACTGCCAAAGAGTCACTAGTGGAGTCCCACAGGGTTCGGTCCTGGGTCCACTCCTGTTTGGTATCTGCTTCTCTGAAGCCCAGGCCAACACGAAGGGACTCTGGCTGACAAAGTTTGCAGATGATTGCAACTTGGGAGCTATTATTAACTCCCCAAGTGATGCTGACATCCTACAAAACGGCCTCAATGAGACCAACTACTGGTGTCAGAACCATGGCCTTAAGCTCAATGCCAAAAAATGTGTCTTCATCCCCTTTGGGAAAAACCCAGTTCCCATGAATTACCGCATTGATGGTAGCCCACTGAACACAGAAGGCATTATAAGAGATCTAGGAACACAGGTTGACAGCAACCTCTCTTTTGACCACCACATTGCCACTGTGGTCAGAAAGTCCTTCTATGTGGCACATCTCATTACTAAGGGTTTTGCATCCAGGAAGAAAGAGGTAATTGTCTCCCTCTACTCTTCCCTCATTAGGCCAATCATCGAGTACAATGCCCCATTTGGCATGTACCTCACTAGACACCTGCAGCAACTGGAGAGTCCACAAAAGTACCTCACAAAGAGGATCCTAGGCCTTAAACACTTGTCCTATATGGACAGACTCAAAAAACTCCAACTATTCTCTGTCTCATATCGCCTACTTAGAGGCGATCTCTGCTTGACTTACAAAGCCATGTCTGACCCAGCTCTGTTAGAAATGCTACATCTAAAGAAATCACAATCCCTCCGCACCACACACTCCAGAGACCTCAACCTCACTACCACAACCAACAGAACATACTGGAGGGACAGGTTCATAACCCAGAGACTGTCCATGCTATGGAATAGACTTCCCATACATGTCAAGCAGAGCACCTCACTGGCCTTCTTCAATAGAAATCTTGATGAGTGGATGGGAAATAGAAAATTCACCCCTGGGATCACTCCAGTGGCTCTACTTGACAGAGGCACTAGGAACTAAGGTCAGGTGGCATGATGCCAGGGTAATCCTATGGGCTAGGCTTGTAAAGGCTCCAGGGCCATTAGCCTAGTACACACCTATGAACCTATGAATGATGAGGGTTGAGGAGCCCTTGAGAATGCTACTAGCAATGTCTGTCTGACACCTGAAAAAGAAACCATCTTGCTGCTTTCCAGAATATGTCTAGCATCCAAACTTTTCCAAAAAGCCACAGGTGAAGCCAATTTCCTAGTAGGATGAATCTTAACCCTGCATGGAATTGCCTTGCTGTGGTGCATATAACAAAATGTAACAGAATGAGGCAACCATTTAGAAACAGTCTGACTTGAACCCAGTTGTCCTTTTCTTCTTATCTTCACAAGAAGTGAACAACTGACCAGACAAACTAAAAGATTATGTTCCATCATGATATTACCTGAGTTGTCTGTGGACATCTAAGGTTTGGAATATCTTTTCTGTGTTATTTTTAGGTTCTGAAAAGAAGTTAGGGAAATGTATATCTTGGCTTAAGGTAAACTCATATGCCACTTTAGGCATAATTGAGAGATTTGTTCTGAGAGAAACCCTACTTATGTGGAAAATGCAATAAAGCTGACTTACAATATCAATAAGAGCTTGCAACTCAGACACCCTTGTTGTAGAGGACAAATAAGACTGTTTTTTGTGTCAAGAACTTCCAACTCAGCCTAATAAGCTGGTTTAAATGGAGTAAGTGTTAGCTTTCTAACACAAAATTAAGATCCCAAGGAGAAGCTACCTGTTTCCTAGAAAGATTCATATGTAACATCCATTTCAAAAACATTTTGAGATGAGATTTGACAAAGGAGGGGGATCCATGGGCAGATATGCTAAATGGCTGAAAAGTGAAACTTGATTTTGAAATGACTGTAGAACCATTGAAACTCTAACCCTGAATAGGTATTGATTCTTTTGTTAGCACCAACAACAAAACGTGTTCCACTTACTAATATAAGATTTTCTAGTAGCAGATGTTCTTGCCTCCATTAATACCTGCTCCACACCCTTAGAAAAAAAGGGCCTTAAAAGGTATTAAAACCCTATTATCAAGACAATTAGTTGTAGTTGTCTGGGGACAGGATGATTCGACCACCCTGGTCTTGTGTAAGTAAATCCAGTCTGTGAGGAAGCTTGTGGTAATTGCAACTGACAATTCCAGAAGAACAGAGAATCACTGTGACTGGGCCAGAAGATAGTCACTACAATGATCTTTGGGAAGTCTTTTTGAATCTTCACAATTACTCTGGATACTAGTGAAGAGAGTGGAAAGCATGCAGGAACATTCCCATCCAAGGAAAGGAAATGGCATCTATATTTCAGGCTTTTCTGTATAGAGTCCTGGAGCAGAATTTTGTCAACTGACTGCTAAAGATGGAAGCAAAAAAGATCTATTTGAGACATTCCCCACAGATGAATCCATTCTTGGAAATCCCTATGATACACTTCCCATTCATGATGATCTGCCCAGATTCTACTCATCTTGTATGCTGCACAATTTTGGTCTGATGGAATGTAAGATGCCTCTAGAGTGAGATTGTCCTGAAAAGGTATATTCCATGTTACCATGGCTACTCTGCACAGGGTAACATATGGTTTCCCCATTTTTATTTTTGTACCACATAACTGTGTTGTTGTCTGTAAACACTTGTAAAGGTTCCAATGACCAAAGATGTTTGAGAGAATTGAGACCATTTATAAGTGTCAACTTTTCTTTTATGTGTATCTGTATGTGTACTGGTCTGCCTCTTATGTTTCAAAGACCCTGCACCTTTATCCCCATTGACCCTGATTCTCTGGCAAAGACTAAACCATCTGTTGTCATTGACTGTGATGGAGCAGGAGGGGAGAATGGGAGACCTAGATTCTGAGAAATTTGTTGTTTCCATCACAAAATTTCCTTTTTCACAAACTACAAAACTGAAATCTGAAAAGTCAAGGGATGTTGATGCTGGTGCCATAAAGATTTCAGGTACCACTGGACCTTTCTCATGTAGAGTCTTACAAGAGGTATCACGATGCCTAAAATTCCCTTGCTGAGATGGAATTCTGAATAGAAAATCTCAGGACTAGATCTAAGTACAGATCTTTTTTCCCCCTAGAAGAAAAGCTCTTTGAACTAAGGTGTCCAGGAGACATTCCTGAAAAAATCTTGTGAGAAAGAGTCAAAAAAGACTTCTGAATGTTGTCTTGTAATCCCAGCCTGTGTAGGAGGGACTCTTTACCCAAATGAGAAATTCCTGCCACTTAAAAAAATGACTCTGAAAAGATAACCATGTTATCTAAATAGGGACAATTTTGAATATCTTGCAGTCTGCAATAGACTATTAGAGGACTAAAGACTTTGTGAACACCACAGGAGCAGTAGATAGTCCAAAGGATAAGGCACAGAACTGATAATGTGATCCAGATACAGAAAACCTTAAGAAACATCTGAAATCTGGACATATATGAATGTCATGATACACATCTTTTAAATCTAAGGTCACTAGAAAACTCATGGAGGATAAATGTTCACAAGTCATGGTGACAAAATGTTGGCCTTGGAAACTTTCACAGACTGGTTCAGAAAGGAAAGATCCAGCACTGTTCCCCAAAAATCATCTTTCAATTGCACCAGAAATATCCTTCAATAAAAACCTTCTCCCTACTGAGGAGGAAGAACAGCTTCTATCACCCCCTGTGCCAGCATATGTTAGACAACAGGATGGAAAAGAAGAGTTTTGTCTGGTGGACAAGGAGGAATTCTCTGGCAATGAGGGAAAGACTCACTGCCATCAATATGTGATGGATTATACTCAGAACCCAGCTGTCTTAAACTATCTGTTACCAACGAGAGAAAAGGAAGTTCAGACATTGCAGAAGGATAAAGGGACAGTCAGTGTAACCGCTCAGAGGGAAATCACTCACACAATCATTCTGACTTACTAAACTGTCCTTTGTTCTGGGGTGCCTGCTTTTTTTGGGACTATCCTGCCATTGCTTTTTTAACATGTATTTATCATCAGCCTGCTGGGACTGTTTGTTTTATTTTTTAAAGAAAGTTGTAGAAAGAGCATTGATTCTTAAACTTGGAGAAGGAGGGCTGAAAATCTGAGAGATCCCTTAAATCACCTTCCCCCTTTATCTCATTACACTTATTCATGACTTCTGCAGCAGAAGATCCAAAAACTAACTTTCCATCCAAGACAGAATTCTAAATTTCATTTTTGACATTCTCTGGGAGGTTTAGAGAATGAAACCAAGCAAACCTCCTCATGAGAGTACCTGTGGCAGCAGCCCTAGAGGTGATATCAGTGGATTCATGTGACCGTTTCAAACAATGGGTAGTCACTTGAGACACTGAAGAGACCAAGCTACACAAACCAGATTTCTCATCTCAAAAGAAATACTTGCCAAAATATTCCTCATGTTCTTGCAACTGGCAAGCATAAACTTCAGCATATGAGCTTAGCAGTTGAGAATTCTAGAACAGGTTTTGCAGAAGAATATACCTTTTCCACATGCTTATCAAAAGTCTCCCCAACCTTGTCACAAGGAGAGGGACTTGTATTACCCAAATGTTTAGCAGCAGTTAGATTTCCTAAAGCAGTTGCTGCTGGGTCATATCTGGGAAGAGTGTATAAAAACTTAAATAGACTGAGGCACTGTATAAAATCTTGCTCCTTTTTCAGACGCAGCAGGGTTGACTGTCAGGGAAGTTGCAGGCTTTAACAAAAACATCCTTCAGAAGAGGAGGAATACGAGTAGGTTCTAGTAATTCCAGTTGTAGCAAACCATAATACTTTCTAAGGGACTGAGAAGCATCACTGTTTTCCCACTGAAACAACTGATTCATTCTGGAAATATTTTCAGATAAATAGAATCCTTCAAAGGGACAGGCCAAAGTCACATTCTTATCAGGTTCTGAATGAGAAATCTCAGGTGACAACACATATTCTGTCTCTTCAAAATTATGTTGAGGTTCAATTCCTTAAATCTCTTCAGAAAATGCGGAATCCATTTTCCTTTTACCCAAAACCACTGAACAAAAGGGGTCAAGACCCTGCACTAAACCCAATAAATTAATCCTATCCATGATCACTGAGACAGGAGAAGACATATGTTTAAAGTTTTTGTTTCTTTTTTACAGAACTTTCTGAAGAAGCAGAAGCAGAATTGCCAGCAATAATCTCCCTAGTGATGGACTCAACTTTCTGGATAAACAGAGAGATATTTACTGTTCTTTCTCCCAAGACTGACAAAGAGTGGATCTCCCTTGTCCACCAAGGGCCCTCCAACAGCCACAGAGGATGTGTCTGACCCAAGTCCATGGTGGCTGTTGGGACTACATCAGCAGAACTCAAGGAACAATTTGAGAGGTCAGAGGAACCAGCTTTGGCTATAGGAGACTACCAGCCTGCAGCTGAGGAACATTAGCAGCCTGATGTAGTGGCAAAGACTATTTTAACAGTTTTCTTCTTTTTGTGGCTAGAAGAAGAAAGAAACAACAAAATTTCCATGGTTAAGTCAATAAATGTGACAGATGCCTAGGAAAGCCAAGTAGCAATAGCAGGTAAAACAGCTAAGTGGTAAATCAGTAAAGTTTTTCTTGATAAAACACAGTAAAAATCACTGTACACACTTACCCTTGACCTCAGATAACACGTTTCACTACAGAAAAAAGTAGTTTAAAACAAGATTTAACAACTATTTATCACAAAAGTAAAAAAACTAATGCTCTCATTTAAAAGTTTTTTTTAAATCACATGACAGTCAAATGAAACATTTAAACCTAACCTAAAAGATAAAGTTTTACAAAAAAAAAAAATATTGTTTTATGTCATGAAACATAAAGTGAAAGTTATTTTTCCCCCTGAAAAAGGAACTTATTGTGCCCAACTATGGAACAACAATAGCCAAGTGCCAATCCTCTAAAGCCTGCAAAGGAGTGCTCTCTTAGGCTGCGGGAAGCTTTGAATGGCTTGGACCCTAAACCTGTCCTTTACTCAGCTCAGCTTGAGCTAGCAGTTTTGGTTGCTAAAGGAGTCCTGAAACTTTGGAAGCAAACCAGCTGTTATAACTTTAGTAGGATATAACCCATATAAGTTAGGCTACTACAGCAGTAATCAAATGATGAATATCACTGTGGTTCATAAGAGTTTACTTCAATTCAAACTGACATTTTCAGTTGTAAGACTGATTCATAACAATCGATCACATGCAATGATTCATTCTCCCAAACATTAAGCCTTCACGAGCCCCAGCTTATCTGCAAACACTCACAAAATATTTTCTTGTGTGATAGTATCATTAAATGAAAAAGGCATAAAATATTCTAATACAGAATTTAAAATATATCATGTGGGAATATAGTAATATAACAAGTTATTGGCTGACTTACTGATTGATTGATTGATTGATTGATTGATTGATTGATTGATTGATTGATTGATTGATTAATTGATTGTTTTATTACATTTGTTGACCAGAATACTTTGACTGAGGCAGAGACTATTTTCAGCAGAGGCCAAGAGAGAAAAGCTCCAAACGATAAAACAATAACTTCAGTAGAAACTTGTCAAAACATAAGAAACTTGGTAGACAGTTTACCAAAGTATATATTCAAAAGTAGGGAAGTAGCAAAAATAAGATCAAAAAGATAAAAACATGTACTGAGCAATCTGCACTAGCACAAAAACAGTAGCAGCAAGTAAAGTGATAGTGAAATAATAAAGTCAGAGTTTTTGATTTTGTCAAACAATTAATACAGCATTAACATTTAAATATCTGTGAGTTTAAAAATTTCAGCTTGAGCTTCAAAAATTTTAATGTGCTTGTACCTAAGCATGATACTAATGTACAAAAAATATTAAACAAATTAAAATTCATAAAAATAATTAAAATATTAAAAAGTGAAATTATCAGAACAATAGTAAAAGCTAAACAAGAATTAAACTGCAAAGGTCTAATGAAATAAATGTCATAAGCCAATACAAAAAAATTAAGAAAATAGGAAAATTAGTCAGAGCAAGTGACTAAGTAATTAGATTGGCTGCTCTGAGATGTACGTTAGTACTGTTGCTGCTCCTGATTTGTGATTTAATCTGCAGTATTTGTCTTAAAACCAGTCACTTCAAAACCAGAGAAGTGATTATTTTATTTTCATTTAATGTCTAGAGCTACTGCATTGCTGACTTTGCTGATTTGATTCAGCTTACTGTACCAAGTACTTTTTGTTTAAAGTGGAACATTGCAATTACCTTTATTTTGTGAGAAGATTTATTTGTTGACATTTTAAGTGTCTGCTCTTCGCAGTCATAGATTTAAGCAGTTTGCTGGTTGACTGTTCGCTATTTTCTTGGTTGTTGTATTACTGTGCTATCTATCCCATTGCACTCCCTTTGGCTGGGTTGCCCTGAGCTATGTGGAGTGCATCAGGGGGTGGGTGAGACACAATGCACCATATAGTCAAAAGTCACTGGTTCTAAACTATGACTATAGCCTCAGTGGTTCCTTCTGGTATCCCTTTATACATTAAATTGTTTTCCCTACACGGGGCTGCACAAGTGCTCTGTCCTTGCTGTAATATAGACTGAGAGCATCTTGTTGCATCAGGCTGCAGGCTTCACCTAATACCTGCATGGAAGAATGTCTTGCTGCCCTAAGCTGTGCCCTCTCTGCCTTCTCACAGCACAGCAATGCCCTCTTCTCATCAAGACTGGCAGCACAAGGATATGCCTTGGTACTGCTCACTGTTCACAAGGTAAAACAGACAAATCATTTAATCCCAGTTTATTGGTAATACCTCTATTAGGCATCCCTCTGCTAGATACACAACTACATAGTTATATTATCATAATCCTACCTTGCTATATCTTTAATCACGTAGGAAAAAATGGTAATCCCCTAGTTTTGTACTCTGAACTTTTTGGTAATCACATTGCTAGCTACCAAACTAGACACTACAAATTCACTGGGAATTCCTCTGCTAAACACTTACTTAGATTATAAAAGCCTACTTTCTGCTAAGTAAAATATAAACATGTACAATACATATAACTATTTGGCCACCTTACTATACACCGGTTCACTTATTATAGTCTTTCTTATACATACATACTTACCTACTGCATATCGTTTCCTGGAAACATGAGACTATTACATGCAGCAACACCATCTGTTGCCACTTATTAGCACTAGGAATTCTGAGGTCATGTACTAACCTTCTCATTCTTACAGACAACCACTTACTTTTACAGCACATTGGATCTACATGTGAGAAGTGTTAACACCTACTAAAGTTGGAGGCTAGTCTCTCATTAAAATATGTTGTCAGTTTCCACCAGGGTGTCAGTACCCACACCCACTTCACATCAGTATGCCAGTCGCTAAGCAATAAGTCTTCATATGCTTACGGACTTAAGAAATCTCTCCATCAGCCTTAAAGGCCCCCAAGGCATACATCTGACAAGCAAGTTCCTCAGCAGCACAATGACATGACACTAACTGCACATATAGCACCATTCAGCAGTTAGAGCAGTCACCAAAGTGACACACCTAGGCCCTTAAGGTTTCACAAGCCAGACAATACACAAGAAAATATCCTAGTCATAGGTGACTCCACAGAGAGATACACAAATGCCCCAGGCTAATCAAAAAATGCAGATGATTGGTTGTCTCTCAGGTACCAAGATATTGCATTTTACTGGAGCATTCAGTTCTTTTCAACACAGGCACAAATATAATATGGTCGCTGGTTATCAGGGTGTGAATAACTTGAGACACACATCTTTTGATTATATGAAGAGTGACATCATGGAACTCACAGAGCATGCATCCGAAGATGGCATGCAACTAGTTTCCTACTGTCAATGAGAATTATTTCCTAATGTAAACATAAGATGATAGACATCAACAATTGGCTTAGTTGCTGGTTTTATTCCATGTGTTTCCAATGAGTTTCTGTCAGAAAATTAAAGAGATATGGTTGACACCCAACCTGCTTTGCAAGGGATTGTCTGCACTTCTCTCTAAAGGGCTTTTGTATACAGTCTAAGACTTTCTTCACCTCTATTATGCCTCATCATCAACTTAGCTAAATCAAATCAGGACAGTATAAATGTAGTAATGTTTAGAATTTAAAAGGAAAAGTAAGAAATTGCCCTCACTAGAAGGTCTCCAGACATGAGCAAATGTTGGCACCTGCATTGTTACTGAAACAGGGTACAAATCCATTGCAAATACACTGTCCCTAAAAGGATTTAATGTCTGTCATACTTTCATACTCTGTATTGATGGTTTCTCTGTTACAGGAGGTGGTACATAAATAATTTCTCCAAAATTCTATTAGACTTAGGCATATATGACAAGATAATGATCTCAAACTTTTCCATATCATAACTATCAAAAAGATCTCTTACAATATTATCCCTTTAGACTGTTGAGCTATAAATAAAATGGTTGCAACTGATTCTAATTCTGTGTTGCTTTCAATGTATCTTTGTCAGATCTACCAGTGTGTTATTTGGAGTAGGTTATTTTACATTTAAATCTTTCCAGTATGGTGTTGGTGTGTCCCACTTTAGGATGGGCACTTTACTGTTTATTAGCTTGGAGAATTTTTTGATTACCCCTGAGGACTTGTAGTTGAACTCACTACTGTCCTGGTGGTAGCCCGGGGTGATGTAGAGCTGCCTTTAATGTGTTGATGGACTGGCTTCTAAAGCCAGTAATAAATATGATTAAATGCGTGCTCCAGTGGTTTTAGCATGCAATGTCTTTGGAGCATGTCTTTACAAGCTGAAAAAGGTGGCCAAGGGAGGGGATGAGTATAAAGGCAAAAAACAGTTAATAAGGAAAAACCTTTGGGGCCATGCCATGGGTTATTTTTTGGAGTGAGCTGAAGCAGAGACGGGTGTGGACCTGGTGTGTTAAGAAGAGTTTTGGAGTGGTAGAGAGGGTTCCTGGGTGGACCTCTAATTAAGTAGTCCTAAGTCAAGAAGCACACTGGCATATATGATGAAGATACATTGAAAACACTGCAACATTAAAATCAGTTATGACCCCTTTATTTACAGCTAGACAGTCTTAGATGGAATGAATAAGATTCCACTAAAGGGTCCATTCACAACACTTTTACTAATAAGGAAAGAAACTAGTCAGTGACACAAAAAAAAAAAGCAATTGCTCAGAATTACTGTCATATAAATGACTTTATTAAACAGAATGTTTACTGATTTCCTATGTATTATTTATTTATTTAGTTGACATGTGTTGACCTGGTTAGTCCGACTGGGTGGAAGCCCTTTTTCAGCAGAGGCTCCACAAGTGATTACAAACAAGTAGTAGTAGTAGGTACAAAGATACAGAATATCAGAAATGTACAACGGTACAAAAAGAATAATGTAAAGAAGGTCCACTCTAAGTTATGTAGCAAATTACAAAGATACACTAAGAACACTGTAGCAGGTATGCAGAATATTTACATGAAAAAGTATATACAATCATGTACAACTGAAATAAAGCCATACAACCCCTGTAGGTGTGGGATATGGTAAAGGTGAGAGAGGAGATGTCACAGAAACTGGACTAGAAGAATAGGAGGTTATTTACATAGGAACTTAGTACGGAGGTAGATGAGGATTAGTAATTTGTTGTGAAGTGGTGAGGAGTTGAGAGTTAGCCTGGGAGTAGACAAGAGAGAAAAAGAGGGTTTGGGTATGAGAAGGATAAGAGAGGTAAGGATCACACTAGGAGGGTGGTTACAGAGTTAGTTCCAAAGGAGGGTATGGGACTGAGGAGGCAATTATAGAGGGTGATAACATTGACAGATCCAAGAACTGTTCAGGTAGTTTTTGATAGCAACCTTGAATTTCTGTGGGTAGATAATATTCCTGAGTTTTAAAGGAAGTTTGTTCCAAGCTAAAGCAGAGAAGTAGTTGTACTTTGTCCCTTATGCTCCAGTCTTAACTTATATCATCAATGTGTAATGTTACTTTTAGTTTTTTTTTTTAGTTTTGATCTTTGGATAACATAAGGTTTAAGCCTTTCAAAATCTGTAATAAGACTGTAAGTCACATTGGAGGTGAGGCACAGCCAACAACCCACCCCCAGTGAGCATGACCACTCTCGGGGCATGTCCTCAGCTGAGGCAAGCCCCATCTGTTTTCCAATAAACATCCAATGTAACTCATACTCTCCATGTACTTCTGAGCAGAATTCAGAATAAAGAAGCTTCATTTTCAACCACACTGTGTGACTCTTTGATCTTCTTACTGAATTTAAAAGCAGGTATTTTTTTCTAAGATTTTTTAGCATTTTAGCATCTTACCTTAAGTCTATTTCTAATCCATTCTTTGGGCCACTATCTATCAACGAAAAAAGGACCAAGTTTGTAGATTCATCCCCTGCAGAAAAAGCCCCTGAAGACACATCAAGTGACAGGAAACGTGTCCCCTGGAGACACAGAAAGAAGATACGAGAGAAGATTGCCCTTCAACATTAAACTACACAGAAAAAAGAACCTAAAAGCTCACAGGGTAGGTGAGTATATGTTGAGCTTCACTTTGTTCTCCTCACCCTTGGTTATAGAGGTAGTGAGTCATACCCGCTCAGCACACTACCACTGGATAGCACCAAGAGTCACTACATATATAGCAGGTACATATATATTCCTCCACAATTCTAATACACCTAGGTATATATGGCAAGATAATGATCTCAGAGGTCTCCATATCAGATAATTATCAAAAAGATCTCTTATAATATTGCAGGTGGATACAAGACTACATACATGGCACCCACAACCTACAAGACATTTTTAAACAAACTTACATCCCTCACTGTTGAAACAAACATTATTATTCTTCTTGGGGATTTTAACTATTCATTTATAAAATGTAAGACCTAGACTGCTACTAGTCAATCCACACAATGCTTAATAGATTTCATCAGTGTTAACTCTCAGTACCAGACAGTGTTCTTCCCCATCAGGGGCTCATATCTACTGGAATACTTATTCCAGATATGATGCCATTATGCTCCGCATCTATAGTTTTTCTTTTACTAGCCAGATCTAATGACCATTCAATGGTTTTCACCTTTATGACAAAATCCTAAATGCACGCAAACTATATTGCGTTTAAGAGTTTCTCTAAGGCCAACTTAGTGCTGCTAGATGATCACATAGAGTGTTTTAAGAGCCCTCTTCCTCTCAAGAAGCATATAGCCAACAGCACAGCATTTTCAAGATTTTCTTTTCTCATCTCAATGCCTGTATAATGTCATGCTTCTAGATATGACAAAAATACAACATGAGTTTAGGAGCAAACCCCTGTGGTGGAAACCTGGTGAAAATGTGCTATATGTGGTGGCTAGACTGCAAATGATCTAGCCAATCAACAGCCTAATAATAACCTATGAGCACAGATACAGCATGGCTTAAAACCAAATATTGAAAAGTATAGTATTACTCACTTTGGAAAATATGATCATCATGCATCTGTCTTATGAATGACAGCTATCCCAAAAATCTAAACATTTATTGGCAAACATGGTAACAGGTACCTACGCAATTAGCAATGTTAGCATGATGAGCAGCAGTGGTAGTGAATACGCATGCTGCTTATCACACCTACATGGATGCAAGCAACTTTGAGTGTCCAACAATAGTGTTTGCAGCCATGGAAAGGTTACTGCATGCAACAGTACACAATGTGACAAAATGGATCGCATATAGGCAGTGCTCAGATAACAGCACACGATGTAGCCCACACATATTAAGGACAAGTACAGGGAAATAATACAGAAGAAGAGGAAGTGAAATGGGGAAATTGTTACATAAAATGTAATATAATAAGTTAGCAAGGTTGTAGAGCAAACATGCTTAAAGTGTACTCAAATTCTGCAGGCAAATGTGATGAAAGTGTACAAGAATCATTGCAAACACAAAACCTGCAAGACTAATGCAATGATAGTTACTGTAAATGTCAATCCCACAGGTCTGTGCACAAATAATAACAGGCATGCTGGTAAAGAATGTGGATAGGGACATAAAGCTGCATTGCAGCAAAGGTGAGTGCAGATGTGATATGCATGTTAATTAAATAGTTGACTTCAGATAACAGTTTGCAAGGATGGAAGATACATTATGGGATGAATGAATAGAATGCAGTCATAACATATAAGGATGCATATATAGGGAATAGATGTATGAAAGTTGACAGAACAGATGTAATATATATCATCATGTATACACAAGAACAAAATGACCTTACAGCTGTAACATCATTTCATTCAGAAATGGACATGCTTATGCAAATAAATGACAGTGACACCAACAGGAAAGGGTTTCATCACCCATAACCATGTAATAGCCATACAAGTGTGGTATATATATGTAAATGACACATGACAATCTAATAACAAACAATGTACATAAGTGACCAGTGACAAGACTGAGTGGATGATATGTCAAGAGTCACTGACAATTTGCAAACATGTCTGACATACTGGACATGATCACATGCAATCATTTGGGACAATAACAGAACAACAGCCCAACTTCGGCAATACAATAGAAAGTGTTGTAAAAGAGTACCAATCACATCTCCTGATGGTCACCCTGCATTCCATACAGACAAACACGTTTATGGAATCGCACATCTTCCAGTAAGTCCTATATTGTGATGGAAACAATGTCATTATTAAACATATGTCTGGAGGATGACATGTAATACAGAACCTAATTGTCTTGTGAATAGGTGATGCATATGAGCAAGGAATGACATAAGAAGCATTTGCATCATGTCCTTTTAGATCACATGCTCGGGCAGGTATCAGAGAGATACATAGCAGTCATGGGTGCCACAAACATACAGATATCTGCCCCATAAGAAAGAGCATCCCCAAAGGGTGGACATCACTATCATACCATATAAGGTGTACTGACAACATTACCTGGTATGGCACTGTATGAAAAAGCTGTAATGTGTGAAAGCCACTGCAGTTTGACAGACGGATGTTACCAGATTCAAGCCCCTACTTATTATACAAGGTACTCTCCAGACTACTGGACTGACTACAATGCCACATCAGAGAGCAATGTAAGCTCCACAAATAATTGAAGTGAATGTGTGTGTCAATACAGGAAGTATGGATGTCATATGAACAATCAGATATAGTCAGAATGCCAGAAAAAAGACTACACATTTTACTGTCCACATGACACTGAGCATTACAATATGACTGATTTTTTGACAAGAATGCTGTTTCCGTTATGTAGAACACACACTGTCCTAGACATGAACATCAGTATATCTGAGTAGGTATGTTGTTAATGCCAATATTCAATTGTATGTGCAACAGGATCACTCACAGCATGATATGGTCTGAATAAACATTTCAGTGCCTTGCATTTACAACCTGCAATGATATATCATTGTCTAACATAAAAATGGTTAAAAAACAGCTACATACAATGGTGTTTATGTAATGGCAGAACATTCATAAAATGTTGGCCCTGTCTGGAATTGAGAAGCATGCAGTGTGACTATACCGACTAATGATATTTGGATGGACCCTATGAGCCACAGTGGAAGTCTTTAAAACTAGCATGGCAAAGCACCTATCCTAAATTATTACAACATCAGTATGTGAGTGAGGTAAACAATCTCTGGGAAGAGAAGGATTATGGATGTCTGTCACAGTGTCAATGGATACATTGTTACCATGCTACATGTCAGTCATGCATTGCAGTATAAGGTCCAACAATGCTAAAAGGCAGTGAATGTGGCTGTTGAACACATGAACATTTGACAGGAGACCATACATATATATTTCCCAAGATAAATGCACCATAGTAGAAATGGCACTACAAGTGTTATGTATGTGGTTATGGGAAGGCATTACATCATGTTCTGTCTGCAAGGGATATGTGTGTCTGTGACTGTTGTAAAATGTCAGCAAAAGACAGCATGTTTTCTCATTCCCCCATGATAGAAGAGAACACTTCCTACATATGTTATGTAAGGAGCATGGAAACCAATGTTGTCATTTCTGTCAATAAAAGCATTGGCATGTGACAAATTGTTATAGTTAATAGTAAGAGGAAGCGACATCTATATGTGTACAAAGGAAACGTGCATGACAACAGTGCTACTGACATGTACTGTCACAATAACAGTGGTACAAAGAACTCTGAGTAGTAATGGATAGATTTTAAATAACTATCAAACTTCACAAGCTAAACGTCATTGCCTGAAATGCAAGTGCCACATGACAATGTTAATGTACAAGTGAGACAGCACATAGTTAAATGGATGACATCACCACTGTTTATAAGCTAGAAATTTATGCTAAAATGTTTTTGAAGTGCACAATAACACTATACAGCTAGACATCATATATGTCTTTACAGAATAGTATACACAGTTTAAGAGTGAAGGGCACACCAACAGCTGGACTCCAGCATCCTACATATGTAGTCACACCATGTACAAAGCACACTATCAAAGTCACACAACACAGAAGAATGCCTACTCCAAGTGTGACATACTACAGGCATGATTAAAAGTCACCAGTGCATATGTTTGTAACACAGTCATGTCTGCATTGGCAGTCATACTAGCAAAAGTTAAGCAATGATGTAGTTGAACATCCTTCTTAGCTGTTTACATGTTATTGAGAACACTCTTACACATGCAGGTACCACAGGAGATGTCTGACATTCAAACAGCTTCAGCTCACTTGCAAAACAATGACTCCAAGTTGAACCAGTGGTGTAGACAGACAATGTAATGCTGTAATTGTTTGCTCTTACTGATGCCACACAAAAGCCTGATATTTGATGAATGTAAACATTTTCCCCTCTCCCACTTAACAAATGTTTGCATCACTTCCCCTCTAAAAACATTAATTGGCTATCTTTCAACCCATGACACTGTTATTTTAAGCACTAAAAAACATTTGTGGACATAGCATTGCCTAAATAAACAGAGTTGCCTTTGCATAATACATAGAAAATTGTAACCATTACATTAAAAACAGTATGCGTAGCTACACCTTGTGTATCAATGAAGTTGTGGATGTGAAAGGCTTTAGTCATCTTTTAGTTTAAAAATTGTATTAAGAGTATAGGTTGAATGATCACATGTTCCCCTAATTCTAAACAACCACAAACGCATACAATTCTACCATAGCGGCTATTGAACCAACAACCTATATAGATTTCCAACTTCAGAGACCAATGTATTAATTGCAAGTGCCACAGGAAAAATCTGACTGCCATCAGTATAACCTCATTAGTGTCTGATGTTGTGGATGTGAAAGGTGGCCCTAGGGGGTAGTGTAGTCATTTTAACATTTTAAAATACTATCAAGAGTATAGGTTGAATGACCACATGTTCTAACTGTAAACAACCACACACACACACACACACACACACACACACACACACACACACACACACACACACACACACACACACACACACAATTCTACCATTACACATATTGGACCGCCTACCTAAGTAGATTACACAATCTAGAGAGCACTGTAACACTCAAAAGTATCACAGGAAAAGTATGACTCATAGGGGACAGACTGTACTTTTGTCAGGATGTCCCTATCAGTGTGTTTCAGAGAGGATGTCACTGTAAAATTGAGATAAGGGACCAAAGAACAGTGGAATGGGTTTATTCTAGGAGAAGTAGATACACCACCAAATTATACACACACTCTCTCTGGCTTTCTCTTACACATGCATATGCACACACACCAGTCTTCTATGTTGGGTTCTGAACCTCCTACTTATTTATCTTATTCAATCTAAAGATCACTGTAATACTTGTAAGTGCCACAGGAGAAGTCTGACTCATAGGAGATAGACTGCACTTTTGTCAGGATGACCTCATCAGTGTGTTTTACAGAGGGTGTTACTGTAAAATTAGGGATAAGGGAGAAGTGACAACAGTTAAATGCATTATAGACAGGGGAAATGGATACACACAGTCTAACACAGAGAGATAAACACACAAGTCTTCCATGCTGGGTATTGAACTTCCTGCCTATTTAGCTTACACAATCTAGAGAGCAATGTACTAGTCAGAAGCACCACAGGAGCAGATACACAGTATTTCTATGTAATTGGATATTGGAATATTTGTAAAAAAGCAGTGCTTGGAAGAGATAGTACTGTGTATATCAGGTCGTGCAACAAATGCATTTATGTGCACAGGACAATGTAAAATCACTATGATTGTCACATGTAATGACATACATTGATAATGCAATACACAGACTGTCCTTATTGTACATTGTGATAATGTAAGGGACATTGACATGTTCCACATAATGGGGTGACATACACATTAACATTTTCACACCACTGGATTATCAATCAAAAATTCCTGTGACATTATGTTGGGATGACTGAACACTTCTATTGTCTCATATTTGCACAACGTGCATTGGCAAGACAAACATGGAAGTCATACATAGGACAATGCACTGCAGAATGACAGCGATGGACATGGTGAGAATACATTAACCAAACTGGTAACACCATGCAACTGTAAATGCTGCAGAGCAAGTATGTTTCTTCACAAAAGTTAATTAGTTAAGTTAACATCATTAAAAAGTCATGATCATCTTTGCACAATAGTAATACAGACATACAAACTTTGTGCAACAGAAAATTATTATTCCTTGATCTTTTTTTTTTCTTGTACTGATAAGATGATTTGCATTGCTAATGGCCAAGTTTTAGCAAATGCATCATCATATCTTGGAAGTGTTGAAATTACAGTAGTAGTTAGCATTACTCCAAGTTGCTCTGTGCCAACTTCCATGCAAAGATCTTTTAAGAGACAGCATTTACAATAGGTAGCAGGCAGATTACTGTAGCAGCAGGATAATGGTGTGCTAAGTAAAGGGGTTTAGCCAATATGTAAATCCTCTTGGTGTAGCTGCTTGTCTCTTTGGATGGAGTGCTCATACCTAAGCTTCTCCTTTTAATTCTACTTTCTCTGGATCCCCACCAAGCCAAGTTCGATCTATTGACCTGCAGTGCTCTATAACAGAACCAGGCAACCTTGGAATAAGTGCTATTTTCAAAATATACAAAAAGTATGTTTTATCCTCTAGACAAACTTTAATTGCTAGCCCTTGTTTAATTTCTATTTTTAAGTAAAGCACTCCATCACAGACGTTAGTTTGCCCCTCCCCATACTGTACTTCCTAACAGCAGTCTCCCTTTGCAAGCTGTTTCAACTATTTGTAAGCCCTGCTGTTTTTCTAGTGTTACTAAACCCTTTCTCGTATAACTTCTGGTCTTTCTAAATCCCACATACTCCTGGTTACAAGTGTTTATTTTATTTCAAAGAAAGATATGCAAAACAAGTAAGTCCAAAGTACCTACTGGTTTTCTTATTTCAGAATATTTGTTGCCCCCCCCACCCCATTCTGCATGTCTAACTGTAATCTGGCTTTAGATGCTGTACTATTTGTATGCTCTGCTGCTTCTCTACTTCTGCTAAACCTTTTCTCTTATAAATTCTCGTCTTCCTAATTTCCACATAACTCCTTGGTAAAATTGGCTTATTTTATTTCAATAAGACAGGTATGCAAAACAAGCAAGTCAGAGTACCTACTGCCTTTTCTTATTGTTTCTGTAGACTTGCATATCTGTGAAATCAGGGCCAGCCCTTTTCATCATACTATTGCTATCCACCACTTTTCTGGTCTATTCTGATCCTCCCCCTCCCCCCAAGAACAATTGCAGCCTAATCAGGGCCAGCCCTTTCCATTACACTATTGGTTATCCACCACATTTTCTGGTCTATTCTGTCCTCCCCCTCTCCCTCATGGCCTATTACAGCCTAGCATAGCTTTCTTAAGCTACAGGAGCCATTTTTAAAATCCTCTTGGTGTAGCTGCTTGTCTCTTTGGATGGAGTGCTCATACTTAATGTTATTTTTCATATTTGTTTCTTTTCATTTGTAAAATGTATTGATGTTGCTTTACACCATTGTAAAGTGTAATGAAGCTAGACATGTATTTTTATGGAAGACAGTATTTTCAGTAACTCTGTGTGCTTGAAACTGTTTATTTAGCCATTGTATTAGTAGGCTCAGATACTGTAGAGTATAGACTTGTTAGAGCTTTACTTGTGTAGAGCATTTATTGTTAGAATATTATTTCTTTGCTGCTCACTTTATTGCATTTTTTTAGAAATGCCTAGTTATTAGTGTGTACATTCCCTCACCTATTGGTTTAGAATGTGTTATACCAATTAATTGGTATCAGTATTCCTATATATCTGCAACTGCATTAATCTGTTGAATGTGATAACTGACAACTTGTGTTAATTTCCACATTATCACAAACTGAGGTATTTATCTGAGTATAGATTACCTAGTTTTTCTTTTCTTTCTCCTCTTCTGTTATCAGCTTTGTGTTTTTTGCATTTTTTCTTAACAGTTGCTGTATTTTGTATTAATATTGATTATTTTTCTTCCCAGCTTCTCCTTTTAATTCTACTTTCTCTGGATCCCCACCAAGCCAAGTTCGATCTATTGGCCTGCAGTGCTCTTTAACAGAACCAGGCAACCTTGGAATGAGTGCTATTTTCAAAATATACAAAAAGTATGTTTTATTCTCCAGACAAACTTTAATTGCTAGCCCTTGTTTAATTTCTATTTTTAAGTAAAGCACTCCATCACAGACGTTAGTTTGCCCCTCACCATACTGTACTTCCTAACAGCAGTCTCCCTTTGCAAGCTGTTTCAACTATTTGTAAGCCCTGCTGTTTTTCTAGTATTATTAAACCCTTTCTCCTATAACTTGTGGTCTTTCTAAATCCCACATACTCCTGGTTACAAGTGTTTATTTTATTTCAAAGAAAGATATGCAAAACAAGTAAGTCCAAAGTACCTACTGATTTTCTTATTTCAGAATATTTGATGCCCCCCCCCATTCTATACTTCTAACTGTAATCTGTCTTTAGATGCTGTACTATTTGTATGCTCTGCTGTTTCTCTACTTCTGGTAAACCTTTTCTCTTATAAATTCTTGTCTTCCTATTTTCCACATAACTCCTTGGTAAAATTGGCTTATTTTATTTCAATAAGACAGGTATGCAAAGCAAGCAAGTCAGAGTAACTACTGCCTTTTCTTATTGTTTCTGTAGACTTGCATATCTGTGAAATCAGGGCCAGCCCTTTTCATCATACTATTGCTATCCACCACTTTTCTGGTCTATTCTGATCCTCCCCCTCCCCACAAGAAAAATTGCAGCCTAATCAGGACCAGCCCTTTTCATTATAACCTATAAACCTAATGATAGTCTTCCTTCATCTGTTGCCTGCTACACTTCCCTCCCTCCCCCAATTCCCACCTACCCCAAGTGGTCCTACCTTTATTACAAACAGCAACCCATCCCACCCTTCAACCTATAAAATCACCACACCTATACTTCCTCCTACAACTTCTCACTACTATCCCTCCTACTCAGCTAATATGTACAAGCACACCATACCTATAGTCACTGCATGTACACTCCTTGCATACATCACATCTTACCAAATCTCCACCATTCCTGCACTCAACCACTACCACTGTACCACCACACACACCACCACTCATATCCCACCTCTACTCTACTACTCTCTCATCAGGTCAACAACCTTCCCAATACACCCTCTATATAGACTAGAGACCACAATACCTAAACTAAAAACAACCCCTCAATCTAACATAACCCTACCACCATACCTATTGCCCACAGAACACAATCAAAAAACTTCCCTTATAAGCAAGCATATACAGAAATTGATAAAACTAATAATCTCGTCCATATCCAACCTAGCACTCAACGGAGACATCCATCCTAATCCTGATCCCTCTATCTCCAACCCCTCTCCTCATAATCATACTACAAACCACATCTCCCAAATCACAGCCAATAGAAATCCAACAAACCTCCTTCTGATAAGCCTAAATATTAGAAGTATATGCAACAAGGTGCATGAATTCCATGCCACCATAGACTTCTACTCCCCTGATGTAGTGATCCTTACAGAAACATGGTTAAAATCACACATTATTAATGAGCAAATCCTCCCTGCTGGTTACAATATACTAAGAGTAGACCGACTAAACAAAAAAGGAGGTGGTATAGCTATAATATTTAAGCAGCATCTAGACATCCAGATCTTAAAGTTAGCAGCTCCCCAAATAGGTAAGGAAGAAATAATTTATGCCAACCTTAAAATAAACCAAAATAAAACCCTAAACATAATAGGTTGCTACTTCCCACCTGGCCGCAACATCCCTCCACTTGAAAACCTCCTCAGCTGGACTACCCACCACCTACCCCAAGAAACTTTAATTCTAGGAAACTTCAACACTGACTGGCAATCCTGCTCTAGCAACCACCCACCCATCATGTAAATCTTCATGGCTTCACCCAACTAGTCCAGTCATCTACTAGGATAAATAACTCCAACAAACACACTACCCTTGACTGGATACTAGTCAATAAGAGCCCCCAGTCATATATAGCAGGCTGCTTATCTGACAGCCTCAGTGATCACTCCCCAACCTTCTTAATAAGAAAACACCTTTAAAAACCAAAACCCATCATTTACCGTCAAATACGCAAAAAAACTAACTTCAACCCTCTCTCATTTAGCTCATCCTTAAAAGACTGTAATTGGCAACCTCTAAAATACCTCAAACTAGATGACGCAGTTGACTACTTTAATAAAACATTCCTAAGCATCCTTAATTACCATGACCCCATAAGACGTTCCCGAACTAGAGCCCAACAATCCCCATGGCTACAAAAAAACATGAAGTCTGAAATGAAAAACAGGGATAACGCATGGGACAACTGGCACAAAACCAAGACCCCCTCTACTAGGCAAAAATTCCTAGAACTATGCAATAGAACCAAAAAGCTTATGAAACTGGACAAAATCCAATACTACCAGTCTGCCCTTACCTCCTGCCAACATAACCCCAAACAATTCTGGTCCTCAATAAACTCCATCCTCCACCCAGGTAAAGTACACCCACTCCTAACTTAACTCACTCCTCTGAAAATATTGCTACCTAATTCAACAATCACTTCACAGAAACCATACTATCACTAGCTAGACAACACAACTGCCCCCCCATAAATCCACACCATCAACTAGAACTAACAATCTCCCAACTAGCTTCTCTTTCTCTCCTGTTCCTACCTCCAAAATAAAACAACTACTAACTGAACTTAAAACCACCAGATTAGCAGCAGACAACCTCCCAGGTGAATACATTCAACTTGCATCTGACGCTCTAGCCTATCCCGTATCACTCTTGATTAACAAATCTCTGTCAGAAAGTAATGCTCCTACACTATGGAAAGTCTCACACGTAATTCCCCTACACAAAGGAGGCCCCTCCACAGATCTAACCAATTACTGCCCCATAGCTATTCTCTCACCACTCTCCAAAATACTAGATAGATGCATTCATTCTCAAGTCTCAGATCACCTCCTTGCTAACAACCCTATCTCCAACACACAACACGGTTTCCAACCTAACCATAGCACCACCACCGCCTTACTCTCTTTCTCTAACACTATCCTATAAAATAAAAAGGCAGGTTATCTCTCCTCAGCTACCTTCCTAGACCTCTCTAAAGCTTTTGACATGGTCCCACACAAACAACTCCTCTCTCTTCTCAATAACCTATCCTTCTCTCAACCAGTCATCAACTGGTTTCAGAGCTACTTATCTGACTGCCAACAAGCAGTAGTTTGGCAGGACAACCTATCCCCCCAACTACCAGTCTCCATAGGAGTTCCCCAAGGGTCCATCCTGGGACCCCTACTCTTCTCTATTTTCACCAATAATCTAGCCTCAGCCACAACACAGGGCACACTCGTACAATACGCAGATGGCTCAACCATCATCTGCACAGCCCACTCCCTCACAGAACTGCAAAAAGTCACACAGGAAGCATTTTCTTCTATTGAAACTTGGTTATCCAATGCCCAACTAATACTCAGCCCAAACAAAACAAAATTACTAATCTTCCAACCCACCAAACATACCCTAGACAGCTCTTACTTTAACATCACAGCAAAAGACAACCCGCCATCCATCCCACAGAGCACACCAAATTACTAGGAGTAGAAATTGACAATAAACTGAATTTTGACATTCACATTTCCATGACCATTAAAAAAGTGCACAAAAAACTAGGAGCATTATATAGAAATCAGCAACTACTTACCAAAGCAGCTAAAATTTCAGTAGCAAATTCTCATCTTATCTCTACCCTATTCTATGCCTCTCCAGTATTTACTAACCTTAGACAAAGTGATCTAAATAAACTCGAAACCTGCTACAACAAAATTGCCAAATTTGCCACAGGGGCTTCCTACCGTACTCACCACTGTTTCTCACTAGCAGAACTGGGCTGGCTAGAGCTCCCCCACCTCCTTCAATGGTACCAACTCACACTCTCCCACAAACTAATAAACCAACCACTGAAAGTCCCATCCCTCCAGAATCTTCTCCAACCCTACATAACCACGAGACCACTAAGATCCAGCCACAAAAACCTCCTACAGGTCACAAGAGCCATTAACTCTGCTGGAGAAGCATTATTCTCCTGCACTATAGCCAAACTCTGGAACTCCCTCCTATCCTCAATTGCCTCTGTAACTTCTTGCACCCACTTTAAATCCTTACTAAAATCACACTTCAAAACTTGCCAGATATGCCCTTGCAACCCCCCTCCCTCTAATACCATCAACTCCCCCCACCCACTACCTCTCTCAGCCCCTGTCAACAACCTACTCTTAGAAAGCTTGGCTACTAATGTTCCCAGCTACCTACCACATAATACTAACTTCTTGTAGCAACAACTGCTAATGGCTGTTATGTACCTCAAAAACAGTTTGTATCAATTGTTCAGTGATGAATCTCAACTACATTTTAACCATGTTTAGTATGTCACCATATTTTAAAATTATACTATGCTCTACAGCTGTTTTACATCTGTTTTCTTCTTGTCTTGCATCCTTAACTGGACTAATGTCTATATTTAAATGCTATTTTTTAACTGTATAATGCAAATAATACTTAATGTGGAGCTTTTCTCCCCGGGCCTCCGCTGAAAATGGACCTGTGTCCAGTCAGACTCTCCCGGTTAACAAATGTAAATAAATAAATAAATGTACAGAAACTGTAGTCAGACAAATCATCATGACACATGTTGTCATCCGTATGCATCCAAACATTTTCAGCATTCAAATAAATATTTCAGACCTGAGTGTTATCTTGTTACAATATGCAGAAAATTGTGTTGGTGAAAGTTAATAGTTGACAGCAGATTTCAACAAACATAGGTTCATAGGTGGTTACTGAGCTACTGACCTGGATGGCTTTATGAGCCTATGAGTGTGTGCCCAATATAATACTAGAGAAACTCAATATAAAGGATCTTGCCTAAACTCAAGATCTTAGTTAACAATTACTACCCATATCTAGGAGGGTCATAGTTGAAATCCCCATCAGGAATTTATGGTTTCCCATCCAGTCATCCAGGCTAAGCTTAAACAGAGTCATACAGGGGCTTTGTTTGATGGGAACTGGTAGCCTATTCCAGAGGAGTGGTAACCTCTGAGAGACATATCCGTCTGTCCAGCAGGTCCTATTTATGTCGCAGGCCAGGTTAAGGTCCCTGAAGTGGGTGACCCTTGTCCAGCAGCTTTTCCAATAGATTTGGATCTGAAATTGCTCTGTAGACCAGGCATGATTCTCCTCTAAGTAGTCTGTACACTGCTGAATACAGTGACAGCGACTTCAGTATGTCAGTGTATGATGTGCTGGAGATCCTGGATTTTCTTGTTAGAAATAAATAAAGGTTCTAGGCTAGATGCTCTTGTGGGCCATTTTAAGCCTAGCTGATTTGCCTTTCAAAGGTAAGAATCAAACCCTATACCTTGTGTCTATAATGTAAACATATTAACCATTATGCCACCCCCCCCAATGACTGTACATAATTCATTTTATTACTGCATTCATACATCCAACTCATCTTATTAAAATTTACATTAAACTGAATAAACATAGCTTAGCACCGTGGCACAAAGACAGAGTAATGTAGATGAAAGTAATCAAATCCAAATATATTGTTATGAGTACTCACATTTAGAGTTAGTTGCATTTGTTGACTGGTGCAATATGATAGCGCAAATGCACAAGGTGGAAAAATAATGATACAAAAGGAAGAAGAAACACTGTTAAGGTGACGTGGATGCAAAGTCAAAATAAATTACCAATCAAGAAGGATAATCTTAGTTCAGAACAATTTGTCACCTACAGGTAGACCTAAATGACTGAACATTAACACTTAGCTGATGGCTAGAATAGAACCCATGACATTATTGAAAAAAAACTTTCTATATATTTAGACAGTAGCTTATCACACCACAAAGGAAATACTACTTCTTGGTATTAAAATAACACTGTTGAAATACATTGATATGCTATGGAAGAAGGAGGGGTGAACAGAGAGAGCTACAGGCAGATGCGGAGAGAAACAGCACAAATATATTTTGTAGGACAGGTAGGAACACTTGTGCAGTGTGTTAGTCTTGCTTATTAAATCATCATTAACCTGACCTGCCCTATGCAATAAACTGATTGCTATATGTACAAATATGGGATGGGAGATTGCAATAAACATAAATACCTAAACAGGACAAGAATTACTATGCCTACCTGTTGGGGCTGCAGTGTTTTTGAAAAGGATGTCTTGCTGCACTATTCCAATATTATGTTAAGGAAATGTGTTATATAGAGAGAAATACGGACATTCACAATTAAATATTTAATAGGAATATGAAGTGTCATGTTTGTAGCCTGATGTTTTGGCATAGAGTCATGGGTTTGATTACAACCCATGACACTATGCCAAAGCATCAGGCTACAAATAGAGTAATTATTTCAATACACCACATAGGAGCTCCTAGATGTTTGTATCCAGCAGCATAACAAATGCTATAGTAACTGTTCCTCAGTACTGTCTTTAGTATGGCTTTAATCTATATTCCCATAGTACAGAAGATTTAAGCACATTTGCACTACACTTACTGGACCACTGCATATTAGACTGAAATCTTTAGCTCTTCCAACAATAACTTAAACAGTGGTCACTGTCAGTCATCATTGCTGCACTATGTCAAA
This sequence comes from Protopterus annectens, assembly GCF_019279795.1. Taxonomy (NCBI): domain Eukaryota; kingdom Metazoa; phylum Chordata; order Ceratodontiformes; family Protopteridae; genus Protopterus; species Protopterus annectens. The sequence goes on along the minus strand of NC_056727.1, from coordinate 1,007,566,024 downwards.
CTACATGCAAAAGCCAAGGATGTAAAATGAAGGGTTTTTTACAGGCCATTTATGGCCATGCATGATGTGTGAATCTATTTGTGACCAGTTTGAACATGAAAAAAATGGTGGATAGGACAGTGGTGAAAATGGGGTTGGCAAGAAGAGGGTAACACAGAGAGAAAAGAATACAGGAATTTGCAAGAAGGTTGTGGGAGAGAACCACTGTTAGCCACTTCTTCATAATGTTAGTGTACAAATTTACACACAATTTCATGACTTTGCAGAGTCATCACACAAGTGCTGGGTGACAATAATGGAATAATGTTGTATGGCCAATTAGACCTAATCAATTGTGTCAGCATGACATATAGGCAAAGTGGGGAGCTATATATGTGGTGCATTTTTTTATTATTTATCACAGAGAGGGATGTTGGGAATAGTGCTTAGGAATGAGTGGGTCAGGTAGGTTAGGAAGTATGTGGAAACATACAGGACATACAAAACAGACAGGGATGGTGATAGAGACAAAGGGTTGGGGACACCATGATTGGAGATAGGTAGAGGACATCGGGGGTCACCCACTTCCAGCATGAGAACAGTAAGAATTTAGTCCTCACCCTCAGAACTGTCATCACTGTCTCCTGCAGCAGCTCCCTGGGTGAGTGCTGGGATTGGAATTGTCTTTGCAATGTTATGGAAGACCTTTCAACCCTGCCAATGCATGCACTGAGGTCTGTCTCCATTATATCCTCCACCAGTCCTGTCAGCTCCTGCCGGGTGACAAAAATTTCCATCTCCACTACTACTGCTCATAGAGGGTACCACAGCACTAGTAACTAGGGCAGAACTACATGACTTACTCATAGCAGGTAGGACATAGGTTGTGGAGGCAACACTGACAAGTTGTAACCCTGAAGTGCTGGTTGACTGTGCTGCCATATGTGGAGGTATAGCAAGCCAAGCCACAGTGTATGGTATACCTCTCTGTGATTGTCATCAGCAAGTTATGTAAACAGCAGATTGTTAATAAATTATAATCCCTCTGGGAAAAAAAGAGAGAGAGAGAGAGAGAGACAAGGGTGCAGGAGGCAAAAAATGTTAGTTAATTGGATACATGTCATGTAACACTACTGTACACATTAAACAAACTTTTATTTGGCAATACATAAACAACTATGATAATTTACTACTGCACACATTTGAAGCATCCATATATGATGGAAAAGGTATTTATGTGTTATAAAATAAACAAATATCACTGATCTGGTATAAGAAAAAAACTGCCTTTATTTCCCTATTATGCATTCTAACTTAATAATTACAATTACCATAATTTAATTATTTCTGATAGACTGTTGCTCAGTTCTTATAAATAATTATCTATTAAAAAAATTCTGCTTCTGGGTACTGAACCCAAATGGTATGTGACATTAATAGAACCTGCTGGAGGGACAGATTTGTGTCCCAGAAGTAACCACACCTTTGGAACAGACTCCCATGTTCACGCAAACACAGTACCTCATTGGCCCTCTTCAAATGCAATCTGGATAACTGGATTGGACACTGGTGGAACTCAATTTGGGAGTTCTACCTGTGTCCCTCTTCTTGGACACTGGTATTAGGTGCTGATCATGGACAAAATGGTAAAACATGGCTAGGCTTGTAAGGAGCCTAGGGCTGTTAGCCTAGTAACTTCCTATGATTTTATGATCCTATGCAGTAAAGTTGACATTCTAATTGCCTAATGTAAGTAGCAACACTAATTGGGGAAGTCATGCATGCTTGACATGAATAATGAGGTATGCCTGCTCAAGATGCTAATGTCTGAGGGAATTGAAATAATATTATGGTTTCAGTTTGTACTTGATTCATACTTACCCCATGCCTCCCATAGGTGTTTTAATCTCTCCTGGTGCATCTTATGGTTTGCAGCAATCTAGTCTGCAGCTGTACAATTAAAAAGTAAATATTATGAATTATGGAAAGGTGTTGTATAAACAGGATTCAATCAATGTTTTGTGTAACTTATTTCTGTCAATTCACCTCAGTTACATTCTGTGCCACAGAGAAAGATACCTAACAAGTGTATTTTCTATAATGATTGAAATCCAGAGTGCTGCCAGACATGTAAAACCACCAGGCATTTTTGAGCTACCTAAGGCAGACCAAACAAAATGTTTCACATTTTCCTTATGTAGTGAACATGTTTGTATGATGCCAAATGGAGAGCAAATAGAAATGACTTTAGAAGGGTTAATATATGTTAGGGAAATTACTGATAGTGAATAAAGAGCAATACATCTAGCAATGAAGTGAGCAAGAAGTAAACAATTCTTCTTTCTCATATCTCCTTACAAGATTAGACATGTACTTTGTGAACACATTATCAGACTTGTAGCTGGTGATATATTATGTGACAGGGGACTGAAAAAGGATCACATATTGTCAGCAACTGTGAAAATGGTTGAGTTTTAAACAACACAGTGGTACCACAAGATGTGATGAAATATACATTTAGATAATCCTCTGTAAAAGCATCACGTCAGTGGATATGAGCCACGCATTAGATAAACTTAATTTAAAGTTCATTGCACTTACACTTTGTGCCACAAGGAAAGTGAAATATCAGGTGCATTTTTCTCCCTGAGTAGTATCCAGGGTGGTGGCAGATGGTCAATGCTGCCTGTCTGGTTTGCAATATCTATGGCATGCTAAACTAGAATTTTCACCTTTTTCTTTAAGCCATGAAAGTTATTTTCACTCTGCCAAGTGGCATGCAAATAATGAAGAAAAAATATATAAAGCATTGCAGATAATGAAATTTACATACCTATGCTGGACCAAATGTGTTATGTTGCAAGAGGGAGATGCATGGATTTGTACCCTCAAACAAGGCATTGAAAGCAATTATTTCACCATACTTCTCAGACTTGCCACAGACAAAAACATACATTAACAAAGTGAAAAAAGTTCAGATGCACTGGTAATGTCACATTCTATCAAGTCACATTGAAAGTGCAACAAAAAACAAGTTATGAAAGCTGTCCTTTCACATTTGACTGTGAATGTCTATATCTGTGATATTGCCAACTGTTGACATAGGAATATACCCACACAATATTAAACAAAGGTGTACTTTTTCTTTTCTCTCGTGCGCATCCTTTAATTATCTATCCTTTCAAAATAGAAACTCCATCTCTGTTTTCATGCCATGTGTTATTTTTAACAATGGTTATAGTACTCCCTTTGATATGAACAACCTTTCCTACTGATGGCCAGTAAATGTGGGTATTAAAGCCAAGATTTGAATATTAGGACTCTCATTACCCCTACATCAGTCAATGCACTTGCAACCCTTTTTTAAGACTCTTTGCCCTGACACACCCTGAGTAGGTGTATATCAAAGAGGGGAGAATATGAAAGCTAATTGCTACTGCAGTCAGGCTAATCAAAGACACCTGTAAACCATTAACAGAAAACACTTTTCAGTGCTGGTCCTTGTATTACTAAGATGTGTGCATGTAATTGTGTAGGTCATTCCACCATGTTTACATTTCCTACACTTAGTGCAGTTTCTGCTATTCAGGAATGCTAATGATTTGACACCTCATTTGCATAATAATGATGCTCAGTGGCCTGACTTTGCACTATAAAAAAAGGTAATGGTGTGTCTAATGTCCTTGTATTCTACTGGAGAAACTGTTTTGAAACATAGAACTCAACACTGTCAATAAAATAAGACTTTACAAGATTTACCAATTTTCTACATTGTTGTAGTGTTAAAGTATGTTGCTACTTCTTTAGTAGTGTTTTTAGTTTAACATTAAAAGGGGAACTGCCTTTTTTTGCTGAAAAGCATTTGTATAATTTTAGATTAATTTACTTTTCTCCCTTCCTTTTGCCATTGCCATGTCTGCAGTTCTACAATTATGCAATGAAATGCTAAATGACCAATTAATTATTAATTTCTTTATTCTGTATTCATGTTTTCACAATTCTAGTAGATTATCGTGTTATAAGTATATATTAAGGTCTGGTGTTTTTATCTGTGTTAGCAGGGAAAGAAAAACAGTGCTGTTGTTTTCCTATTTCTACCAGTCTAAACTCCATAGTGGTGGAGATGACAATTATAAAATTTTAGGATGATAGTTTTCTAATGCTGAATATATATTGTGAATGCAACAATGTATTGCAAAGTTTACATATGTGTTATAGCCATTATATATTTATTTAACATTTTTTAACTGAGAAAGTCCAACTTGGAACAAAGCCAGTTTTCAGTGGAAGCCCAGGGAGAAATGCTCTAGATACATCTTTGTAATGTGGGAGGAAACTGGAGCACCCAGAGGAAACCCAAATGAATGCAGGGATGACATGCAAACTCCACACAGAAGGCAACCCAGCCAAGAATTGAACTGGAAAACCTCTTGCTGTGAGGTGACAATGCTACCGCTGCACCACTGCACCATCCAATATCTATAATATATATATATATAAATACAGATATATGATTTTTAAATATATACTTCTTTATATGTTGAGGGGGTTGGTTGGGGGAAATTAGAGTTGATGGAGATAGATTGGGTGTGGGTGTAATGGACAGGGCTTGTGGGGGTGGGTGGAGGAATGGTAGTTTAAGGTTGATGATGGGGGTGATGAAGACATTGGGGTTGGTTTACAAGTCACTTAACTCATGTGTAGTCCTGAGTGAGCACTTGCCATGTAGAAATTATTTGTGTGCATGTTGGTTGCATACAGTTACACTGAACTGAGCTGATAGACATCTTGTATATTTATCATATATGTAATTATGTGTGCCTGTTTTCCATTTCTTATAATACAGGGATATGGCATCCAGTTAGACATCTGTACCTTGTAAGCCACCTTATAATGATGCAGAAAATTAGGTGATTATTCAGGCCTTATGTTACCATGGAGCATTTCTGTTGGGGAGAGGTAGATGTGACCTGATATGATGGTGGCTGATCACTGACCTTAATACAGTTGGAGGACATGGGAGATCCTACTCTTAGCTAAGACAATAGTAATAGACATGATAAAGTCTGCCCACCTTAGGGCCATTGCTCAGGGATAGGGGGCTACAGAGAGTGGTCCTGCTACCAAACCACTACTAACTAAAACTGACAAGTTCCTGTCCACTCTCAGAGATCAACACAGCTCATCAGAGGTTTCCATCAGTCTCCTTGATGTTGCTGCTGAAGTGAGAACAGACCCAAAGAGTCACAAAATGACCTTCTAGTTTTGCAAGAAACAAAAAGTGCCACTGTCATATCTTTATATGCATACAGTTCAAATGCCATACATACACACACACACACACACACACGCATATGTATGTATATATATATATATATGGGTCTACTTTCATACACGAGCGTATATCAACACACATCCCGACCCCAAACAACCGACAACACACCACACCGACACCGCAACATACCGAACAACAAAACACCGACACAAAATACGCCAAATACACAAGCACACAACAACACATCCACTAACCTAAACCTAAATCCTAACCCTAACGTCCGACACTATCGCACACTTCACCTACCTGCACCTAACCTAACTCACTTACCCCTAGCAAGCACTGCACACTTCACCTACCTGCACCTAACCTAACTCACTTACCCACTAACCCAAGCACCGACACCATCGCTTCACCTACCTGCACCCTAACCTAACTCCTTACCCACCCTAACCCAAGCACCGACACCATCGCACACTTCACCTACCTGCACCCTAACCCTAACTCACTTACCCACCCCTAACCCAAGCCGACACCATCACTTCACCTACCTGCACCTAACCTAACTCACTTACCCACCCCTAACCCAAGCACCGACACCATCGCACACTTCACCTACCTGCACCCTAACTCACTTAACCCGTCCCAAAACTACAGTCCTCACTATCACACACTTACCTAACTTGAACCCTACCTCCGACACAAACACACACTCACCTGTCCCACAGCCTAACCCGACATCCCACAATTTGCACACTTACCTGACCGCTCCTAACTCCGTCACTGTTGCACACTCATCATGTAACGATCACATTTCCTTGTCGGTCTTTCCGCTGTCGTGAATCTCCTGTCGGTGAACCTACCTGTCGATGTTTAGTCTCCTCTTCAGCGTGTCGTGAATCGTCGGTTCGGTCTCCCGAAGTAGACCCATATATATATATATATATATATATATATATATACACACATACACACACACACATACACACATATATGTATACATATTGAACCATCAATAACTGTGTGAGTCAGACTACTGTCATACAGAAGAATGGATTTTGCTTTGAATTTGTGAGGGGCAGGCAAATGTTCACTAACTTTATGAGAACCTTTTTAATCTGCAGTTGAGAAGAGGACTGTTCTCTTTTTCTTGTTTCATTTGCATTGTGGTACTTAGAAGAATTTTTTTCCTTTCCTTTCCTTTCTTTCTTCTCATATAGGAATTTCTGGGTTACAGGCTGCCAGGCTTTTTACACATGGTAAGCACACATTTTTGTTATTATCAATACTTTATATACAGTACATTCAGGTTTATATGTCACTAAAGTTTTTGTTGCTTTAGTATCTGCTATGAATTTAACATACCTTTTGTATAAGGAAAATATGTGATTAACTTTATTCTCCATTTTTCTATTTGTTGTGTTTATTTTTTATCATAGATGATCCTTAGATTGGTACTGTGGAACACCTACTACCTGATGTTGAAGTATCGGTAGCCTCTGATGATGACGGTAGTGATGAACAGGCACAGTCTGTGGGTGCAGAGTAGTCTGAAACTGAGGTTGTGACTCCCACATCTCCTGCTCATGTTTCTGACACACTCAGTATGTCTACACATACCCAGAACACAGAGACGTCTGATATAGGACAGGTTGATGGTGACACAGTAGATCAGGCTAGTGTAGGTACTCTGGTTGCAGAGCCGGCTGCCTCTCACAGTCGCCATCCTAAGGGCATGTTGCCACATAGGAGAGTTGGTAGGGGTGCTCAGTGGAGGCCCACTGCCTATTCTCCTCCTGAAACTTGTGTGTCATTAGTTCCCACCAGATGCAACTGTAGAGCCATAGTGGAAGCACAGGTACATTCCACAAGAGCTTTGGAAGAGATAGTGCAACTACTAAACCTCATACATTCTGATGTGCATGACTTCGTGAATCATGTAGCTGACTCTTTGTACAGGATGAATGACAAACTGGATTGGGCAGTTTCTGTAATGGAATATTTATTGGGGAGGTGGGCATCCATGAGGCTGGAGATCCACTCCATCTTCTGGTGTTAGCAGACATGGACATGCAATATCCCACTTCCACAGTGTACTGTTCCTTCAGTTATTGCAATGTCCACACCCAGATGTGGTAGGTTATGGGGTCATGATTCTGGATACAGTTCTGATGAGAACTCTTCCAGCAGACATCACTCACATTCAGGTAGCACCTGGATGTCTACCCAGGACCATGGAAGTACCAGTGCAGGTCATGGCTGAGGTGGTTCTCATCATCTGGAGCAACAACTTTGATCTGAATACTGTACCATCCATGGCTCACTCCTGTCCACGATGCCATGACATAATGCTAGCACAGAGCTTTATTGTGTCCAAGCACACACACACACACACACACACACACACACACACACACACACACACACACACACACACACACACACACACACACACACACACACACACACACACACCATAAAAAATCACTTGCCCATAACACTTTACACACATGAAAACTATCTAAACAACACTGTCAAGTGCTGTACATCTGTTATTACTGGCCCTGAACACTGTAGACCCTGACAGATACATGTGTTTCGTACTTACACACTCACTTCTTTGGTGTCAGCCTTGCCTTCCTACAAGCCCACCCTATGTAAATAATGATGGCTGTTCTCTGACCCTTGCATTCCTCTTTGTGACTTATGACTTAGGGTTGCAAATAAATCTGATGTACACAGTGGATAGCTGATTCTTGCTTATTCACAAGATTGGATACTTCTTTAACTAATTAAATAATTTAGTATTTAAATGTTCATGTTAGATGCCATTGCAAATACATCTGAAGAAGCAGTGGGTTACACTGTGAAAGCATTTATGTTATTTCTGGTTTAATAAATAGACTAATTTTATCACATAAAAAGGTGCCATTGTTTTACTGAGAACATATAACTACACAGTGCCGTAGTATTGCCTTACATCTTTATATTTTCAAGTATCTTTCTCTTTCCCCTGGATGTTAAGGCATTAATCTGGAAGGTTTAGGTAATTTGCTTGTATTGGATTTATCAATATGTAATGATTTCTTGTTCCTACAAATTTGGGAATGGCTTACTGCTATATTGTTGCAGAGCATCATATTTCAGTTAGTATTGTCATTACAGCATTGGAAGCATTAAGCACTTCAACATAATGACCAAATTATCATAAAACCAGCTGACAACGGAGGGGGGATAGTTGTATTAGACAAAGATTATTATGATAGCAGAATGACAGCTATGCTGAACACCAAGGATTATGCATGCATAAGTAAGACAGATGTCATATATATTCAACAGATAGTTGCTAACAAACTTGAGGAACTATATGAAAATGGCTTACTTACAGAACAACAATACAAATATTTATATATAGAAAAAATTGATTCCAATTATTTATGGAGTCCCAAAGATTCACAGACATTTTGAGACCACCATTGCGCCCAATAGTTTCAGAAAGGGGTTGGGCCACAGAAGCCATATCCAAATATCTAGAATAAGAATTGAAATGTGTATCGAATACATTTGTTACTATTATTAAAGACAGCACAGAGTTTTTAAATTGTTTGAATGGAATAAAAGTAAATTAGCAGCTACTTGCTTCTTAGTCACACTCGATGTTAATTCCTTATTTACTTGCATTCCTAATGAATTAGGAATAGAGATGATTAAGAAATATATTGACGCCCATACAAATTTAAAACATCTAAAACTGGACCTAATATGTGACCCATTGCAATTAATATTAGAACATAATGTGTTCTTGTTTGGAAATAGAAAATCTGATGTTGTTAATCTTTGTTCATTCCTCACTGATGGGTTATCGGTTCCATCCTCAGAATGGAGCCAGCCAATATCAAGCTCGCGTCAGCCAAAAGCTCTTGAGCCAAGGTCCTACCCAGAATGCTCTGCTCCCTGTTACCTCAGATCTTGTTTGCCAAGTTGCTGAACAGCCGTGTCAAGCCACTCTCTCAGCTGTCTAATTTTTTGACAGTTTATATATATATATATATATATATATATATATATATATATATATATATATATATATATATGTATATATGTTTATTACTCTAAATTTTTCTCAAAAGTTTATTCTAATATTCTCCTAACCTATCGCACACTTTAGACTTTCTCCCTTTAGTCATTGCCCTTTATTACCCTCTTTTCTTACCTTGTGGTAATTCTCCATTGCCATCATTGGCAAGCCTTCTATTTCTCTTTTTACCCTTTTCTTGGGTAGCCGTTATTTTTTCTTTTGCTACTGTGCTTCTTCTCCACACCAGTTATGTCAGATAAGAAAAGGTCCATTGGTTTCAAGCAGTGCAAGGATTGCGGCTGTTAGTTATCACTCTCCAATGGCCATGACTTATGTGTCTACTGTCTTAATGTCTCCCACTTGACTGTAGATCCTCCGTGTGGGATTTGTAAAAACTTCTCTACCGGGACTCTCAACGAGAGGAAGAATAAGTTAATTTTGAAAGGTCTCCTCAAGTCTCCTTTCTCTGAGGCCATTTCTATGTCAGAGGGTTCACCCCCTCCTGTTAAACCCCACAAGAGGCGTTCTTCCTTTTCTTCATCAAAGTCACTCCCTTCTTCTCCCTCTGAAGATCGTAGGGAGTCGACTCACAAAAAGGTGGGATTGATTACTACTCCAGCACTGTCATCTGTGACCCTGTTGGTTCCAGGCTCGGCACCTCCCCAAATGATTCTGACTACAGCCATGTCTCCTTTAGCGATACCAGCACCAGAATTCCCGGTGCAGACAACTACAGTTATGACAGTTCTGTCGCAACCCCTAACGACACTGTCAGTACAGGTTCAGTCCCCTTCGGCACCATTGGTACAGTCACAATCGGCTCCAAATATGACTCTTCTGTACTCCACGGTGCAGACCTTTTCGGCACCAACATGTACTTTGGTGCAGTCCTTCTTGGCACCATGCTTATTGGTGGTGCAGACACTTTTCACTATGCCACTGTACCCTTCAGGGCAGACCTTTGCCTTTACGATGTTGACACCTTCAACTACTATGGCACTGATATCTTTGGTGCAGACTTTTTCCACACCATTTTCTTTGGTGCAGACTTCCTCGGCTCCAAGCTCTGCACCTATTGAATTAACAAGGACCAAATATTCCCCTTTACTGGATCCTTTTGCTAGCAGTCAGTATAGTCCTTTCCTAAAAAGGCCAGAATCACCATCAACCTTCTCCATGATGTCAACCAAGAGTCTTTCTGAACAGGATGTGTTGCGGCTTGTTGATCAGTTGCTTGTGGCCAGAGGTCTCTCCCAACCGTCGAAGTCCATGTTCCCTTATTCAGGTGAGCGTATTTTGCCTCAAACGCCAATGTATACTCCTTCTTCGACTTCCACTCAAGTCTCAAAGCCTATTACTCTGACAGCAGCCTCACTCCCTCCGACTCCAATAGTGTATCTCACTTTGGAACCAGCGTCGTCCTTGTGGCCTTCGGTGCACTGGACATTGGGCTCTTTTCAGGCCAGTGGCTGTGCCATTGGGGAGGGCATTCCTGGCTCCATGCCGATGTTTTCTATGGCAGCTTACAGAGACGCTCTCTCTCTCTTGTGGTTCACGGTCATCTTGAGACTCCTGGTCTGGGGGCAGGCTCGTTGGGGCGGGTGTGACCCCAGTTCCAAAGTCGTGCTCAGTTCCAGGCTCCCATCCCTCCTTAGGTGGGCCAGCCATCCAGGCCATGGAGAGGGCACTTGACTCTGCTGGCAAAGCTCATTTGTCAGAGTCCTCTCCCCCCTCTGTGCCACAGCTGCCACAAGCTTCAACTCCCTGACAGCGAGCAAAAGACCCTCAGGTCTCTCCTCATCAGGAAACCCCCTCTTTGCAGTCTTCCACAGAACCTCCCACTGAGGAAGCACCCCACAAAGGATCGTGTAAGAGGAAGCACATGGACTCCACTGAGGAGTCATTGACTGAAGATATGAATTTTGATGACTGGGAAAGGTCCCCATGGTCACCCTCTGATGATGTGTCCTTTGGTGACATCCTCGAGATCCTTAGACAGAGGGGTGACTGGAAGCCTTCTAATCCTTCCTCTGAGGAATCTGTATTCCTGCAGGCTTTTTGTGCCCTGCCCCCTACCTCCTGGTCACCCCGCCTGCCAATGAGCTCGTCCAGTTCATCATGCAGCATGCATGGAAGACTCCTGATACCATGGAAGTGATACCTAAGAGGCAAATATTATCGCCCCCAGCTGAGCACCCTCACTGGTCATGAGGTGTTCCAGTAGATGCTATGGTGGTGGCAACTGCTACTAAGAAGGATTTGGCAGAAGAGAGCCGAACTGTCCATCTGCCCAACAAGGATTCCCAGGTGACTGACAGATTAGGGAAGCATGTGTTTGCTTCATCGACCTTCGCAGTAAGGTCTTTGAATTATTTAGCACATTTTACCAGGCTTCAGTGAGATCTTATCAACCAGCTCTCTGAAACCATGGCAGGAGCTGTGTTTTGATGAAGTCTGTGATAATGTGGCTTCTCAAATAGCCACCCTAAAGTCCATCTCCAACTCTTCCATGCATCTTATTTCTCACGCAATGGAAGGGGTGGCTAGAGTGGCAGGTGCAGGTATAGTCACCAGACAACATGCTTAGATGTGCCTTTGTGACTTTGCGGACTCCTTTAAGGCTTTTTTCATGAATGCCCCCATACAGGCCACTTGATTGGCCCTAAAGTCAAAAATACGCTGGCATGGTGTGAACAAGATGGCAAGACCTTGTCTGCCATTGGTGTCAGACACTCCACACTTCAGGGATTCTACTCCAGAAATCAGGGGAGTAAAAAGCTCTGTCACAAGAAATCACAGGGTTCTTTCTGGGATGCATGTACCGAGTTCTCTTCTAGAGGCAGAGGGGGAAACTCCAGTGGAAGATGCTCCTTTCAGGCAGAGGTGGTCTGCAAAACCAGGGTTCCAGAGATTCTTTCTCTGGCCAACCCTATCAGCGGTCCTAAAGCATAGCCCAACTGCTCACCTCTAGAAGTGGTTGGGGGTCATTTCTCCTTGTACCCCACTGCCTGGCAAAAGATAACAACTGACTCTTGAGTACACCAGATTATATCCAGAGGCTACCACATCCCCTTCCATCTTTGCCCAGTCTCATCAAGAGTATTACCCGACATTCCACCCAGTCAAAGGGAAAGAGCAGCACTTGAAATCCAAAAGCTGCTACAAAAAAAGAGTCATCCAGACAGTCCCCCGAGACAAGATAGGATCTGGATTTTACTCAAGGTTCTTTTTAGTGACAAAAAAGACAGGGGACTGGAGACCAATTCTGGATCTCAGTACACTAAACAAATTTGTAAAAACATAGAAATTCCGGATGGTCATGGTTCAGTCTACCCTTCCTCTTCTGGAAGAAGACAACTGGATGTGCTCTGTAGATCTTCAAGATTCATATCATCACATAAAAATGGACAAATGTTCAAAAAGGTACCTTCACTTCCATATAGGAGCCAGTCACTACCAGTTTTGAACCCTGCCCTATGGTCTCTCTACAGCCCCCAGAGTGTTCACAAAATGCATAGCAGTGGTTATCGCTCACTTGCAACTTCAAGGATTCCAGGCATTTCCATATCTAGATGACTGGCTCCTCACTGCCCCCACCAAGCGTCTACTGGAAGAAGCCTTGCAGTATACTGTTTTAACAGCTCAAAGCCTTGGAATCACTATAAACTGAGAGAAATCCAAGACAACCCCAACTCAGTCTTTTGAATTAATAGGGGTAATGTTGGACATGAGAAATTGCACAGCATCCCTTCCAGAACACAGACTTCAGAGAATAAGACAACAAGTTCAACCACTGCTCTGTCACCACAAATCCCCCAGCTCAATCTGTACTTCAGCTATTGGGGTCAATGACAACTTAGATTACGATTGTTCACCTAGTCAGATTCCACATGAGACTACTTCAATGGCTACTTCTCACTCAGTGGTACCCTCTACAACATCCTTTGTCTTTTCAAATGAGTGTAACTCAGAGATGCAAGCAAGATTTACTCTGGTGGATGTCTCAAAATTCCCTTCAATGGTCACACCCTTTCAACTCCCATCAACTGATAGCCACGGTGAACATGGACGTCCCCCTGATGGAGTGGGGGGGGGGCTATGTCAGGGAAACTCGGTCCAAGGCACCTGGTGCGAGACAGAGGCCCTTTTGCATAACAGTGTCCTGGAACTGAGGGCAGTGCTTTTAGCGTTGCAAGCATTTCAATCCATCCTTCCATCAGGGACTATTGCAATCCAGTCAGACAACATGTCAGTGATCAGGTACATAGAGGGCACCAGATCTTACCTGTTATGCTGAGAGACCTTGAGAATATGGCAATGGGTGATAGCTTACAACCTCTTCCTGATTGCAACGCACATTCCCAGGAGCTCCAAAATGATAGCGAACAAATTGAGCAGGTGCATTCTATAGCCTCATGAGTGGTCCCTCAATCCTCTAATAGCAGCAAAAATCTTCAACCGCTGGAGATAGCCTTATTGCGACCTAGTTGCCTCCCCAACCAACTACAAGTGCAGCAACTACTTTGCTCTGATCCCAGCTCGGGGAAAATAACCAAGGTATGCTCTAATGCACGCTTGGCCTTTCTTTATGCCTAGCCTCTGCTCCACCTCATCTCCCATTTTCTAAAGAAAGCATGACAGTTGAAGAGCAAAGTGATCCTCATTGCTCCATATTGGCCTTGACAAGTCTGGTTTCCCTTCCTCTGGCTTCATCTGCTAGATCAACCATGGATCCTCCATCCATCCCCAATGTTGATCTCCCATCTGCAGGGTCTGAGTCACCCCAATCTAACAACCCTGAAACTGACAGCTTGGTTTCTCCGCTTCCTATGATTGCCAAGCATGAAAACCTTTTGTCCCCTGTACGCAATATTCTTATTGTACCTCATATAATGTCCACCAGACTAATCTATCTTAACAAATGGAAGAGGTTCTCTCTATGGTCAGCAAATAAACAAATAGACTCCTTGTCAGCCCCGGTCTCGGTCAGCCCTGGTCTCAGTGGTATTGGATTACTTATCACATCTTTTCCACTCTGAGGTGTCTGCCTCTACTATCCTTGTACATTTAGCTGCCATCTCAAATTTTCATATTGGTTTTCAAGATTCTTCACTTATGTCACACAAACTCTGTAAGACTTTCTTGAAAGGGGTTATCCACCTAAAACCTCCCTTTAGAGAACCCGTACAACCTTGGGATTTGGCTTTGGTTCTGCAAGCTCTAACAGCTATACCCTTTGAATTGTCATCTTGTGATGTAAAATATCTCTCTTGGAAAACTTTGTTTCTGATTGCAATCACATCGGCCAGGCAATTGTCAGAACTTCAGGCCTTATGCATCAAACCTCCCTATCTTATCTTCCATAATGATAGGGTATCACTGAGAATGAATTCTACCTTTTTACCAAAAGTGGTGTCAGAGAGATCTATCAACCAGTCTATTGACCTTCCAGTGTTCTATCCTAACCATTATAACAAGGGAGTGTATTGCCTGCACTCCTTGGATGTTCATAGGCAAATACAATTTTATCTGGACAGAACAAAATATGCCCGTAAATCAGACCAACTGTTTCTGGCTTTTTCTGAACCTAGATGGGGTCATCCTGTATCAAAAGTTACATTGGCTTCATGGTTGAGAAATTGTTTTGTTGTAGATAAAGGTAATACAATCTCACCTTGCCTCATAGAGTGAAAGCTCATTCTACATGATCTATGGCAACTTCAGCAGCTTTCCATGCTAAAGCTTCCCTCAATGATATTTGCTCAGCTGCAACTTGGGCCAAACTTCATACCTTTATTCTTCATTGCAAATTGGACTTGGCCTCCAGAGGTAAAGCTTCCTTTGGCTCCATGGTGCTCAGGAATGTCCTTCCATGAGGGCCACCCAGGAATACAGGTAGCTGGGGACTCTGTCCCATCAGTAAGGAATGAATGAAGATTAAAACCATCAGATAAAGAAGTTATGTCTTACCATAACATTCCATCTGTGTTGTTGATCTTCATTCATTCCTTACTGATGGGACCCTCCATCCCCCTCCAGAAGTTCTTGCTTGATCTCATGTACTCCTTTCTTGTAGGTCTGTTATGACCAGAGGTAGCCTCTATTTTTATCTATCAACTTGCAAACTCGATCTGAGGTAACAGGGAGCAGAGCATTCTGGGTAGGACCATGGCTCAAGAGTTCTTGGCTGACACAAACTTGATATTGGCCAGCTTGGTTCCAAGGACGGAACTGATAACCCATCAGTAATGAATGAACGAAGATCAACAACACAGATGGAAAGTTATGGTAAGACATAACTTCTTTTTATAAACAAATGTCAGGAGTAGCTATGGGAACATTGGTAGCTAATACGTATGCAAATATAGTCATGAGTATGTGGGAAATGGACAACATTTTGGACACAACCAACACATATATTAATAAGAACTTGTTGTTCTACAAGCATTTTGTGGACGGCATTTTTCTTATTTAGGATGGTCCACTGTGTCGATTAAATGAATATATAGAAGAAATAGAGTAGTACCACATTCTTAACTTTTAAAGAACAAGTTGACTACAAAGCCATAGACTTCCATGACATTCATACAGAGAAGAATAATGGAGGTAAATTAGAAGCTTCCTTATATAAGAAAGAAGTAATAAAGAATCCATATTTAGCAGCAGATGGTATGCACCCCCCACATATTTTCAGAAATATTATGAGAAATCAAATGGCCAGAGTTAGTAGGCTCAACACATTAGATACCATCTGTATCAAACAATTAGATAATTTAGTTAATGAATTTTAAAAGAGGGGTTATGATAAGCAAAAAGTACTAGAAATAAAAACTGAATTTATGTCAAATCAAAATAATATCTATGCACCAATTTTTTCTAATAGAAGTTCAACTAGTAAAATGAAGGAGAAATCTAACGTGCATAAGGAATGCAAATTTATTATGAATGAATGGCTTATGTCACACAGGCTTTTTTACTTTTCCTTTCTAAGTCTTTGTGGATGCATTCAGGCCAGTAAAGCCAAACCCCACTAACTGTGGACATGTCTTTACACCCAGCTAACATTTAATGGTCATGGACATTCAGATGTCATAATACCGAAATACATGATGTTCTTAAGGAGTCATTCGTATATATCCCATGGGCCTCTATTACAGAAGGTTTAAGGTAGCACACAGTGAAAAGTTTAAGTTGGCTAGGTTTTTCTTGTAGTTTTTACCAATTGGTTTATCTGTGTGACCTTTTTACTATTTGGTTTGGATGTTAGTTTGGACATTTTGCAGACACATTAATGGTTATGGACATCAGCTGGGTATAAAGATCCTATGTTTCTAAAGTATAGCCAAACAGTCCATTTATGCTGTGCTGAAGAGGTCATAAGTAGGCTGTAAAATGGATATCCACAGTTAGTGGGGTTTGGCTTCTTGTCCTGAATGAATCCTTGAAGACAAAAAGGAAAAGTAAAAAGTCATGGACCTTCAGAAGCCATAATGCTGAAACACTTGATGTTCTTAAAGGGTCATGTATGTATATCCCATGGGCCTCTATTACAGGAGGTTTAAGGTATCACACAGTGAAAACTAGCTTGGCTAGGTTTTACTTGCAGTTAAAGAAATTATGCTGTATTTGTCATTCATTTTTTTCACAGTCTTTGAAGTCCAGTAATAAGATATTTGCCATTTACTCTCTTAATTCTATACTTTACAAATGTTTCATTAAACAGCTTCCTCTCACTGGCATACCAGAACATACTCAGGTTGCCTTATCTGTCTGACTGATATCTGGCTTGGAAGATTTTTGATTTACATCTTTCCTGTGTCCCTCTGTGTGACTGATTTGGGCATACATACCCCAAAACCCGTGCTCATTAATGAATGCAGATAATCCAGCTACACATTTCTTCTACTTACTTAACTTTATAATGGGGCTTGACAAGAAAAATCTCAGAGGCAGAGATGTGATGGAGTCTTGTTTTACTATTGCCCATCTGGCTGTGGTCTAATTTTAATAAAAAAAAGAACAAAACCAATTTGGATATTGCAGAGTTGGCAGAATCCACATCATGGAATCATTTATAGCAGTACCTACAATAATGTCAATTTTTGGCCATGCTCAACTGGGACATCATTTACCTGTCCCTACATTCTTATATTTTGGATACCACAACAAACTCATATCACTTTCAGTTACTAAGTAAATGCTATACATATCAACATCATAGATTTCCTATACTGTAGCACACAGTAAAAACAAAATAAAAACTCCAACAAAGCTAGAACTTCCACTGAGTGAATTACCAAACCTCTTGTATCAGAGGCACATGGGATATATGCAAATGATCCTAATGAGCATTAGGTGTTTCATTTAATTGGTGATTCCGAATGCCCATGACTTGTTTCATCATTTAATGGATAATTTCAGGCCAATTAAATCAAACCATACCAGCTGTGGATATGCATATTTCAGCCTTGTTATGACCTCAATAACACAGCACAACCAGAATGCATTAGAAGCACAGGGCTGTTATACCCAGCTGATGTCCATTATCAATAGGATCACTGCAAAAATATCCCAAACAGCAAACTAAAACAATGAATATGAAGGTCACTGAAACACAATCAGTAAAAATTAAACAAAAACTCCAGGAAAGCTAGAACTTCCACTGAGTGACCTCCCAAACCTCTTGTATCAGAGGCACATGGGATACATGCAAATGATCCTAATGAACATCAGGTGTTTCATCTAATTGGTGATACTGAATGCCCATGACTTGTTTTATCCCTGAAACAAGAGGTTTGTGAGATCACTCAGTAGAAGTTCTAGCTTTGCTGGAGTTTTAATTTAGTTTTTACTGATTGTTTTTTCAGTGACCTTCTTATTCATTGTTATACTATATCACACAGAAATATAACATAGAGAAGAAAAATACTATGACGATATTACAACAAAGTAGACTCTGCCAGTAAATATACATATTTAAATAAATCTACTCAAAATGTCTGACTCTGTGGCACAGAGGGCTAGATTCCTGTCTGCCCCATGTGATCAGGCTTTGAAAACTGGTCCTTGCACTAGAGAAGTCAGGCGTGGAGGGGAAGAGGGATGAGGCAGTACCTGATCACCTCTCCTGAGGGGATGGATTGGTTTAGAATGAGAAAGAAGGATTTCTGGAAGTCAGTGCCTCTTATGAAAGTAAGGAATAACTAGTGTAGAAAGCCCATTAAAGAGGAAAATTAGCTTGTGCTTAGGATTAGTGTTTAAGGTAAAATCCTGAACTATCCCAGAGGGCAGTGTAAATGGTGTTGCCTCCCAACTGACCCACAACTCATTGTTGTGGAGAAAAGCTGAATGGACAGGTTGTGACAAGATGATCATCATCAGATAGTGAGGGCAAAAACTGCAAAATAAGTACATAAATTAACAAATACATATATATATATATATATATATATATATATATATATACACTGCCATAAACAAACTTTACAACAAAAGGAAGAAACTGTTGCAGAAAAGAGGAAAATCCCAGGATGCAAAAATCTCCCTTACCAGCTTCAGTAAGAAGCTGAGATCCCTCATAAAATCCTGCAAAGCTAGTTACAAACATAAAATTGTCAAAGATTCCAAACACAACCACAAGGCATTCTATAACTATGTCAAGAATATAAACGGCAATGCTCAGATCTGCTCTGAGCTACAACAGAATGCCATTAAATATACTGATCCCAAGGATATTGCCAATATCGTGGCAGATCAATTCAGTGCCAACTTCACCCCCCCACCGACTCCCTAAATGGCCCATCTCAATAATGGAAGATTGCCAAATTTTGGTAATAATGGCCACACAGGTATAAAAACGCACTCTCCAAAGCTAAGAATACAACATCCATGGGATCAGATGACATCCCGGGCTGTGCATTATATGAACTACAAAATGAACTGGCACCTCACCTAAGTGTCATATTTAATCATAGCCTCACCTCAGGCTTCATGCCCACTGAGTGGCGCACAGCTGCAGTTATCCCACTACACAAGGGGGGATCCACCTTGGATCCCGGGAACTACCACCCCCATCAGTCTGATGAGCCTGATCTGCAAGGTCATGTAGCGTATTATCATGGAACTTATAAACAATGACATTGGCAACCTTCAAACACTGGACCCCACCCAGTTTGGGTTTGTGAAGAGCCGATCTTTTCTCCTGAACCTGATTGACTTCTTCGAATCAGTCTCCAAAGCTGGGGATGAGGGTAAGGTGGTCCACACAGCCTATCTGGTCCTTGCCAAGGCCTTTGACACCATCCCCCACTCTTGAATCATGGATAGACTTACTAACCTGGGCATTAATCCCTACTTCACTCGATGGGTTGCCAACTGGCTTACTGACAGAACCCACACTGTAAAAGTAGCCGACTCCAAATCCAGCTGCAGACAAGTGACAAGTGGAGTACCTCAGGGTTCATTCCTGGGACCGCTCTTCTTTGGCATCTACTTCTCTGAAGAACAGGCCAACACTAAGGGACTCTGGATAACAAAATTTGCAGATGACTGCAAACTGGGAGCCATTATTGAATCCCCAAATGGTGTGGATACTCTACAAAAGGGCCTTACAGAAACAGATGTTTGGTGCCAGAGCCATGGGCTCAAGCTCAATGCCAAGAAATGTATAGTTATCCCCTTTAGGAAAAAAACATGTACCCATGAGTTACCACATATGTGGCAGTACACTAAACACCGAAAGTGTGATAAGAGACATAGGAACAAAGGTGGACAGTGGTCTAACCTTCAATAACCACATCACCACAACAGTCAGGAAATCATTCTATGTGGCACACCTCATCACTAAGGGCTTTTCATCCAGAAAAAAGGAGGTCATTGTCCCATTGTACTCATCCCTCATTAGACCCATTATATAATACAATGCTCCATTTTATATGTACCTCTCAAGACATCTGCAACAACTGGAAAGGCCACAGAAATACCTCACTAAAAGAATCACAGGCCTGAAGCAGATGCCCTACACTGACCGCCTTAAAAAACTCCAGCTATACTCTGTCGCATATCGTCGACTCAGAGGCGATCTCTGCTTAACATACAAGGCCATGTCAAACCCAGAGCTGTTGGACATGCTACACTTAATGAAATCCCAAACCCTCGGAGCCACATGCTCCGGGGATCTAAATCTTGTCATCACGATAAACAAAACATGCTGGAGGGATAGGTTCCTGACCCAGAGACTTCCCAGACTCTGGAATAGACTGCCCAAACATGTCAAGCAGAGTGCCTCTTTGTCCCTCTTCAAAAGGAACCTTGATGATTGGTTGGGAGAAAGGAAATTCACCCTGGGGATCACTTCAGTCAACCTTATAGACTGGGGTCCAGGGAAGGAAATAGTGTGGGAAGAAATAGCCAGGGAATTGTTATGGCTAGGCTTATATAGGCCCAAGGGCCGATAGCCTAGTACCAACCTATGAACATAATTAAATAAATAATTGCACTTTCAGGAGTTACCCCCCTCCCGCATAGATAGATAAATAAATGTATATATATATATATATATATATATATATATATATATATATATATATATATATATATATATGGGTCTACTTCAGCAGACCAAAATCCCACTTACATGACTTTCAAAAGACTGAGACAAAAACTTCAATCCCACTTACCTGACTTTCAAAAGACTGAGACAAATAAAACGAAATTCCAGAAGACGAACTTCTTGGAACACTGACAAATCACAATGGGTAAGTAACCACTTGGCCAGCATGTTGACCTTTGCCCCTTACCTCCCTAGTAGTACGATCTCAGAGTTGGTATATTTAGTTAGGGGGGGTGTGACTCTCACATAGGGGGATGTGGGTGGCAAAGCCCCCATATGGGTTGGTTTTCTTTACTTCGGTGATAGTCTGTTTGTGAGGCTGGGCACGAGCTTACTTACCCATAGTGATCTGGTGATGTTCCTAGTGGTCAGTCTTCTGGAGTTTTGGGTTTTTCATCTCAGTTTTTTGAAAGTTGGGTAAGTGGATTTCAGTCTACTGAAGTAGACTCGTATATATATATATATATATATATATATATATATATATATATTATATGTGTGCGTGTGTGTGTGTGTGTGTGTGTGTGTGTGTGTGTGTGTGTGTGTATGTATATCTGTGTCTATATCTATAGATACATTTATATATATCTATATATATATATATATATATATATATATATATAGAGAGAGAGAGAGAGAGAGAGAGATGGATATATGCATCAACTACTAATAGGCAAGCCAGGAAAATGTTGACATGCTTTACATCGACACACTCATGTCAACAAAAACACATCAACATGGTACAACATGTGCTTTGAGGCGTCTATCTATCTATCTATCTATCTATCTATCTATCTATCTATCTATCTATCTATCTATCTATATTAACTCCAAGATCACACAATCCCCCAGGCAAAGGGCATATCCATATATCTATCCTGGGGATTGTTGATGTGTTATAGCTGTTGATTATTTATGTATGTCGCTTAATGAAACAAAAAGAGATTACCCAGTGATAGACACCGTGGTACTTATCAGAAACCAACATAATGGGAGGACAATGATGCAGAAATAGGGACAGATTTGACATACTTGCTCTTTAGAAATCTGCTAGAATAACAAGGGGTTTGTGTGAAGATCAATTTGCTGAAGGATTTTAAGTCAGAAACTCAAATGTATGTAATTATTGAGTCAAATCAGTCCTGAGATCATCCCAGTGATATGGCAGAAAACCACAAATTTGATAAGGAGAGCACCAAAAGATATATATACGGCAAAAACTGGACATTCTAGGAAAATCTGGATAGTTGAAAGGTATGATAGAAGCATATGGTCCAAACACAGTGCAGGACAGTGTATACAGTGCAGAGTATTGTGAAATCCCATTCCTGACATTCTGTACTGAAATTGTGTAAATGATCTGTAAGGGTACATGGACTGCCATGTAAAATAAACAGTCAGAGGAAGTGTGTGTATTGAACAGAGATGCACAGATGAAGTGTAGGAATGAACACAGGAAAAGAGGACATGTGAAACAACCTAATGGAGATCAGATGAGGGTATGTCAATGGAATACAGTTGTAGCAGCAACACCAGTCACATATCAATATGGTACAGAAGGGACTGCACAGTGAAAAATGTATATTATGTGACTATCATACAAGGTGACATAACAATGGGGAGGATGTCAGTGTGCAATAAGTATACTTACATGAACAATGCAGAGGACATCTATCAGGGATGTTACATACAACTGGGGTAAGGTGCATATTTGAAGCTGTGCAAACTGATATGCCTGAATATGAGAGTAAATTCAGCAGAGGTCTCCAGCAAGTGTGACACAGGTAAAGGCTCACAGACAAAATTAAAAGAAGGAAGCACAATCATGGACAGTATCAGAATAATTCCACCAGTAATCTGATGTCCCTGACTTCCCAGATATGCTCAGAATTAGTCCAAAATGACAAAAAATACACCAAACCCACAGACATTGCCAACATCCTAGCTGACAGGTTCAGCACAAACTTCTCCCCCCCTTCCCCACCAAAGGGCAAATATCTATCCCAGAACAGTGCTGCCCCCCTGACATCTCAGATGCTAAGGTAAGAGCCGCCCTCTCCAAAGCAAAAAAAACACAGCATCAATGGGACCAGACGGTGTCCCAGGCTGTGTCCTACATGAACTCCAAGAAGAACTAAACCCAAACATAAAACTACTGTTCAGTCTCAGCCTTACTACAGGATATGTACCCAAAGAGTGGTGTACAGCAACAGTGGTCCCTCTCCACAAAGGTGGTGCCTCAACGGATCCTGGAAACTATCGCCCCATAAGCTTGACTAGCTTGGTCTGCAAAGCTATGGAAAGGATCATCATGGACCTCATAAATAAAGATATTGGAGACCTACAGACACTGGAACCTACTCAGTTCGGCTTTGTTAAGGGCAGATCCTGCATCTTAAACCTGGTCGATTTCTTTGAAACAGTCACCAAGGCCATTGACGAGGGGAAGGTGGTCCACAAAGCCTATCTGGACCTTGCAAAAGCCTTCAATACAATACCCCACTCGGGCATTATAGATAAGCTCACCAGCTTAAATATAAACCCCTATGTCACTAGATGGGTTGCAAACTGGCTCAAGGACAGAACCCACATGGTTAAAATTGCTGGAGCCATGTCAGACTCCAAACCAGTTACAAGTGGCATCCCACAAGGCTCAGTCCTGGGACCTCTCTTGTTCGGTATATATTTCTCGGAGGTACAGGCTAACACAGAAGGACTGTGGCTGACCAAGTTCGCAGATGACTGCAAACTGGGTGCCATAATAAACTCTCCAGCTGACACAAGCATCCTACAAAAGGGCCTCATAGAAACAGACAACTGATGCCAGAGCCATGGCATCAAGCTAAACGCCAAAAAGTGTATAGTCATCCCCTTTGGCAAAAACAAAGTGCCCACAAATTACCACATAGGTGGTAATCTATTAAGTATGGAAGAAGTAATTAGGGACCTGGAGACCCAAGTTGATAGCAATCTCTCATTTGACAACCACGTGGCCAAAGTGGTTAGAAAAACATTTTATATAGCCCACCTAATCATGAAGGGATTCACATCTAGATCAGGGGGGGTCATCGTGCCTCTTTACTCATCCCTCATCAGGCCCATAATTGAGTACAATGCCCCTTTTGGGATGTACCTTACCAGACACCTGCAGCAACTGAAAAGACCCAAAACGTACCTCACCAAGAGGATCAAAGGGCTCAAACAGATGTCATATGCTGCCCGGTTAAAGAACTCCAGCTCTACTCAGTGGCATACTGCCTGCTCAGAGGCAATATGTGCCTGACGCATAAAGCCATGTCCAACCCGGAATTAATGGACATGCTGCACCTCAGAAAATCCAAATCCCATCGAGCTACGCGCTCGAGAGACTTGAACCTCAGCACTGAAATAAATCGGACATGCTGGAGGGACAGATTCACAACCCAGAGGCTCCCTTCACTCTGGAATAAAATCCCAGTCCAGCTTAGGCAGAGTCCCTCATTGACTCTCTTCAAGAGGAATTTTGATGAGTGGATGGGAGATAGTAGGTTTACCCCAGGTATCACTTCTGTGTCACTGTTAGACAGAGGCACAGTATACTAACCTCGAAAAGGGCATAGAAAAATTCATTTAAAATGGGTGGCGAAAGCCAAACACACTCTGGCTAGGCTTATAAATGCCCTAGGGCAGATAGCCTAGTATGAACCTATGAACCTATAACATGTGATTTAGAGTGATCAGAGATAATTTTGCACAAGCACACTTGTACAACTATTATGACATGTCCACACTCTAGGAGGGTAATCACACAAACTGTCCTGGTACAGTAACATCTGCTGGATATGTTGGGAGGGACACAGCTGTACCTGTATGTGACATTATGATCAATACAGGCTACATGACTGCTGTGTATGGTGTATGTATATATATATATATATATATATATATATATATATATATATATATATATATATATATGTATATATATATATGTATATATATATATATATATATATATATAGATATATATATAGATAGATATATGTGTATATATATATATATATATATATATATATATATATATATAGATATCTACATGTATATATGGGTCTACTGCTCTACATCGAAAATACACTTCTTCGAAATAGAGCAGTAGACCCTACACTTCAGTGAAAGTCCACTTAAACGAAAGTGCACTTTCGCTGAAGTCTAGTTCCTCAGGCTACCGAAAAAAAAAAAAACACTAAAACATGTTTTGCAGGGGCAAGCCCCCCAGCACCCCCCACACACCCTTAAATATATCAACTCCGAGATCGCACCACAGCGGGGAAAAGGGAGTATTCCCATTTCGCGCTGTAGTGTTACTTCTGAAGTCAATGTTTGAAGTTTCACTACTTCGAACAAGTAGACTCGGTGAGGTGGGGTTCGAAGTAGTGAAACTTCGAACAGATTGACATATCCCATATATATATATATATATATATATATATATATATATATATATATATATATATATATGTGTGTGTGTGTGTGTCTATATGACACAATCTACACTGTTACAAATTTTACCCATGCCATTTATGTTGTTAAACAGCTATGTATATACTGAGTGCATTACTGAAACAGGTAGCACACATGCGTCTGGTGTAACAACTTGATGTGGGTTCCACACCATCACACAGTAATGTTTATGCTACAAAACAAATACCTAGGTATGGCCAGTAAAATTTGTGACAGCTCACTGTGACAAAGAAAGCACACTTCAGTTACACATCACTGGAAGATGTGTAGAGAGGTACATGAAGAAGGGTGGATTGTACTCCGTTATTGGTGTGATGAAGGCTGTGAACTATGGAGGTATTATGGCCTCTGATGTGGATGTCCTTCACATACTCAGTAGTTGTGTTTGGAACAGGGGAGTAGTCAGCACTGTGACCACATGCTAGTGGACATTCCACTTACCATATACCCCTGGACACAGGTCACACGCCTATTCATCTTCTTATAGGTTCTACATTATACTTGGATTGTGTGTTTGTTTTCCTGATGTAACAAATCCCCCCATGTTTTTGTGTCATTGCAGGCGATGTCATGGCGTTGGGAGGAATTTTGGTGTGTTTTGATACTGCCTGTATTATACTAATATCACAGCTGGAGTCAATGACTGCCCACAATCTGCAGTCCTTCAGACAACTGTTTGGACACAGGACGGGAATGTCATCTGTGATGTCTTTCAAATAATGGACAGGAATGGGGCTAGCAGACAGCTCTGATGTATAGGTCATTTCACATATGTCAACATATTTAGATCCCACGTATGTGATACAGTGGTCTACTCATTTGATGATATAGGTGTATATGGCCACATCTTACATTGTTGAGTGAATACCTTAGTGTAGATTTGTGTCAAATGCCTTGGGCTTGTCAAGTTCAAAAGGATTATAGGGTTGCCTTCATGAATGCTCTCAATTACCTCTTTGAGGACATCTAACAGATGTAACAGACATGATATAGCGTTAACAACTAACACAGGTCTGTTGCGCACAGCCGGGATATCAACAGTGTCCATTTAGAAAAGATCCATGATGACATGTTGGTCTACCTCCCTCACAGATTAGGAGAGTCAGGATGTGTCTATACATGCATGAATCTGCTGCTGTCCCCCCAAAGTCAGACGGATGCATGTTGATTTACACCCTTATACAGGAACATAGTCTGTGTGGAGGGTGTGTTGAAGTGTGTATTCAACTATGTCAGGAAGGTGTATGTGACTAGTCATGTGATAATAAGTCTGTGATGTTGTCATGGTCCATTGATTATGTGTGACAGCCCTGGATGAAGGTAAGACAGTGCATACTGGCTAGCCTCAACTGGCCTAGGGGTTGAACACAATCCCCCAAGCAGGTATCATTGAGAAACTCTCCCAGCTGGGGATTAAACCTTATGTCACAAGATGGGTAGCTAACTGGTTCACTGACAGAACATACTGTGAAAGTTGTGAATCAACCTCTGTCGATAGAGCTGTCACCATTGGTATACCCCAGGGATATGTGCTTGGCCCTTTACTGTTTGGAATCTATTTCTCAACAGTTCAGGCTACAGTATATGGCCATTGGCTTACCATGTTTGCTAATTCTTGTACACTGGGTGCAATCATTGAGTCCACCTATGATGATAACATACTATAGGAGGGGCTAACACAGATTTGTGACAAAGCCACACAGTCTACATATAAATGCAAAAAATGTGTCTTTATTTTGGCCTTCTTAAAAAGTGGAATTCCCTGCTAATTACAGCATTGATGACAGTCCTACTATGCTGAAACCCAGCGATACAAGCACTAGGAACACGCATACATAGAAATCTGAAGTTCAACCACCAAGTGTCCACCCTGGTATTGAAAGTCTATGTTGTGCACATCATAAGTCATGCCATCATATTCAGATCTCAGGAGTATATTACAGTACTGCAATATACACCTTCAAATGGAGAGATGAAAAGTCAGCAAGCAAAGGAGAGTAATAGTGCTGAAATTGAATTCACCCCCAAGTCTTGGTGAGTACCTTCACGAGGTGGACCCCATTTTCAAAAACCCTCACCATGGTGACACTGATATATAGACTGTATTTATATAGCATATATCATGAATAGAAGTTAGTCAAAAACAAAAAAAAGATAGCTAGGTGCACAAGACTCAGGATAAAAAAGTGCCCAATCCTGGTAGGCACACCATTGCCAGGACTGGCAAAGATGACAGTGTAGAATCCTGAAAACATGAAAACAGCACTACAATGGGGTCAGGCCAGGCCCAGGGGGATGATGCCCCCCCCCCTGTTGTAGAAGGAAGTAGTAGTCCACAAAAATCACAAAAACTGATAGGCCAAAGAAGAGCCATAAAAATGATAAAGTGGACTACTGAGGATAAGAAAGAAATTATGTATTGTTACTACTATGTAAAAAGTCCATAATTTCCAGATACGAGATATACAAAATGATTAAGAGAGAAATTAAAGGAAAGAAAAATACTTCCACAAGAAAAATTGTCAGAAACTTCAAATGATAATTTGTGTTCATTAATACAACAGATTTGTGAAAAACAGTATATAGATCAAGAAACATTGATCTGTTTGGAAAAAGAAGCATCTGAGGAAGTACAAAAATGTAAACAACAAAACCAAGAGATATTTGAAAAGTATAAAAAAGAAATATGGACATGAGAAAGAAAGAGATTAGATATGGTGCAATATTTATGCAAAGGAGAAAGCCTAATTAATCAATGTAAAGAAAGTAGCCTCTAAGATATTTGAAGAGAAATACAGGCAAAGGCATTGGGATATGGAAACCTTCACTATAAAAAATAATATCACAAAGATGGAACGTAGAAAAGATGATCAGTAAAGTAGAAGTTAAAAAAATAGAAGTTGAAGTTATAGAGTGCCTGCAAAGTGAAGGATATGATGTAGAAGGTGTAACACAAGTTACATCACAGCAGGATGGAGTGAGACCCCAAAACAGGGAGAAACAGGAAGATCAGGAAACTTCTGAAGAAGAAATATGGACATCAGAAAGAAAAATAAATTTAATATGGTGTAATATTTCTGCAAAGAAGAAAGCAAAACTAAGCAATACAAAAAGAGCAGCACCAAAGATATTTGAAGAGAAATACAGACAAAGGAATCCAGACATGGAAAACTTTACAATACAAAAAATAAGACAAAGAGGAAATGTAGAAAAGGAGATTAGTAATGGAGAAGTTAAAGAAATAGAAACTAAGGTTATGGACTACCTACAAAGGGAAGGATTTAGGGTAGAAAATCTAATTCAGAAAGCATCACAAAAGGATAGAGTAATGGATATCCAAATTAAGGGAAAACCAGTGGACCAAGAAGCAATCGGCCAGGTGCCATATGAAGATCATTTGGAGCCTTCCACAGAAAATGAGTATAAATGTTCACTTGAAGCTGGGCAGCAAGGGAATGAACAAGAAACTGTGGAAACTCTGATGCAGTCAATGTTGACGATTGATAGGCCAGTGAGTTCCCATATGATAGAGCAACAGATGGCACAGGATGAAATTGATGAGACTGTGTCACAGGAAGATGCTATAGAACCTTCTATAGAATGCTTGCAGGAATTGGAAAACAAGGGATGTGCCCTCAGTTTGGAAGAAAATGAGCTAAGAGAAGAATTGCTTGATGCTAAATTTAATAGATATGGACAAATATATCAAGATCAATGAAAGAAATAGACTGCAGAAGGTTAATAAAACCCAAAAAGTCACAAGTCTGATAAAACACATGAACACAGTAATTAGGAGTGGTCATAGAGATCCATGCAATATAATAGAAGTAAACAAGATACATTACTGTGCAGCTAAATTAATAACTGATAAAGTTCTACCATAAGAAAACAGAGTAGTGAGGGAAAGGAAGGGGAAGGGTCAAATACCATAATTGAAATATCGAATAGAGAAAATTATAAAGCAATTAAGACAAGAAGTGTCACTGTCAGAAAACTACAGAAGAGGGAATAGATCAAGAAAAATTCTAGGCAAGATAGACGTGGTAAAAGCAATGCACAATATTAGAACAGATCAGCATCTATCATGCACTATTGCAAATAACAAACTAAAAATTTCAGCACAGGCGGAAAAACTTAGAAGATACAAAGATCAATATAAAGTAAAAGTGCAAAATAAGCAATTTATTGATGACCCAAAAGGTTTTATAGAGAAGTGGGAAATAAGGTAAAAGGAATTGAAAGACCGCCAAAAAAAGAAGAAATAGATAAATTTTGGAGAAGTATCTATGAAGATCCTGTGGAACATAACAAAGATGCAAAATGAATAGAAGGAGTAAAGGAAATAATAAGAAGTTTAAAGGTACAGGATATGAAATGGGATGAAGTAACAGCTACAGAGACTGA
Organism: Protopterus annectens; assembly: GCF_019279795.1. Classification (NCBI taxonomy): domain Eukaryota; kingdom Metazoa; phylum Chordata; order Ceratodontiformes; family Protopteridae; genus Protopterus; species Protopterus annectens. Next base: position 1,007,536,177 of record NC_056727.1, on the reverse strand, counting down.
AATAAAGTTTAGAAAAAACTCTAATTGGAAAACTCCAGGCCCAGATGCAGTACCTAACTTCTGGTTAAAATTATTAACATCTTTGCAGGAAGATTTAGCCATGAGTAAGAATTATTTATATGTGCACCCAGAACAGACACCAACCTGGTTAACAGGAAAAACAATGCTCCTACTTGAGTGAACCTACAAGCTACCTTAAAAAGTATAGACCAATAGCTTGCCTTCTGATGACGTATAAACTATACATGGAAATTGATGCTGACAGAGTTTATAGTCACTTAGAAGAAAACTCAGTTATGGCAGTAGAACAAAAGGACAATAAAAGAAAGTAATATGGAACAAAGGATCTTTTGTTGTTAAATAAAGTCATAGTGGAGAACTGTAAAAAGGGGAAGAATCTAAGTATGGCATGGATTGACTGCAAAAAAGCATTTGATAGTATCCCTCATTCATGGATAAGACTGCTTAAAAATGTATAAAAGTCACCCCACATTGATCAACTACATTACAGTGACCATAAAACAGAGGTAGACCACTTTGCAATTAAGTTATGATAAAGGAAAATTTGTTATCCCAGGGATAAAACTTTAAAGGGGGAGATTCCAGGGTGACTCTCTGTCACCATTATTATTCTGCTTTGCCCTTAATCTATTAAGCTCTTTACTCAACAGCTTAGACCAAGGTTATAATATGGCTCCTAGAAAGCAACAAAGTATAAAGACTTCTCATCTTCTCTTTGTCGATGACTTAAAACTGTATAGCTCATCAGATAAGGAACTGAAAGCACAACTGCAAGTTTTCAAAACTTTTTCAGATGATATAATAATGTCATTTGGTCTTGATAAATGTGCAAAAGCAACCTTTAAAGAGAACATTGCAACACTAGGAAAATATCAATTTATGACGAGAATGTGATAAAAAAGAACTTGAGCAAGAAGGAGTGTATAAATATTTGGGAATTGATGAAGGATCAACAATAAAACATGAACAAATGCAAATAAAACTTAGTAAGGATTACTTCAGAAGACTTAAATTAATCCTGAAAACAGCACTGACATCTTGGAACAAAATCCAAGCTATAAACCAATTTGCTCTTCCTGTCCTAACTAAAAGTTTTGAAGTGACTGACTGGCCACAAAACATGTTGGATAGTGTAGATAGGAAAACAAGAAGGATGCTTTATGCTCACCAAATGATTTATAAAAATCAGTGCATACCAAGATTGTATATTGCCCATTTTGAAGGAGGGATGGGCCTCCTTGAAATTGATTATATGTGCAGATCTGTAATTGTGGGACTACACACATATCTGCTGATCTCACAAGACCCAAACATAGTGAAAGTTTTGAAACATGAGGAGAATAAATCTAAGATTACTTCTCTGCTTAATCTAGCAGGAGGTTATTGGCATCAAGCAGGAATGGAATTCAAACCAGAAGTAGATAAAAATTAGGCAGCAACTGAATGTGCCCAAAAAAAACAAAAGAAAGTATATAAGGTGAAGGATCAGATGAGAACACAAGAAATATGGAAAAAGCATAAATATAGTTGCAAGTATAGAAAACTTCTGGAAGAACCTTATGTTGATCAGGAATGAACACTGGAATGTTTAAGGAGAGGCGAATTTGAACCAAGAGATGAAAGATTAATAATGGTGGCCCAAGATAGTGGGCTGCGTACACACTGGCTTATAAAGTCCATTGAACATGTGGGAGAAACAGACAAATGTAGATTTTGGAAAACTGAATTGGAAACAGTTGCACACCTCATTGCTGGATGCGACGTACTAATGGCAGAAGGACTGTATACTGAAAGGCAAAATAATGTGGCAAGACTGTTGCACTGGGGATTGTGCAAACATTATGGTATTAAAGTGGCTGAAAAACACTGGAAACATGAGCCACAAAGCATCATAGAAAATGAGGAAGTCTACATCACTTGGGATCATCCATTACCAACAGTTCAAAAAATAGATGCCAGAAAACCGGATATAGTGGTCCAAGAAAAGAAGACAAGAGTAGTGTTGATCATTGAAATTGCAAGACCCATTTACTACATAGTCTTGCGTACAGAGAGACACAAAGTCATAAAATATTATGATCTGCAGGCAGAAACAAGAGCAATGTGGAAGAAATATACCCAGACATTTCCAATAGTATTAGGAGCAATGGGTCTTATAAAAAAGAATTTACAATCGTATTTAGATATGTTACCAATGGGTACATGTCAGTCCACCGACAAGTCGGAAGACCGACATTCACTCCACCGACACATGAAAAGATCGACAGCGCAAACACAGACATTTAACAGGTAAGACTTTTAATTTCACTAATCATGCCTACCACACATGCATAACACTGCCACACTTACTAAAACATGGTAGACATGATTAGCGAAATTAAAAGTCTTACCTGTTAAATGTCCGTGTTTGCTTGTATCTTTCATGTGTCGGTGGAGTGAATGTCAGTCTTCTGACTTGTCGGTGGACTGACATGTACCCGTTACCAATACATGTAAATCCATAGGAAATGCAGAAGGAGTCATTACTGGGCACATTGCAGGTGCTTTACTGGCTGACATCAAAGATTGAAACAATACTAATTTCATGAACTTTAATCATACTGTGACTTAGGAATGGGGTCCATTCCTGTCATGGTATTAGAAACCCAAATGACTTGGAAAAAATTAAAAAAGTATAATGTTCTCCTTTGTATGTAGCTCACCAGACACATGCAGCAGCTGGAGAGACCACAGGGATTACTCACCAAGGAAATACAGTGCCTACAAGCCATGCCATGATGTATGTGGATAGACTGAAATCCATGTTACTGTAATCTGTATTGAATAGGATAAGGTGATGTCTGCCTGACCTCCAGGCCAGTCTTTGATCATGCCCTAGTGAGAATAACACACACACACCCCAGTTAACTGCAGTGAGAATAGAACCCCTACCTATCTGGGTCTATGCTCAGTCATCGAATGGAAAAACATCAAATGACATGTTTCATCAAACATGTCGTTCACTGAGCAGTTTCAGTAAGATTGCATTACAGTAGAGATCAGGACATTTGGCCTTTTCCCACTGTAGTACAATCTCAGACTTGGTATATTTAATTAGCTGGAGGTGTGGAGGGCACAGGCCTCCACATGAGGAGTTTTGCTGAACAGCATTTTCGATGTAATGCCGTTCAGTGATTTTTCCAATCAGTGACTGAAGACAGACCCACCTAAGTACACAGACTACAAAATTCTGTATTTAAGGCAAGTGCTACAGCTCAAGTCTGACTTGGAGTGTCTCAGACATCACTTTATAGCTGAAGACATCAGCAGGGTCTGGTGAGGAAAATATGGCAATAACAGTGTCTTACATGCTGGTGTAAAAGCCTCTCTGTAATGTCAAGCAAGTGCATACACACACACACACACACACACACACACACATATATATATATATATATATATATATATATATATATATATATATATATATATATATATATATATATATATATATATATATATATATATATATATATATATATATATATATACACAACCCAGTTGACTGCAGTGAGAATAGATCCCCTACCTTTCTAAGTACACAGACTACAGAACTCAGTACTTTATGCTAGCCCCACAGCACAAGTCTAACTTTTACAAAGCTGCAGGACAACTTATAATGGATAATATCAGTAGGGCATGGAGAGAACATGTTGGGAGGTTTGCATGAAAGGGATGTGTATGCATGTGCAAGTATCAAAATACTGTCAATCCATGGGATTGGAGTGGTTACGGTAGGATACACATCTCTGCTCTCCTGGCTAGACACACACACGCACACACACATACGTGCACACACACACACACACACACACACACACACACACTCACACACACACACACACACACACACACACACACACACACACACACACACACACTCACACACACACACTCGCACGTGCACACACACAGTTGACTGCAGTGAGAACAAAACCCCTACCTAAGTACATAGACTTCAGAACTCAGTACTTTACAGTAATATCATGGCATAAGTCTGACATTTACAAGGCTGCAGGACAACTTATAGTGAATGACATCAGCAGGGCATGTTGGAGAGAAGATGTTGGGAGACCTGCATAGGTTCTTAGCTTCATGGGTTCAAAAGAGGTTGCTAGGCTAATGCTTTGCCATGTAAAATCACAGGCACCCTTCTTGAGCATGATTAAATGGTCATTGTTAGCAAAGTGATTTTGTGCTCAGCACTGATTGCCCCTGTCCATGAGGTACATAAGTGCCACTTCAGGGGAGAGTTTGCAATCACCCATCCAGTTGTCAAGGTTGCACTTAAATAGGGTCATTGAGCAGCACTGCTTCACCTTTAGTGGGAGCCTATTGCAGAAGAGTGGCAATCACTGGTATATATATCTGTCTCCCCAGCATGTTCTATTTATGTCACAGGCTAGGTCAAGATTCTTGGAGCAAGTTATTCTTGTCCTATTTGATGTGCAGATGTCCAGCATTTCCAAAAGGGCAGGGTATGAAACTGTTCTGTAGGCCAGGCATGGGTTACCTCTCAGCAGTCTGTATGATACTGAATACAGTGATGGGTCTTTCAGTCTTTCCATGTATGGCATGTCAAGTCACAAACCTCTATGTTTTCTCCATTTGCTGCAGATGTCTGGTAATGTACAGACAGACGGGAGCATTGTACTCAATTAGTGGTCTGATAAGGGTTGAGTCAAGCAGAGCTATGACCTCCCTGGTCTTGGATATGATGCCATTATTGATGCACAATGTAGAGTGTGTGTCTCACCACTATGGATGCAAGGTGATTGAACTGTAGGTTGCTATCAACATGTGTTCCCAAGTCTCACAACACTGTGTTTGAGCTTCTGGGGTGTTATGTAAATCATAAGTAGCAGAGGTGCTTCACTTCCAAAGGGTACAATGAGGCATTTTTTGCTTTAAGGTTCAATCCGTGAGTTTTGCATCAGACATTTGTCTGTGTTGGCCCTTTCTGTGATATGTTAACATAACTGGTGTGTCTATATGAGTGTGCCCAGTTGACAGTCATCAGCAAATATAGTGAGCCACAGTCCATTTACCTTTGCCTGGACTTCAGAGAAACAATTTCCAAACAGTAGAGGGCCCAGCACTGATCCTTGTGGTATTCCACTGGCAAGTGGTCTAGTGGTGGAGGTGCATTCCTCAGCTGTGATATTGTACATTCTGTCGATGAGCCAGTTGGCTATCCATCTAGTAATATATGGGTTAATCCCCAGATGGGAGAGTTTCGCTATGATACCTGAATGAGGGATAATGTCAAAGGCCTTGGATAAATCAACTTAGACAGTATGTCCTGTTATTCCTCATCCAGGTCTTTGGGGTAATATCAAAGAAGTACACTAGGCTTAATAAGCAAGATCTCCCCTTGACAAAACCAAAATAGTTTAGCTCAAGTGTGCTGAAGGTCACTTATGTCCCTATGGATAAGGTCCGTAACGATTCATTCCATAGCCTTGCAGATAAGGCTATTTAGACTTATGGCTCAGTAGTTCTAGTTCTGCATGTTATCAGATTGATGCGTATTGCATATCACACAGCATATTAATTTGTGTAGTGTAGTTGATATATGTGTGAAAAAAGGCATGTCCAGTTGTCTATACAACATGATTATGTTGTTGTTACCTCTCTATCTGGAGGCGACATTCCAAATTCAGCTAATATTATCCACACATGATCATTTTTTAGTTTTGAAGAAATGATTCATGGGTGCATTGTAAATATGTGATATAAGGTTAGATAGAGCCTTCAGTTTATGTTTCCACATATAATTTAATACCTTAAACAGGAAATGGACAATAAACAGCACTAATACATAATAATATTTAGTTTTCCATTGCACAACAAGCAGCAGGTTTGCGGGACAGTTGGTAAAGTGTTTCCACATGCAAGGTATACATTTCCATTACTTTCCATGTTTGCACAGAGTTAATCAGTGCACAATCACAAGCCACATAGCCAAAAATCTGAGTGTTAGTACTGAGTCTGTGTAACATACCTGTTGTGTAACTGACTCTGTAGCAGCAGGTGTAATTGGACTGACACACTTCTTTTTAGGCCCAGATGATACTTGGTTTGAATCTAGGGGTATCTAAGACTTTTACATAAATAGTCATAATATAATGACATTGATAGTTTATAGTAAATGTGTTGCTGTGTGTAGGCATAGAGCAGTGGAGAGAGGTAACTGTGGCATTGTACCACTGCTCACCATTGTTTGGCATTGCTGTTCAATGAAAAACTCTGCACAAACATAGAGGGCAAAAATGAAGGGATCCATTGCTTTTTCTGTTACTTATGTGCATTGTGTGTGATTCTATTTTTGGACCAGATATTAGGTGTTAAAATGTGGTAGGTTGGAAAGTAGTGAAATGGGGAGCAAGTAGGGGGGAAGAACAAATGGTAAGCAATACAGGAATGTGCAGAATGGAGGTATGAAAGAACCATAGCTATCCATTTCTTCAACAGTAACAAATAGTCATATGTGCATAATATTAGCTGAATTTGCAACTTCACCTCCAGATAGAGAGGTGACAACAACATAATAATGTTGTATAGCCATATGGACATGCGTGTCAAGAATACACGTGCAAAATGGAGATCTACGTATCGGACATTTTTTTTTGTGGGACAGGTGCACATTTTTTTTTTATTCAGTAAGAGAGGACTGCTGGGTAAGCAACATAGGTATGTCTGGGTCAGGTAAGTTGGATAAGTGAGGAAACAAATGCAAACAAACAAATCAAGAGACAAGGATGATGAGGGATACAAAAGTTTGGGGGAAACCATGATTGGGATGAGGGAGGGGACAACATAGGCTCATGTCCATCAAGCTTGGCAACAGTGAGAAATTGAGTCCTTACCCAATGAACTCTGATTACTGTCCCCTTACTCTGCTGGAGGCTGGAGAGCTTGACATCTTCTCCTCCTATGGACCACGAGGGAGAGCAGCCTATCCTTCTGGCATATGCATATACCAATGGTGAGGTGCATGACCCTACTCATCAACCCTAGCATCTGCTGCTGGGCAATGAAATCACCACCTCCACCACTGCTACTAGAAGGTACCACTGCAACAGCTTCCAGAGCAGTACTACCTGAAGGCAGAGGTAGTGCAGGGGGTAGCAGAGGCAGTGCTTCCAGGTTGGCTCCCAGACGTTATGGCATCTATATTACATGATCGAATGGTCAAATAGTCGAACATGTAATAGTCAACACGTAATAATCGAAATGCCACAATGTCGAATGGTTCAATGGAGATCTCTGTACAGTGCAGCAATGGAAGTTTTCCATTGTCTGCACTGTAGTACAATCTCAGAGTTGGTATATTTAAGTAGCAGTGGTGTGAGGGTGCAGGGGGCTTGTCCCCCTGCATAGAGCATTTAAATGGTTGTTTGGGTGAGTTTTTCTTTTATTTTCCATTCAACATTGAGGCAGTTTGAATATTCTGGGTCGACTATTACATGTTCAAATATTTGACCATTCAATTACATAATATAGGCCCACATGATGGGCATCAGTGCTGGAGCCGATGGAGTGAATGTAATCCACTGGGGCTGGCCTACCTCACTGTGCTGTGTAGCATTTAATGATGTGGTATACATGGATGACATGGACACATTTAGGTGACAGATAATAGGAAATAAAAAAGAGAGATAAGGGTTAGGATGAGAGGAAAAAAATAAGATAAAATTAGTACATCTCTTTTATCTGAAATATTATACTTAAGTTTATGGCCTAACAGATACAAACTATACCACAGATTGCTGAAATTAATCCTTGAAGTGTGTATACATTGCACATATGTGCGTTCCAATTATATAAAGTACAGTTTACAGCAGGGCATTTGTGCCACTGGTATAGAGTTTTCGATTTAATGTAAACATTATTAAATAAATAACAGTATTGTATAGTTGTAGATCATGGTATTTGAACCCACAACCTCTGACTACAGTCTAATATTTGACTCATGCAATTGGTTTGTGTGGGTCTATATCACTTCGATGAAACTGCAGAAGTTTGAACACCCTATGTTCAAACTTCTAACTTCGAAGTGCAAAACCATCGAAGGCTTAGAACAGCGATTTTTTTTTTCCGAGAGGAAAAAAAATCGCTGTTCCACGAAACACACACAACACAAGCACACCAAAAAAACAGCAATCCACACACATACAGTTAAAACCCTACATCTAACCCTACACTAAACTGTACATACACTACTAACTATCCACTTACCTTAACCCAAACCCTAACCCTAAGGTCCGTCACTATTGCTCACTCACCTGACCTGCGCCCTAACCTTAACTCACCTATCCCACCCTAACCCTAAAATCTGTCACTATCGCACACCCACCTCACCCGTGCCCTAACCCTGCGCCCTAACCTTAACTCACCTATCCCACCCTAACCCTAAAGTCTGTCACTATCGCACACCCACCTCACCCGCGCCCTAACCCTAACTCACCTAACCCGTGCCCTAACCCTAACGTCTACACAATCGCACACTTACCTGAACCCGACCCATAACTTTCCACCATAGTGCTGAAAATCGTGAAGCCACAGAAATAGCCCACCAAATTCTTTCCCTGGGAAATAATTCAGTGTTCTGCAGCTTTGTGATAATCAGTTTTCGAACTTCACAGTTTGAACATTTGGTGTTCGAACTGCTGAAATTTCGACAAACTGATAGGAACCCGGTTTGTGCTACAGACTAATGCATGCATACTTGCTTTTACAGTTGGGATATGCATGGTCAATTTGATACAACTGTTTAAAAGACTCAAAAAGTTATCTTTAACTTTTAAAGCTAAAATAACACTTCTGTTCTGCATATATACCACTTGCTTCCCTCAGTGTCTCCATTCAAACAACATGATCCTGCCTACTGAACTCACATTTGCTAGCAGCTGGAGACAGAACAGGAAAGAACAGAAGAACTCCCAATCCAAATATTTACAAAATCACACGCTCAAAAAACATTTTAATCAAAAACACTTCCTTAATGAACTTAATGCTTGTGACTGGTCACCAGTTCCTCATCTTCAGTTAGAAGATGCAGTATCTTACTTCAATACAAAATTCCTACAAATCCTTGATTGCCATGCCCCCTCTCGCTCTACCAGAATACGAACCAAAACTGCTCTATGGCTCACCAAAGAAACTATACAAAAGATTCTCTTACATAATAAAATATAGGCCAAACGGAGAGCTTCAAAAAAACCTAGCAGACCATCTCCACTATAAGCAGCTATGAAATACTACTAAAAAAGAAATTCTTCTAGACAAAAAAAACTACTACCTTCACCTACAGCAAACCCATCAGCATAAACCACAAAAGTTCTGGTCAGGCATTAACAAACTGCTTCATCCAGGGCACACTAAAACTCCCACCCTATCAGGTACAACCTAGGATAAACCTAAGCACATTGCTGATGCCTTTAACAACGTCTTCACTGATGCTATTCAAACTCTAGCAAATACACTACCCCCTGTTAGCACTAACCTATCAATAAGTATAAATAGCCCAGCTCCTTCATTTCATTTGGAACCAGTACCAACATCCCACATCTGCTCCCTCCTGCAAAAACTCAAACCATGTACCCCCCTCAGCTGACCTTTTACCAGGTGAATACCTAAAAATTGCATCTAAAGCCATTGCCTATCCTATATCCATCCTTATTAATAGAACAATTACTGAAGGAAAACTCCTCACCATCTGGAAAGTTTCACACATCATCCCCTGCACAAGGGTGGTTCCTCTACAGAGATTTCTAATTTCTGACCAATAGCCTTACTGTCTCCAATAGCAAAAATAATGGAAAAATGTATCCCCCGACAGCTACTTACCCACCTTCTCTCTAATAACTTAGTTGCTAACTGTCAGCATGGCTTTAGACCTCACCATAGTACAACCTCTGCCTTACTATCCTTTTCTGACTGTATTAACAAATATTGTAATACTAACTCTCTTTTATCTGCACTATTTATTGACCTGTCAAAAGCCTTCGACATGGTTAACTATCACCTACTTATAGATATACTAAAATCCCTATCTCTTGACCCACATGCAATACTATGGTTTAAATCATACTTAGATAACAGACATCAAGCTGCTCTCTGGGATAATAATTTATCCACACACCTCCCTGTCAACAGTGGAGTGTCCCAAGGCTCCATATTAGGCCCTCTTCGCTTTTCAATCTTTATTAATGATCTTAACACTAAAATTCCACAAGCCACCTGCATACAATATGCAGATGATTCAACTTTAATATGCTCTGCCAACTCTGTTTCCTCACTCCAGACCCTCACCCAAACTGTATTTCATACTGTTGAAAATTGGTTCATGAGTCACTGCCTCCTCCTTAACCCCAAAACGACTAAATTATTGCTCTTTACTCCTAACCAAAGATCTCCTAAATGTCACTTTACATTAACTTCTAACAATGGAACTACCATATCCCCAGACACTACAACCCAACTCTTAGGTATTACAATAGACCACAGCCTTAGCTATGATGATCATATTAATACTACTATAAAATCAGTCAACAGAAAACTAGGATCCCTTTATAAAATCAAACCCTTCCTCACACCACTAGCCAGAACTACCATTGCCCAAACCCACCTCATCTCTACCCTATTTTATGCCTCTGCCATTTATACCCACCTATCTAAAAACAACCTTAGCAAACTTGCAACCAGCTATAATAACATTGCCAGATTTGCCACTGGATCCCCTTTTAGAACCCATCACTGTCATAACCTTAACAAGCTAGGATGGTTAGAACTTCAGAATCAACTACTTTCTCAACAACTGACTATTACCCAAATTATTCTCTATCACCCTAACAAGACTCCTATCCTCACTAGCTTGGTTACCCCATATAATAATCTGGCAACACTGCACTCTGCTAATAAACTTCCAGTCTCTACTACTAAATCTAAAAACAAGGCTGGGGACTCACTATTCTCCAACACAGTGGGAAAAACCCGGAACCAGCTTCCTAAAGAATTATCATCACTTTCTTCCACACTACTCTTCAAAAAACATCTTAAAGAACATCTCAGAACACATTGGCTATGTCCCTGCTCTAACCCTGACTAAAAGTCTATTTCCCTATCTCTCACTCCCTTACATCTCTGCTCTGTTGTGTTATTATGCCTATCAATTTGAAACTTGAATTACTAACCACTTCCTAGCATTAAAGAGTCTTCCTCTCTGCACTGTTTCATGACTTACCTCTCTAAAAGAACTCACCTCTATTCTCCAGTATAAAATAATGTAATACAATTTCCTTCTTTGTTTTTATTTAATGTATTCTAAGATACTATTGCCTATATTGGAGATTTTCTCTCCATGCCTCTACTGAATATGTACTGTTTGTAAGTAAAAGATTGTATGCCTGTAACCATGCCTTTAATTTAAGACAAAAAAAACAAATATTCTTGGTATTCTTTATCATTTTATTATATGCTATCCAATGTTTTTTTTTCTCCAGGAAACTCTTAACACAGTTTTTGCATTGTCTATTCTATAAGATTGAAATGTAACATCTGTCTATTGTAAATACTGTATGCTATGATATTTTTTCCTATGTTGGCGCTTTTCTCCCCAGGCCTCTACTGAAAATGGACATATATCCAGTTAGACCAGCTCGGTAAACAAATGTAAAATAAAAAATAAATAAAAAGAGCATTATGCATACCAGTCTTACCTGTATTTAGCTTTCTAGGTCTTACAAGTAATCCTTTATTATCATACTAACACAGCTGTGGGATGTATGCAGTGTCAAACTCATTCAACCAACAGTTGAGGGCATCCAGTTTCACCTGGTCATTAAAATGATGCCTACACTACTCTCCAGGGTATGGGATGCCAGTGGCACTGGATACAACATGGGACGTAATATTCCACACCTCAGAATTCTACTGTGATTTTACTGTGAGACTTTTACTGGAAGCCAGAATAGTCCCCTGTAGAAGCCTTTGACCATGGAGCTTTACCAGGAGTCAAATAAATATCCTGGACTCCTTGATGGCCCACCTCTATGCCCTTAAACTTGGCACCTTCCTCTCTAATGCCAGCCTTATCTATCAGCCTAACTAGAGCAATGGAAACTGATGCTTTCCAGGCAATTCCAGTTACCACGTTCACTGGTAGTGAGCAAACCCAAACAACAATGCCAACTGCATTTGCAGAGCACAGTAGTGCCAGGCAGGGAGGAAATAAATACTTGAAATTGGAAGGTTAATCTGATACTTTGCCTAAGTTTGAGGGGTATCTACTGTTGAAGCCTGGAAATATATATTGGTGAATGGAAGGTAACTGTTAGGTGAGTTAAGTTTGCAGACATGCACTGGGGGCATAAATGTAATGACCTAACACATTTGTTTTTGCCTTTATACACTGAAGAAATTTGATTTTTACACTGTGAGATTCAAACCTGGGCATAAGGTACAAAACATTTTCTTAGACAGTGTTGATTTTCCATCTTTGCCACAAGAATTGCTGCTCAGACATAATCAGGAATTATACATAAATACAGATGCCATTTTGAGCTGTTACTCATGTATGTGTGTGACCTGCTAAGGCTATAGGATATAGATCTAGTTGTATATCTGTCTTATTTAACTGTGAAGGCCATGCAAGTCCAGATAGCAGAATTATATTTACAGAAATATAGTAGACAGTATATCCTCAATCATATATCCGAAAACAAAATAATGGTGTCTCATCCCTTATACATACAATTCATATCAGCTCCACTACCTAAAGTGTTATAAGTGAGACTAAATATAATGGAAAATGGAATAACACTAAGTAAAAGTGTATGAAATATCCTGTATTAGAACCTAACACCATGTGTATGGCAGTCCTACACCTACACCTGTTGCTACAAGAATGTTGAAATAACACTTGTCTATTTTTCAGTTCATTGCTATAAACTGCACTGTCACAACAGTAAAGATAGGTTACATACCCTGTACTAGAACCCAGGACTCTCTGTATGCCAGCCCTACATTTATACCTGCTACTACAGGACAAGTTACATGATATCCCCCTAATTTCCTAATCATTCTTAAGGTCTCTGTGTTAAGTGCCATGCAAAACCACTTAGTGTGTTTGCATGGGTACCCAACAGAATTAATTTAATGTATCCTGTTTCAATTATGAGATGTTTGAGTCTTGTGTGCACGTATTTATTCAATGACTGCAGCTGTGGGGAAACCTTGCTAACCACTGTGCAGTGCTGGTAAGTATAGTTTCACAATGGAAAACAGAAATTACAACAATGCATTGTTTTTGACTTTTGCCCTTTTACAGATGCCCTGTTGGCAGGTGTTCTGCAGGTGTTCTGTTTCCTTCTTGGGTAGGTCAGTAGTCCAGTTTGCTTAGTGCCGCACTTCACCCAAAAGAGATAAGCACAGCCAAACCTGACATTCATGTTTTTTCACCGCTTCCTGTGTTTGAGCTAAAAAAAAAAAAAAAAGAAAGAAAGAAAAAGGGAAACATAGTTGAAATGAGGAAAAAGCAATCTATGACATACACACTACAAAATCTTTGTACACATGAAATATTTCTACATAACTCTGGATTTGAACTCTCATACCAATGAGTCTTCAGAATAGAGTCAGAGTGCCTTATCCCTCTTTGCAGCAAGGAACTGAAATCATTCTGCATACAACCAACTGCAACATCATCTATTAAACCATATGACAATTATTTGTACATTTATTCATTTTGAATGTAGTACACTGAGTGATCAAACAAGCAGTTAAGTGTAATTGCTTGCAAATATGCAGCTCTGTCTTATCTCTCTGTGTTTGTTGCTCATGCTTCTCTTATCTGACCAGTATTCTGAGACATGCAGTGGGTAAGCTATTCCATATCATTGTCCTTAAAATGTTTAAGGATATTAAATGGAAATAATATAATATGCAGTTGCCAACAAATGAAGGGGAAGTTGGATGTTAATGAATAGAACCTGTGAATTGTGTGCTGCTTACTTACATTTCCAACCTTGACAAAATTACATCCAAAACTTTTTAAGTCTAACCTGACAGATCTACTGAATGGTAGGCAGTCTGCCTTGTTGGTGTGCTTTCCTTCTCCCTACCAGTAATCATTCACAGTTGCAATCCATTAAAAACAAACACTGAGGGAGGGCCTGTACTATTTTTACAGCTGATACACAAAGACAAGTATTTAGGCTTCGGCATTTCAAATGGGTTCACACCTTATTTGCATCTTCACCATACTGACAGCCCTGAATCTACACCATAAAAAGGCAACCATGTAGCTAAGAAGACTGAAGGTGAGGAGACTTGTTTATGTGAAGAACACAGAAAAGAGGCTATTACTTTGGGATACATCTGCACAGAATATTACTGAACTTGAGAAGGTATGCTTGCATTGTGTCAGCTATATACTGCATATGCTGAAATGCAATTAAGAAAAATATGTGTAATAGTTATATATATATATATATATATATATATATATATATATATATATATATATATATATATATATATATATATATATATATATATATATATATATATATATATATAGAGCCACTGGGGATGCACAAGCCAGTGCATTTCTTTGTGCCGGTCCCAAGCGTGGATAAATGGGGAGGGTTGCATCAGGAAGGGCATCCGGCGTAAAATTGTACCACATCACACATGCAGAAAACTGTACAGAAACTCATACGAGATCAGTCGAGGCCCGAGTTAACAATGACCGCCACCAGTACTGTTGGCCAACAGGGTGCTGACGGAAATTGGACTACTGTTGGCCGAAGGAGGAGAAGAGGCGGAAGGCATGCCCAAAGGCAGGTAAGGTCTAGGACTGTGATAGTGAGGGTCGGAACTTTGAATGTAGGCAGTATGACTGGTATAGGGAGGGAGCTAGCTGATATGATGAACCAAAGGACGGTTGGTATATTGTGTGTGCAAGAGACCAGATGGAATGGGGGCAAGGCTAGGTGTATTGGAGGCAGTTTCAAATTGTTTTATCATGGTGTGGATGGGAGGAGAAATAGCGTAGGCATTATCCTGAAGGAAGAGTATGCTAAGAGTGTTTTGGAGGTGAAAAAAGTGTCGGATAGAGTGATGTTTATAAAGATGGAAATTGATGGTGTAATGATGAATGTTGTAAGTGCATATGCTCCACAAGTTGGGTGTGCGATGGATGAGAAAGAAAAAATTTGGAGTGAGTTGGATGAAGTGGTGATGACTGTACCCAAGGGTGAGAGACTGGTGATTGGAGCAGATTTCAATGGGCATGTTGGTGAAGGGAACAGAGGGGATGAGGAAGTGATGGGTAGGTATGGTGTTAAGCAAAGGAATGCAGAAGGTCAGATGGTAGTGTTTTTTGCGAAAAGGATGGACATGGCTGTGATGAATACGTATTTTAACAAGAGGGAGGAGCATAGGGTGACATACAAGAGTGGAGGAAGATGCACACAGGTGGATTATATCTTATGTAGAAGGGCAAATCTGAAGGAGATTGGAGACTGTAAAGTGGTGGCAGGGGAAAGTGTAGTTAGGCAGCATAGGATGGTCGTTTGTAGGATGACATTGGTGATCAAGAAGAGGAGGATGAGTGTGAGGGCAGCACCAAGGATCAAATGGTGGAAATTGAAAAAGGGTAATTGTGAGGTGATGCAGCACCAGGGATGTTCAGGGAAGAGTTAAGACAGGCACTTGGTGGCAGTGAAGAGTTACCGAATATCTGGGTAACTACAGCAGAGCTAGTAAGAGAGATGGCTAGAAGGGTGCTTGGTGTGACATCTGGAAAGAGGAAGGAGGACAAGGAGACCTGGTGGTGGAATGAAGAAGTGCAGGAGAGTATACAGAGAAAGAGGTTGGCGAAGAAGAAGTGAGATTGTCAAAGAGATGAAGAAAGTAGACAAGAGTATAAGGAGATGAGGTGCATGGCAAAGAGAGAGGTGGCGAAGGCTAAGAATAAGGCATATGAAGAGTTGTATAAAAAGTTGGACACTAAGGAGGGAGAAAAGGACCTGTACCGATTGGCTAGACAGAGGGACCGAGCTAGTAAAGATGTACGGCAGGTAAGGGTGATAAAGGATAATGAGGGAAACATACTCAAAAGTGAGGAGAGTGTGTTGAGCAGAAGGAAAGAGTACTTCGAGGGGTTGATGAATGAAGAGAATGAAAGGGAGAGAAGGTTGGATGATGTGTGGACAGTGAATCATGAAGTGCAGTGGATTAGCAAGAAGGAAGTAAGGATAGCTATGAAGAGGATGAAGAACGGAAAGGCTGTTGGTCCAGATGACATACCTGTGGAAGCATGGAGGTGTTTAGGTGAAATGGCAGTGGAGTTTTTAACTAGATTGTTTATTGAAATCTTGGAAAGTAAGAGGATGCCTGAGGAATGGAGAAAAAGTGTTTTGGTACCAATTTTTAAGAATAAGGGTGATGTGCAGAGCTGTAGTAACTACAGAGGGATTAAACTGATCAGTCACAGCATGAAGTTATGGGAAAGAGTAGTGGAAGCTAGGTTAAGAAGGGAGGTGATGATTAGTGATCAGCAGTATGGTTTCATGCCAGGAAAGAGCACTACAGATGCGATGTTTGCTCTGAGAGTGTTGATGGAGAAGTACAGAGAAGGTCAGAAGGAGTTGCATTGTGTCTTTGTGGATTTAGAGAAAGCATATGACAGGGTGCCTAGAGAGGAGTTGTGGTATTGTATGAGGAAGTCAGGAGTGTCAGAGAAGTATGTAAGAGTGGTACAAGATATGTACGAGGGTAGTGTGACAGTGGTGAGGACTGCGGTGGGAGTGATGGATGTGTTTAAGGTGGAGGTGGGATTACATCATGGATCAGCTCTGAGCCGTTTCTTATTTGCAATGGCGATGGAAAGGTTGACAGATGAGATCTGACAGGAGTCCCGATGGACTATGATGTTTGCAGACGACATTGTGATCTGTAGTGAGAGTAGGGAACAGGTGGAGACGACCCTGTAGAGGTGGAGATATGCTCTAGAGAGAAGAGTATTGAAGGTCAGCAGGACTAAGACAGAATATATGTGTGTGAATGAGAGGAAGGATAGAGGAATGGTGAGGATGCAGGGAGTAGAGGTGGTGAAGGTGAATGAGTTTAAGTACTTGGGATCAACAGTTCCGAGTAATGGTGAGTGTGGAAGAGAGGTGAAGAAGAGATTACAGGCAGGATGGAGTGGGTGGAGAAGAGTGTCAGGAGTAATTTGTGACAGACGAGTACCAGTAAGAGTAAAAGGGAAGGTCTACAAGAGGGTAGTGAGACCAGCTATGTTATACGGGTTGGAGACAGTGGCATTGACAAAAAGGCAGGAGTCAGAGCTTGACGTGGCAGAGTTGAAGATGTTAAGATTTGCACTGGGTGTGACGAGGATGGACAGGATTAGGAATAAGTATATTAGAGGGTCAGCCCAGGTTGGAAGGTTTGGAGACAAAGCCAGAGAGGCAAGATTACGTTGGTTTGGACATGTGCTGAGGAGGGATGCAGAGTATATTGGGAAAAAGATGCTAAGGATGAAGCTGCCAGGTAACATTAAAAGAGGAAGGCCTAAGATAAGGTTTATGGATGTGGTGAGAGAGGATATGCAGGTGGCTGGTGTGACAGAGCAAGATGCAGAGAACAGGAGGAAATGGAAACAGTTGGTCTGCTGTGGCAACCCCTAATGGGAGCAGCCGAAAGAAAAAGAAGGAGAGTGGTTAGCAAAGTCTACACTTGTATCTGTATGCATTAGTTAGAAGTGTACGTATGACATGGGCATGTTTGTCAGGGCATTTCACAGGTACACATAACTGGCAATACCTTAAAATGGAATGTTCTGTGTTAAATCTGTCGACATGTTTCAAGGACAGTTTATTTGATAGCACCTTTAGCATTTCAAAGATGGTTCGTTAGCAAAATATGTCATTTGCCTGCTCTTTTGGGGGTGGGGTAACAAAGCTACATTTCAGTTATGGCATAAACAAGGATATGCTGTTGTTGTTACTCTCCTTTGTTTGCATCTCTAGACTGTTTTATGTTTTTCCAGTGGGTAATACTGAAATGTTACCTTTTCTGTTGTATCTGGCAACAGTTATTTTGTAGTTATGTGATAGTTATAGGTTCATAGGTTCATAGGTTCATACTAGGCTATCTGCCCAAGGGCATTTTTAAGCCTAGCCCATAGTTATGTGGCTTTCGCCACCCCTTTAGTTTGAAGAAAACTATGCCTATTATTTTGCTGTGCCTCTGTCAAGCAGTGACACTGAAGTAATCCCTGGGGTATATCTGCGATCTCCCATCCATTGGTCAAGATTCCTCTTGAACAAGGCCAGCGAGGTGCTCTGCCTCACATGTACTGGGATTTTGTTCCACAGCATAGGGAGTCTCTGGGTGATGAATCTGTCCCTCCAGCACGTTCTATTAATAACCATGTCAAGGTTTAAGTCTCCCGCCCTTGTGTATCATACTTCTGTTTTCTTTTAGCACATCTAGGATTATGGCACCAGGTATCTCAATCCCTGAAACATTGCTTACACTAACCTCATGCAAGGATTTGCCAATCATTCATATTATTGATCAATATATCCCAGGTTCAACACTTGTCTTATAAATCCAGCAGTTGCAACAGTTTTAGTTCAGGGCTGACTTTGTCTGATGCAAGTAGTACACAGCCAATACATGGGTAATTAAAGGTTGTGAGAGTTGTCTGACAGCAATGTTACAATACGTATGTACATAGGAAGAAGGTGTTAGGCCCTTAGGTGGTGAGCGAGTGTGCTATGCATTGGCTCTTAGCCAACACAAGTGCATCTTGAGCATGTCGATGTCTGCCTAAACCCACAGCAGCAGCTGCTTTTCCCTCTGACTCCTCACCTGCATGTGGCTGTGGTGACCTTATCACTGGTGGTGGGATGTGTGTCCATTCCTCTTGTTGATCCTGCTGATGCAGTTTTCTTAGGATGATGTTGTGTAGCATGGCACATGCTGTAAATATTGTAGTACATGTTCATGGATTGCACTGCATGGCTCACTCAGATGTATCTAGACACCTGAACAGTGACTTCCAAATCCCAAACACATGCTCTGTGATATTTCTGGTTTGAGTGTGTGCCTCATTATGGCATTCTTCAGCAGGTGTGTGTGCATTTGTGATGGGTGTCATCAACAAGGGTTCCAGTGCATAATCTGCATTCTCCAGTAAATGACCCTGTGGGATATCCCCCCTAATGAATATCTGATAAAGTTGAGAGGTGTGCCAGATATGTGAGTCATGGCAACTTCCCAGGTTGCCAGCATACATTACACATGACCTGGCAGTTAACAGAGATGAAGCCCGTTCTATTAATGTAGAGTCTTCCCTGTTCCCCAGGTGGTGCCTTAATCTCTCTCTATACATGTACAATCTATGGCACCCAGTACTTCAGGGTAGTGTGCTATGGGGTAGAACTACTGCATATTTCTGGCTCTATCCTCAGGAGTACTGTGAAAATATATATGGTCAGTAGCATGTTGGAGCATAGTATTCAGTAATTGATGGAGTATCGTGCATGTTGATGCCTGTGACACCCCCAGTATATCACCTGTTGGTCCCTGAAAGCTACCTGTAGCTAAAATTCTAAGTGCTACACATACGTTTGTCTCCACTGGGATGGGTTCCCCTTAGTTTGGGCTGGCTCTAAGTTGAGTACATCAGAGGTTGCAGAGTTCCTGTAATGTAATGTGTTTCTACCCACCCTGTAGTGGTCTACAATTTCCACATCATGTATCTTGCAATAAGTAACCTGGAATCTGAAAACTCTTCTCCTTTTTGGCCTTGGTCTATTAGCAGCAGCAGCAGCATAGACTTCAGTCTGTTGTACATGACATGACTTAAAGCAACAGCAGCCCCTAACATTGTTTTTGTGTAGACTCCTTTCTGTGCCTGTATTCCAGAAAGTTTGGAATTCACCGGGAATATTAGCACTGGATTGGTTGATTAAAATGCAATTCAGTTGCTTATGCAGTAATTTACATTCCACTGTCTTTACTTTGTTTTCACAGTGGGTCTATATCAGATAATCAAACTTTTAAAAGTTCGAACACCATATGGTTGAGGTCATATGTTCAAACTCTTAAATGTTTGAAAATCAAATAAAAAAAAAAAAACAGAAAAAAACCTACCTGAAAGCTTAAGCAGGGAGGCAAGCCCCTCTGCACCCCTACCCCCCACTCTTTAAATATACAAACTCCGAGATTGCACTACAGTGCAGACAATGGAAAACTTCCATTGCCGCACTGTACGGGGATTTCCAATCAAATGTATGTACTATTATAAGTTCGATCATATGGTGTTGACCATATGACATTCGGACTTTTAAAAGTTCGACAATGTCATAGGAACCCTTTCATGGCAGTGTGCAGCTCTACACACTGTGTACGGTCACTTATTGAATCCAAAACAGTGCACTACCATGCGATGCACACACAGTGTAAATGCACTGTGTAAGCTTTATTGAATCTGGCCATCAATATTGCAAGACACAGCACCTAGAAAACTAAACTGTAAGGCTTACAAAAAAAAAAAGAATGAATTTTGAAACGTACTGTCAAATTTTGAATGCATTATTGCAGGGAACAGCTCCCTGAACCCCATGGAATTTCCTCTATAGCCATTTCTACTGAACTCCAAACTGTCTGTACCTCAGTAAAAAGGGAATATTTTTACATACCGTGATTTCAGAGTTACTATATATTAACACTCATTGCATTTACATTTTTGCAGATTTGGAGACTGCAGTTAAGATCCTTGAAGTTAGTGGTCAATATACGTTTAGTCTATGAACTTCCATTTAAATTGCAACACTGCAAATTAATGTATATTTCATATTAAAATTTTACATATACCACTTTGTTATTACAAAAAACTCCAAGGACCTCAAGAGGAGTTGAAAAACAAAAAATAAACTTGGGACAATTTCTAAACTTAGGGTAATAAAGAAGCAAGTGCACTGGTAATCTGGAAAACAAATTTATTTAAACTAGTAAGTGCATTAAACTTTTACAAAAAACTTCAGGGGTCTTAAGCTACATTAAAAAATCATCATTTTAATGCATATTAAACAATCACATGACTACTCTTATGGCTTGCATTATTAATAGAAATGACTGGTTACATTTTTGAACTTTTGAATCCACTTTAAAACACATTAGAATTTATAGATGGATTTAATCCAGGGGAAATATGACATTCAACCTGGTCTGCCATTGCAATCTTTGCATTCAAAGTCATAACCCTTATTTCCATTAAAATCCTCTCTGTCCTGAGCAATAATAATAATAATAATAATAATAATAATAATAATAATAATAATAATAATCATACATCTCTTAAAACTTCCACACTTGATTATATGTTTGGAATTTCTTAATCTGCTCTTTGTTTTTCCCATACAGAATGTCTTAAAACTTGTACATGTGAACAAATTCATTACTAAAATTAAAATAAGCAAGAGAAGCCTAATCTGTCTGTATCAAGTCATTTAAAAATGAAATATATGCCTGTCTGTTGCATATTTACATAAAGAGTATGCTAAACATTTAAAAGAGCCTTTCCATTAGCATTCCCCATAATTTTCTAACCCTTTTCACTATTCTTACCTATCTTATTTACAATATGTGAATTTTTGATACTTAATTCTTAACAAACAGGAAATGTTTTCAGAATTACTTTTTGCATAACTTGTATGTGGGTCACTCACTGAAAATGCTAGCATACAGACATGATCAGTTCAAGCTAATTCTGATTCATACATCTTTAAGAAATTATAAATTTAAATGCAAGATAACACTTAGCCCAAAACTTTATTTGGCAACGTAATGGTTAGAATGGTAGTAGAATGACTAATCCATTGGTTCACAGACTATGGTATTATGAACCTCCTTTAACTAATTACATCTGAGTGATGCCTCCAGATGCATCTGCAGTTAACTCCTACTGACACTCTGTGTGTCAAATATTGCTTGTTCATATTTACATCAATAATTCCAAACCATGCTACATACAAGGTTTTAAAATATTTCATGTTACAGCCCACACAATGGTAAACTCCACTGCATTAATATTTGACCTCTGTCTAGTGCAAGTTGTGAAGATAGGCTGCCAGCCTAGCCAGATAGAATTTTGTAGATAATTCTGTCATTTGTAAATATTAATATAAGCCACAGGCTTGTTCTCTTAAATGGAAGAAACTTCTGTTAAATGTGGAACTGCAAAAATGTAACAACAGTGCACTCTGCTGTAGGAAGGCTGCTAAGTCAATGATTGTGCAATTTGTTTGATGTCAAAGCTCAGAGCTGAGATGTCTAAATGAAGGAATTCTTCCTATTGTTTTGAGGCCAGAGTTAATGGCTAGAATTTACATGTATAATTTATTTTATTGCTCTGGCTTCCTGACCAGCTGCAAAATCAAAAGGGCTATTAACCTCTGAGTTTCTGTTAGCCTGGGAAAACAGAAATTGTTAAGAATGATGTAATGTGAAGCATTGTGTTATCAATTTAAAGAGAGAGAATCAGAGAGCATTTTGCATTTGTCTTGAGAACATCCAACTCAACAGCACCCTGCCTGTGTCTGTATGTACGTATGATCTTAGATTTTAGTGTTTCTGTTAGAAATAGCTAGGAAATAGGAAGAGTAGACTAAGTGTTTTTCTGTGATGTCAGAACTATTCTACTGTATTATTTTAAGCATTTTCTTGTGATCTTTGAACTCTTGACTAGCACTATGTAGTAATAAGTATTGTCTTGTGTTTTTATTTATTATTAAATATTTTAAACCTTTCAATGGTGGCTGTTTTGTGTAGAGATAATTTAAGCTCTAGAGTATATTGCATGTATATACTGATACTGTCCAAGTCACTCCGATAAACTTTGCTGTTCAGTCACACTTACCATTTGGATAATAATATTGCACAGTAATAATTGGACACCCTTTGTTAAGGGCCTTTTTAGTAGCTGAAATTAGTGGGTGGTGGCAGCTGGTACTACTGTATAGCCTGGTAGAAAGTGGGCACAGCTTGAGAATCTGTGCCAGCCTTCCCCAGGAGTGTCTGTGTGTTTGCATATAACTCATATCTCAAAGTGTGTGTGTGTCAGCAACTTGGGTTGGGACACAAAGCACTGGCTGCCCAGAGAGGGTGATAGAGGTTTTAGCTTGCCCACTAAGCTGAGATCTGGACCCTATAGCTGTGCCAGTGGGGAGTCTTATTGGGAATCTGGAGAGAAAAGGAGAAACCAGCCCCAGACTGACTGCGATCTCTGTGTGCTCTTAAGGGAGATTATCCTTTATTGTATGTGTATTTGTAATCCTCCCTTATGTGGATGCCCCTCACTGGTGTTAGTGGTGAGGACTGAGGCTCCTTGATTGCTGGGCTACTGCACGGGTGTCACACAGGTAAATAGATATTAACTGTTGTTTTATGATATTAATTTATGTAGATAATTTTCACATTTTTTCTAAATAATTCAACAACTAAGTAACACACTTTGAACTCTTTAGCCCCATATGAAAGGTCTCAGATAGATAAACAAAATGCTGTTGACAATATGTTTGTAACATGAATGGTTGCTGAGATATTGTAAGTTGTTTACAAAATATTACAAAGGTAAGGTGTTTACTGTGACTTATAAAATTCAGTTTAAGAACTAGAACCTAAAGAACACTGCCACAATAAAAATAATTTGTGCTAAAGAGTTTGCCAATTATACTTCTTTCATAACCACTATGGTTCCAGAGATATGAACACTTGTTTGAAATGTGAGGACATAATATGATTCTGTCAAAAGGCTTAGGCTCCACCCATTGGAAGTTACAGTACCAACTTCCTGAGCTCCACTGGAGTGAATGAGTTAAATCACACTGAAAACTCATTCATCAGCCCTTAAATAGCAAAAGATACTTTTGGTTTGTGCCTCCTTATATGAAAAAGGTGCACTGGACAGATGTAGACCACCTCCAATATCCCACAATGCACAGACACACACACACTCACACACACACACACACACACACACACACACACACACACACACACACACACACACACACACGTAAGTACAACTGAAATAATCAATACCTGTCTTGAACACATGCCCTTTGAGCATATCTATTCTGTATTTAATCTGATTTTACATAAAAATAATAATGAAAAGTTCATGTTTTAAAGTACATACTTGCTTAACCCACTCCTAAAAAAGACACACACAAGCCCAGTAGAACTGCTTTCACAATCTGACAGAGCCACCCATTACCATTTAGAAAAAAATGTGAGGCACACTTAGAAGTCAGTAGGATCACCTTATTATAAAAGAAAGCATTATTCAACAAAATGAGCATTGTTTGTATGACCGAGAGCAAGAAAAAGTAAAATGTGTACTACTTTTTTAGGGATATTAAAAGGTGATTAAAATTCAGTGTAGGTTGGATGACACAAATTCATAGTTACAGATTTAACTTTAAACTCTATATGGTACCTACAGTACTTGGAGTGAAGGGGCTGACCTTTTGGAAGTATATATTACATAAGTGTTATGAACAGCTTAATGTAAAACATCTCTGGCCTTTAAATATTCCTTATACACATCTTTATATCACACATTGAATGCTTGGTTGGTTTAGATTACATGAATTGTCTTAAAAAGGAGAAAGTTTACTTAACATATGAGCTATAGGGAAGGCTAAACTGGATGGACACATAGTGATGCATTATGATTATGTCTTTCAACCACTATGTCTGCTGACCATCAGAAAATGGTGTTGTATAGGAGATTGTAATAAACACATTTTTGTATCATAAGATGTCTGTACCTCTGAACACTGAGATAAGTTACAACTCTGTGAAGCAAAGACTATGTTATAAAACTGCAACTGGAGTGGATAACATATAACGAATGATATTGCAGTATCCCAAATGTTGCCACTCTTCATGAAGTTTCTCGCTCAAAAATGCCCTGCAAATCTCAAGATGAACAACAAACCCTGCTGTCTGCACCAGTGGAGTAGAGATAAAGCCATGACTATAGCTCAGTGACTACTAGTTTAGGTGCATAATAGAGCAAGCAGGAAGGATGGGCATGATCATCCTGAGGGGAGGGTTGGGAGTTCTCACCTGGCTTTCACCACAGTTCTAACAACAGGGTCTCACTGGAGAGTGAAGGTTGGGCAAGATGTGGGTAGCAAGGTTGGAGAGATATGGGCAGAGTTACAAAAAACAGTGATGGCAGCCCCTGCTGGCAAATGTGGGGGAGTATGCATGTATGGACTGAGTAGGAGTAGATTGCCGTTGCTATGATAGAAGTGTTCAGTGCTCCACTAGGGCCATGGTTTGTGTTCATACATGAAAAAATGTTCTCCTTACTGGGACACTTTCAAGAGCACAAAGCATCTTCATGGGTACCTGGATGTCAGCCTGTTACAGACTTGATGGTTGGTGGCATGGGGGTAAAACCAATACAAAGAAAGTATTTAATCATCATAACAGGGTTATACCTAAATGCCCAATATCATAATTGGATATAGAGTTTTACTTGCTTTCTTGGCAAATTAATTCTGCCTGAGTGTCTTAGTTTATCTATTGTGTGGTGTGTGTGTGTGTGTGTGTGTGTGTGTGTGTGTGTGTGTGTGTGTGTGTGTGTGTGTGTGTGTGTAATGAAACTGAAGAGTGCATTGTGCAGCAGAGAAGCATTCAAAAGTGAGAGAGAGATCTGCATTTGTATCACACAGATATGCACTGAAGTTTGATAACTCTGTTATGTCAGAAGATGCACATGTAATATGTTAACTATGTATTACAGACATGTATAAGAGGAATAGATGAGTATTAAGTGCATGGAACGCAACAGATAATGCATTTCCTTTTATGGAATCTTGTGCAGTCTGTAATGGTATACACATCTTAAATGAATGAGATCAGGGAGGGTTCACAGTGTTAGTAGTAATAATGCCCATCCATTACATAATCATAACTTTTATTGTTTGATTATATCAAGCCAGCTAGCATTTCTGCAATTACAGCTAACTTCATGCCAATGAAATGATAAAAATGTATTCTGCATTATTGTTGTGACCATTAGTATGTGCATAATGTTGAATAATAATTACATTTTCCTGAATAAAAGGTGTATGGCGTCCATGTTCATCAGCTCACAATCGATAGAATTTATATTCTCAGTAACAGGGATGATCTGTTTGCTTAAAGCAGCAAGCTGACATTTCAAATAAATTTCAATCATTTTACAATGTGTTTAAGGTCTATTGAAATCATTACAGACAGATGGATATATCTTTAATGGTTTGAAGACATGTGCACGTCTTATTGTAAAAGATATGTTGGTGTCTTTGGGCAGACATTGAGACAGAGTTGGTTATATTTTTTCATTAT
Source organism: Protopterus annectens (assembly GCF_019279795.1). Lineage (NCBI taxonomy): Eukaryota > Metazoa > Chordata > Ceratodontiformes > Protopteridae > Protopterus > Protopterus annectens. The sequence continues at coordinate 1,007,509,687 of NC_056727.1, read as the reverse complement.
TCTAAAACCTCTGTCTCATACTTAGATGCACATCTGGTGAATATCTCCGTATGGGAGCTAGAAATGACAAAATCACTTCAACCATTGCTAGTTATAAATGTTCCCCTCTCCATACCTCAGTGACCCACAGAATTTCTTCTCTTAATATGCCCCATAACACATTTCATCTCCTAGGAGTTGACAGCCCTATAGCCCATTCACTCCACCTATTTTTTTTTAATTCAACAACAGAGAGGGAAGATGTCACATTTCTAAGGCTCAAGACACATTAAAGTCCCCAACCCTCACTGCATATATCTTGAACCATCCTAGAGTTCAGCATGCTTTGGGCATGTTGGGAAGAGTGTGCCACTTGCTTACATGTGTAATGTAACCTTTCAGAACTGACCAGTCCTTTGGAAACCAGGTCTCTCATATGATTTCTCATCTTAATCAGGGACTCTATCACAGAAAAGAATGTCCCACAGAGAAGTGAGACAGCAAAATCATTTAACTCTTCCTTTCACCCATACCAACTTCAGGAGGCAAGTAAAGTGCTATTTGAACTCGGGTCACATGGGCCATATTCAAAGCCTGAGTTGCTGCAGGAGTTTTAACTTTAGACTCCTAGGAAACTCCTACAGCTCTGTTATCCCATACTTTGTCAAGTGTATATTGGGTAAGTCATCAACTCATTACTTCACAGTATGCAACTCCCAATTAGGAATCTGTCCCAATGCAGTTTCTATTTGTGAGCCAGCAATGCTTCACTGTATGGGGGGGTTACCCTTTCTCTGCGATTATGTGGCCATGAAGTTAGTTATATGTATGCAAAAGGGTGAAAGAAGTACAGTGAGGTTATTACCTGTGAAAATGTACTTTTCTTTGAAATATTATTTAAGTGAAGCATCGGGTAATATGTTTCATTAGTTTATCTGGTTTAAACTCAGTGAAATATAGTAAAGCAAAACTATAGTGCTTTCTTCATTTTATGCTCTTAAATGTGTGCTAACTACATATAAATGTTCTTAAGCAAGGGGATGTTGTTAACTTTTGGTCTCTGCCTGAAGGCATTGGTTTGATGGACCACTGCTCTAGTTTTCTAGTTATTGCTGTATACTATTATTTTAACAGATGTCTTTGTAGTCAGGGCTCAAGTTTTAGGTTATTTAACTGATTCACTCCAATGGGGATCTGGCAGCATGCACTATTTACTCCCAATGGCAGCATCTTGAGCTTTTGGACAAAATCAAGTTATGGCCTCACATTTCAAACAAATATTCATATCTGAAGAGCTATGTCGTTAAATAAACGGATTTTTTTTTTTTATTTTTTTTAAAGTTTGTTTTATTTTCTGTTAATATACAGGTCACAGTAAGTTGTATTGTTTTAATTTTTTGCTTTTTTACGTGTGACTGTACCTGACAGGTTACATTTTTATTTCTGGCATGGGGGTAAAAGCAATACAAAGAAAGTATTTAATCATCAACACAGGGGTATACCTAAACGCCCAATAACATAACTAGACATATAGAGTTTTACTTGCTTTCTTGGCAAATTAAACTGTAATTCTGCCTGAGTGTCTTAGTATATTTATCTATCACATGTGTATGTATTTGTGTATGTGTGTAATGAAATTGAAGAGTACATTGCACAGCAGTGGGACATTCAAAAGTGAGAGACAGCTGCAATTGTCTCACAAACATATGCACTGAAGTGATAACTCTGTTATGTCAGAAAATGTACATGTAATATGGGAACTATGTACTACAAACGTATAAGAGGAACAGATGAGTGTTAAGTGCACGGAACACAATAGATAATGTATTTCCTTTTATGGAATCTCATGCAGTCTGTAATAGTATACACTTCTTAAGTGAATGAGATGGGGCGGGGGTTCACAGTGTTAGTAGTAATAATGGTCATCCATTATATAATCATAACTTTGTTTATTTAACATTTGTTTACCAGGAAAGTCCGACCAGGCATTGGTTTGATGGACCACTGCTCTAGTTTTCTAGTTATTGCTGTATACTGTTATTTCAACAGATGTCTTTGTAGTTAGGGTTCACATATTAGTTTATTTAAATGATACACTCCAATGGGGATCTAGCAGTTTGTACTCTTTACTCCCAGTGACTGCATCCTGAGCGTTTGGAAAAATCAAGTTATGACCTCACATTTCAAATAAATATTCATATCTGAGGAGCCATAGTGGTTATTAAATACAGATTCAGTACTAAGAAGTATTTGCAATGTTAGTGTTCATTAGAGCCTAGGTCTTAATCTGGATTTTATAAATCACAATAAACAAAGTAGATATCAAGTGTGTAATATTTTGTAAACAACTTACAATATTTCAGTAACCACACAAGCTACACACATACTGTCAGCAGTATTTTGTTTGTCTGTTAGTTTTCATATGAGGCCAAGCAATAAATTCTGTATTACTTATTTGTTGAGATATTTAGAAAAATATAAATATGGTGCCAATATAAATAAATAGTTTATGAACAAGAAGTAGTATCTTTTAAGCAGCACTAGATAGAGGTCAAATATCAGTGCAGTGTTGTTACCCACCATATATGATTTAAGATGAAATGTTATAGTGTGTATGTAGTGCAGTTTTTAAATTATCAAAGCAAATATGAGCAGTTCATATTAGACACTGAGAGCCGTTAGTAGGATGTAAAGGCAGAAACCCATGTAGACATCACTCGACTATGATGAGTTAATGGTGTTATTTATATTCAAGAGTAGTTTGGCTGTTTGTCAATACAGTTATTTTGTGATTTTTTTTTTCTCTGCAGGCCTTCCAAGCTCAAAACCTAAAGCTACACACTAGAAGATGTATTGGAAGGAAAAGTGGGCCATAAATGGCTATTAAGCTTGTTTTTAATTATAAAACAGAGCTATAGAAACAGGTTGATGATAAAATAAAGATATTGAGAAGATATGTAGGCTAGACAAATGGAGTTCTATTCCATCCATGAGTTTGTGACAAATGTATTTAGAAAGATGAACCTGAAATAAAGAGTCCTTAAGTATATTCAGTAACAAAAAAATGTGTAAAGCTAAGTATCATAATAAATCCTGTATTTGCATTCATTAATGAAAGTTACATTGAAATCGGAAGACAGCAAATAAACAAAATGTAATATAAGATATCAGACATTAAAGTCTATTATAAGATAACAAATATTACATGTGTGAAGCTTACAATGGGATAACCATTTTCTGTTATTGCACAGTGATCCCTGTAGCTGGACAGGATTCAAGGAGTTTTATCAGTGCTACTTTGAAAGTTGATTAAGGAGGGCTGTATGTCACACTTCATATGTTTATGTAATCTATCCAATACTTGTCAGGGCTGCTGTTATTCATTGCTGTAGCAGTGATATAGCTTAAAAAATATCAAGTTCAGAGCCCGTCACATTATCAAATTGCATCTATTACTGACCTACGTTCTCAAGACAGTGGTCACAGTACGTATTTAGCTTTTTAATTCAAAATATAGCAGTTTCTCTTTTATTTTCTGGAAGACATTTCAAAAATTTTATAACACAATGCTAAGTAATTAGCAGTGTTCTTGTTTTGATTATTTAAAGATATGTCATGCCATGAGCATTAATGAAAGCTGTTAATGTGTACCCTGCCTATGAGTCACTTTAGAATTGTTCCATATAAAACTAATGTCTTTTGGCTTTTCCCACTTAGGGGTCACCACAGCAGAACTCTGGTCCACTAATGATTGGCAGTGGATTTTTGCGGTGCCGAGGTGCCATCCCAATGCCCAACCTTCAAAGAAGGGACACCCATTCACACACGCACCTACCTGCATGTCTTTAAATGTCATTTGACCATGGGGAGGACATGCACACTCCACACAGAAGGTGCTCCAGCCAAGAATCAAACCGGAGAGCCTCTTGTTGGGAGGCGACAATGCCAACCGCTGCACCACCATGAAATTGTTCCCTATAAACTGAAAACATCAGCTTTAATATATAGTAAAGTGCATCTCAGGGTTGTACAGCAAATAAGTTTGAAATGGTTGCCTTGCAATTACACATTAATTTCTACTCCTTTTGTATTACTTGAACCATGCTGTACAAATTTAACCATGCAGACAGTTGTGCCACTGCATCTGTTCCCTTTTGTGACGTATTCTTACACTAATGCATTGCTAGTAGACGTTACAAATGACATGTGCTTTGCAGGCGTTGTGTTGTGATGCCAATGTTGTATTGGATGTTCTTTACCTTTGTAAGGAATTTGTTGCTGTTTGCATTCAATATCTCTATAAGGGGGATTGCAATGTATCCTGGAGTAGTGAAGTATTATGGAGTACCCCAGAGGACAGAAGATTATAGGATACCCTGAAGTATTAAAGTATTATCAGGTATCCTGATGATGAAAAGAACTATAGACTACCCTGGAGTTGTGAAATATATATAAGGTACACTGGAGGAGGGAAGAATTATAGGATACACTGAATACTGGGAATGAGATAAGCAATCTCACACATGACATGAAACTTCACAATGTCCACATTTGAAGACCTGTTTCATAATATGGAGGTGTTAACAGGATGGGGGTATACTGGTGTGATGTCTATAGGTTTGTCAGGATGGTGAGCTATAAACACACATATACCAGGGATGTGGTCTTTCCTCCTCAATGATATTAATCCACCTAAAAAATCTACAGGAAAATGAATCAATCATCATAATCTTTCCTGTACCAACATACCCAATATATTGCCCATACATATCAATATATCTATATATATATATATATATATATATATATATATATATATATATATATATCAAGCTATATAGGGATATCTGTCTATCTAAAAATATATAATTGCCCATAGATGTGAGTGTGCGTCTGAGTGTGCTGTATGGATGAGCAGCCACAGCAGGGCTAGCCACCCAGCAGTGTGAACCTGACTCTAGATGAGTGTCACTGTTGAAGTGACACCTCAATCCCATGTGCAAAATTGGGAAAAGGGGTTGTGTGTGGAGATATATATATATAGAGAGGGGTACTCAAACATTGATAACATTCCCCTTTATCAAAATGGTTGTTTGAAGGTGCAAGTTATCCAAGTACAAACAAGGAGGATGCAAGCAGTTTAAATACAGAAATGGACAAAGATAACATCCTCATGAGCTTCAAGGAACTAAGGAAAACAATGTGGTATTTGATGACTGGTAGATTAATCTGTCTGGTTTTGATGTCACTAATCCTGTCATTGTTTTATTTGATAAAGGAGTGGGTTTTATTACATTAACTTATGTGTCTTTACAAGATATTGTATAAGAAGTTAAACATTTTATTAGTCTACTGAATATTGGTCCATGCTAAGTCTATGGATAATGTTGGGGAACGTACAGGAGATGAATTTTGATTTTACAAATCAAATTTTCTATCTCATTAGAACCTTGTAGTTAAAATCTTTAAACAGACCATCGTTATTGAGTTAGATTCCAATCCATAATATAAATGTAGAAATAGTGGTTACAGTCTCAATAATGATAAAAGACTGGCCCTGTCTGATTTGCAGTCTAGGTGTGACATAGCGATTAGAGAAGCAGACAAGGGAAGAGGGGTTGTGATGCCGTCTATGAAAGATTATAAAATTTAAAGCGAGTGATACCCAAACTCATTTACTTTGAGAAATTGATCCAACTATGATGTTTAAGCATTAGATAGAGCCCTTTTCAGAAGAGATGCTGTTGTTCAACATTATTGTTTAGAATTTAAAAAGCAATTGCTAGTAAAACAGCCTAGGAGACAGAGATTCTCTGTGTTACCTTAAATGCATAAAATGGTTTCACCCACACTGAGACAACCTAGAATATTAGATTGGGCTCATTGATACAGCCCCTTTCAAAGTTTTTGGAATTCTATTTGAAACCTTTACTACCCCATGAAAGAGCTAGAATATAGGATACCACACTGTTTCTTGGTCTTACGGGCAATCGTTTTATAAATTCCAATGCATATTTCTGTACTATGGATGTAGATAGTTTGTATATGTCTGTTCTCCCATGCAGTTGCGTTGATGGCTACTGATTATTGACTTTCAACAGTTTATTTATATAAAAATAGACAAGATGTGCCTTTGATAGATAAGTGCTCCCAGACACCAAAAAATGCGATAAATGTCAAACCAAAAGTGATGTAGAGTCAGGAGCACAGCAGATCAAACACCAAGACCACTAGCTTTAATCCACATAAACTGTATCGACAACCATGAAACATAAAATGCTGCAGCTGATGAGCGCTTTCACTCACAAAATGAGCTTCTTCAGATCAATTGCTGCTACCCATAGTGCCATTATATACACACACCAATTAAAACCAATTGCATCAATTAAACAAATAAACAATTAATAAAATGACATCTCTTAGAATGATTCATATAATGTCTGGATTACATGTTAGATAATAACAAATAATAATATTATATTTGATTATTATAAATCTATCAAACAAATATATGAACTATTTTAAATATGAACTATTTTAAATATTTTAAATATTTTAAAAAATTTTTAAAAAATATAAAACATATATAAATATACAAAACTATTAGATGCATGTGTATCTAAAGTATAAAAAGTATAAAAACAAACAAACACATCCTAGGTATAATACAGTTGACAACAAAACACAAACAGACGCAAACATTATAAGAATTGTAGTGTGATATATGGATCTATGCTATTTGTAGTTAATGTTAATACTCCTTCTTTTCTTGAGGGCTGGTTTTATAGAGGCTCTTTCATTCAAGCCAGACCCTTTATCAGCCCTCAACCTCATGATCCATTTGCTTTCCCTGTCTTCTGTGTGGTTCCTAATATCACCACCTCTAATGTTTGATTTAATTTGTTCCAACACTCTAAACAGGAAAGTATGTTCACTACCTAATTCAGCCACATGTTTTGCTAACGCATTATTAATGTTTTTGTTAGAATTGTTGCAGACAATATCAAAAATGAATGTGTTATATACCAACAGGTACTTACGTATTATCGCAACCAGATTTTCATGGTTGCGAAATGCACATACCTCCAGAGATATGACTGCATGAAACATTTTAAACTGTTATTCTATGTCCTTAGTACTGCAAAAACCTTTGTATTACTTTTAGAAACAGGAACAATTTAAGAAATCCTGTTCCTGTTTTGCATGTATTACAGATGCACGCTTAAGTTATTAGAGCTGCTATCATACTGTCAGTTGGAATATTTTGATTTTGTAGAAGGAATTCTTCACAGAAGGAAAACACAGACACAGAGAAATTGTTTTTGGTAAACTTTTTTTATTTTAACCATTCTTTTAAGTGATCTTGAAAAGAACCATTGCATTCTTAATGGTTTTAAATTATGAGGGTGGATAATGTTGAAAGCTCATTCCGTGGTCATTTTTAAATAAGAAAGTTGGTTGTACTGATACATTTTGCTTTGTGAAAGAGGCATGTTCTGATTAAGACACATTCTACTACAACGATCATTGATTTTATTAGTGGTGCAATGATGTGGATTGCTCATTCAGTGGTTTTGTATTAGTTTCTAGTGGAAATAATAGTACTTTGAAACATTTGTTGCCACGAGAAAGAAAAGTGCAGCGGTAAGACTTGAAATAACAGATATGCTGGCAGTAAAGTGCAGACAGAAACACGAGTACTATGTTTTTTAAATTTTATTGATATCACTACATGAAAAAATAACTTGTGCTACAAGGACACATATTATACAACATTTTTACATTCATGACCATATTTCATGATCAGTAGCAACTGCTATTGCCGTTAAAAACCTAATTGTGATAATACGTAAGTACCTATCGACAACAATGTTATTTACAACTATGATCACAGCAATGGGGCAACTTTTGCCCCCATATATGAGGACCTCTATATGAAGTTTTGGAAGTAGTATATTTTTATGATATGAACTATATATATAAAATTAAAAATCCATTTTTTTCAGAGCTGGTGATGTGGAGGCAATTTATTGATGTCTGCTGGCTACAGTGAAGAGGAAATATTTCTAGGCTATAGGGTTTTATAAAATATAATAATTCCAATGATTTAGGTTTTCCTCTCTTTGTTACTTACAATTTATATACCTCTAATGTATGTGATGGTTCAGTCATGACCACTACATACAGGAAAAACCCTTACTAAAAGCTCTATATTACATGCTAGCAGTTGTTATCCTAATTTTGTAAAGAACAATATACCCAATGTATGGTTCATTATTACCAACAGAATATCTAATGCTGTTTCTGTGCTATAGAAGTGCTTTAGTGGTTTGCAAGCATATTTTTGACAATGAGATATAAGAAGGAAAACACTGAGGAAGCTTAAAATAAGACTATGACTGAGACTAAAGAAGAAGTATTGAATTATAAAACCAAAAATAGTGTACGAGACTTTTGACATCAACCTTTAAGGTTTAGTACTATTTTTGGTAGTAATACATTTAGAATAAGAGACATTATATACAGATCATGGCCTTTATTAAAAACACACACATTTTCGGCTTGATGTTTCCTAACAAATGTATGTTTTCATATTGAAAGGTGAGCCCATAGGAATGCAGCTGTCATATTTCAAAAATCCACATGCCCCCAGACTTCTAGGCCAATGAGGATTAGAATCAGCGAGCACTTAAGCGCCATTCGAAATAGGCGTATAACCAATGCCTTATACAAACATACTAGACAACATACAACAGCTTCGTTTCAGTTCATTATCATAGACAGAATACAATCACATAGAAATTTCAAAATGGGTTGGCACAATAGACTAAATAATATGGAACAAAGATGGATCACTACACTTGGGGCCCTTTTTAAACCTGGACTTAATGAATATCATGTACATGAATGATAAATGTCATACAAGCTATATTTATAGCGGTGTTACATTGAGTTAAATCTGGCATTGAACTCCAGATATACTAATATTTCCTTCATTCATTTATAGTACTCTCAATAACAATCTCCAGTACCCTACCATTATTTAAAAGAGGTACATAACTATCTGTTTTAGAACATGTACTTACAATTCCAATTTTTTGGAAATATTACGGTTTTCCAATAATAAAACACAATTCACATTAATCATATTATGCTTAATATTTGTCCCCTAAAATGGATTTCACCATATTAATGATTACAATTTATAGGTTGATTGTAATATTAATATTTAAGTTATACATTATTGTAAATAATATGTCAATTTTTGGTGAATCTATTTGTATAATATGGTTGTACTATGTTCAGTTAAGCAGTAAGCACCACTGAATGAATATGGAATATACCACTTTAAGAAGTGAGTATAAATGGATTAGCTGGATGCATTATGGGCTGAATTTACATCTCTTGGATAAGTCACATTGAGAAAGGCAGTGTTAGCCGAAACCGGTTTGTGCATTTAAATTAGGTTGTTTTTACAATCTAATAAAAATATTTTAAATTGTTGCCTTTGAGTGCTGGTCCCTTCATTTTGCTTTATTAAAAACACACACATTTTCGGCTTGATGTTTCCTAACAAATGTATGTTTTCATAATGAAAGGTGAGCCCATAGGAATGCAGCTGTCATATTTCAAAAATCCACATGCCCCCAGATTCATCAGATGCATTTAGATTTTAAAACCTATGGCTGTTTTCCCTGTGGGAATTGTGTTTATTGCTCTTCTGTGGTTAGGATGAACTTTTTCATCTCTAGGAAAACTCTTCTGGCTAATGTTTTCATCTCTGTTACTCATCTAATACTTAAATACAGCCTGTCTCTCCCCTTCTTTGGTTTATTTTTCTTACTCTTATTCTTATTTTCCTTACTCTTAATCTCGCTTGTACTCCATTTCTCCTGTCACCCATATCCACGCCACTTATCACCACTAACAAATACTTATTTCTCACTTTCTCTCCCTCTTCCTCACCTCCTCCTCCTCCTTATCCCCTATTTGAATGTTTCACTCTGACATTTACTTAATGAGTAAGTAAAAACGCTCACTTATAACATGTCAACACGTTTCAGTGTCACATGATATTGTATTTATCTTGTCTTACTGATGGTATATGTGTATTATTCTACATGTCATATTTGTATTATTATTTTTATTGATCTATTTATAGTATATGTTAATATGATTTCAATTTTCACCTATTTATAGGTATCTTCTGATCTTGTACTTGTGGAGTTTTTCTCTCCAGGCATCCACTGAAAATGGATAGAATGATCCAGTCAGAATTTTCCAGTAAAAGCATTTCAATAAATAAATAAAGACAGAAAGAAAGAAAGAAAGAAAGAAAGAAAGAAAGAAAGAAAGAAAGAAAGAAAGAAAGAAAAAAAGTACATAAAATATTTTGAGATTAAGCACCACATTACTGTCATGAAATATTTTGAGATTAAGCACCACATTACTTGTAGTACAGAATGGGTAAGTATCTAGTCACCTGTATTTGTGATACCCTCTATGTCGGAGTGACCTTGCACATTTTTAAACCTGGAACAGTCATTTATCTTAGTGATTTGGAATGTGGTAGATGTCATAGTGACAAAATCATAACAAAGGGACATCAGTGGGCTATCTTTAGTTTTATAGGCATTGATAGGGTGGTTGTATTGTCTCCTATAAATATTATATTTCATATATATATATATATATATATATATATATATATATATACTGTATATTACACAATAAAGGACACCGGATTATTACCCTAGGAGCTACATGTGCTGTTGGGTTAAATGAAATGTTTTAATGGATTTATATTTATATTGATGTATTGATACAGCATTTATATTTCCAAATATACTAAGATTACTGATCTTATATTTTATATTAAGTAAAGTACATCTAATGGACATATCAACTTAGCAAATTCTTCAAACCATAAATTGGACTGCACTTAGGTGTCTCTTATCAAATAAGAGTCGCGATAATAAATTTCCTGATCTTGAGGCACTCCTGCATCTGTAACATGTCTATGTATAGGTTTATAGTTTCAAAGGTGCATACAAGGGTGTCAATCATATGAGCAAATCGCACAAATTGTGAATGCTCATTATATCGAACATACCAGACCTCAAACATCCTCTTGTGGGGGACTGTGCCCTCCACACCCCCTGCTAAATAGATATTCCAACTCTGAGATTGCATTACAATGAGGAAAGGGCAAATATCCCATTCTTCACTGTACTGCGATCTCAGAAAAAGCACTTTGAGGTCTGGTATGTTCAATATTATGAGTATTCGCAATTTGTGCGATTTGCTCATATGATATAGACCCGTATACAAGGCTAATGACCACTGGACCTTTATAAGCCTAGTGAAGCATCCTAAATGTATAGCAAAAGTTTATGTGCTGGCCTTTGTAAGTCTAGCAAACTTGAAAAATGCATCTTGCAAATTTTTATGCCTTAGAGGTGATTTTAAGGGGTATAGGCAAGCTAGGGCATGAGTTTCAGTCTGGCTCAGTCCATTACAAGGGTCCAGGTTTCTCTGGAATATGGTTAAGAAAAAAGTTGTGTTTCACATGAACGGGAAGCCTGTTCCAGAAAAGGGGAATTCTCTGAGACCTATAATAAATCTCCAACATTTCCTGTTTATATTGCAAGCAAACCTTAAATTCTTAGATACCGTAATCCTGATGCTATTCATTTTGCAGATATGCAAAAGGTCCATCAGTGTGGGATCCAGGCATGCCTTGTATCCAAGGCAATAATTGCTTCATGGAAGTCTGTAGGAAACAGTATAGAGAGAGGACTTTGAGATTATCCACATAGGACATACTGTTTATCCAGAGTATTCCTTTTGTGAGGAACCTCAGTAGACATTGTTGTTGCATATGCCTTGTCAGGTACATACCAAAATGGGCACTGCACTCAATGATGAGTCTGATGAGGGCCAAATACAGTGGAAAAATAACTTACTTGGACCTATAATGCCATGCCCTTGCTTACTAGTTGAGCAACATTGAATGATTTAATTACTACCTTAAACACAGGTTGGTTGAAAGCTACAGTACTGTACATATGTACCCAAATCCGTGACTACTGCTTCTACTCCTAGGGGTGTTTTATCGATGAGGTAATTTCCTAGGGTGGCTGAATTCCCAAGGGGTACTATTATGCATTTTTGGCACTGAGTTTTAAGCCTTGGTTTTGACACCAGTCATTTGTCTGTGTTAGTACTTCCTGTGGGATGTTAGTGTCCTGGGGGATATCTATGACTGCTCCTAGCTTGTAATCAGCTGCAGACCTGGTCAGCCAGAAGCCTTTCACATTGACTTTGACTTCTAAGAAGTAGATGCCAAAAGAGATTTGAGGGTCTATGCTAGTAAATGATTTCTTTGTGGAGGTTGTCTTCTCTACCTTAACCTCCTAGGTCCTATCTGAGAGACAGCTAGCTATCCAGCATGTACCATAGGGATATACATCTATATCCATGAGCTTGTTTACAATATACAAGTGAAGTATTGTATTAAATGCCTTAGCCAGGTTACTGTAGGTAGTATGCACCATTTTGTATTCATCCAGTCCCTTGATGACCTTCTCAAAGAAGTTCACCAGGTTGAGAAGGCATGAACTGCCCTTGATGAAACCAGGCTGAATTGGATGTAGTGTGTCAAAGTTTTCTATGTCCTTATTAATTACTTCTATGAAAATTATTTCCATGGATTTGCATATGAGACTAGTCAGACTTATGAGTCTATAGTTTCTGGGATCTGCTGATGGGCCTCTTGCGCAGAGGGATGATTTCTGCAGTTCCTCATCCATGTGGCAAGAAGCCTGGCTGAAAGTTATGGGTAAACAGTGACTCCGGCTATCACAATAGGTCATGTTTCAGGCTATTTAGGAAGTATACTGGAATATTATCAGGCGCATTGTTGAGGTATTTCTGACCTTAGAGAGGACATCTAGGACCTGCTCCCAAGCGGTAGCTGGAAGTATTATTTTTGATGATATTTCCTCGGGGAGGGGAGCATGGGGGACAGAGAGGAGGGGTAAAATTGGAAATTAATTTTTTTGGCGAGCAGATTTGCTAAATCTTCTGGCTCCATGTAGGTGCCTTCATTTGCAATCACTTCTTTTCACGGTTATGTGCTTCCATTGAGGTTTTGTACACAGCTAAAGAAAGCATTGTGGTTGTACTTTGCCTGAAAATCTATCTTTATCCCAAATTTTGCTTTAGTAGACTTATTTTGCCTACTTAGTTGTTTGCCTAGCTTGATGAGACTGCTTTTATCACACTAGGCATAGCACTTCCAAATCATGTCAGTGACTTTTTCCCTTTTGTTTTAACACCTGTTTATGTTTGGATTCTATCAGAGTGATTTGGGTTTTGAGATATTTCTGGTAGGCACAGCCATCTCTGTGCATTTATTGACATTATTGTACAGGGTTATTGTAAACAATTCTGCATATACACCTGTGTTGTAAGGTTTTGAGGTGGGTGGGAATATAGAACATTTCCTCATGTTTGTGAGCACTAGGTTGAGTATGCCTGCACCCTTAAGGGGCATATGGTCAAATTGTTCCAAGATGTTTGCATTTACAAAGTTCAAGAATCTCTGGACCTGTATGTTTGAGGTCATGTGAATATCCCAATTTCTAGTGGGGTAAATAAAGTCATCCATCAATATGTTATCTGGTTGAACTGTGAGAGCTTCCAGTAAGTCCAAGTACAAGTTGTGGGTTTCTTGGATCGTAGAGGGTGATATATCGCTTGCAAGGATATGATGGGGGACTTTGCTTAAGGAAAGTTGGACATGGAAAAGCTCAAGTGCATTATCCTGTTTGACTAGCCTAGAGGTGAGTTTGTTGTTGATATAGACTGGGACACCACCACGTTTGGTCCCTATCTGTGCAGTAGCTGGCCTGAATGTGTAGAAGACATTGTAGTCCTGCATTGCCAGGGTGCTCTCTGAAGAATTAAATTATGTTTAAGTAACTGCACAAATGTCCATATTCTCCAGGGTGAGAGCCTTGAAAGAGTGGAATTTCTTGTTTTGGCCCCTAATATTGAGCAATGACATTTTTCAGTTCCCTTGGGTTGGTTTTGCTATGTCAGTAGGTTTGTCAGTTTGGCATTGCCTAAAAAAGACACTATGCAGAAAGTTAATATTTTAGTGAATATTTAAAAGACAACAGGGGAAAGGTGCAGACCATCCTTGGAAAAGCAGCATGGCCAGTTGACTGTATTCTCCCATGCTGACAAATGGTATATCCCCTTGAAAATGATATCAGAAACTATGCCAATTGTTGAAGTCAATCATCTTTTGTTCAGTGCTGATCAATGCTAGGCACATACCAGCCTGGGAAATGTAGTCCATGAGCTCCATTACATCTCCTTTCATATAGTTCTTGGAGGTACATCTTAGGTCATTTACACACAGATGGACTATGACTGAATCAGACTGGCACTTGTGGTCTAGTGACTTGAGCGCATGGGTGATTTGGTGAATCCTGGTTCTGAGGGACAACTGGCTATGATTTTCTCCTTATTCAGCCTGGTGAGTGGGACATCAGTATGTCTCACAATGGAGTCTCCTATGACTAAAATATTGGGTAGTGCATTGACTTGATTTATGGGTTTTGTAGAAGATGCTCTGATGTGTGTGGCTGCATGTGTTGTATTGGGTGTTGTTTTGGTGAAGGGCTTTTAGCAATGCTGTGGATTATTTTTGTAGGACGCATGCCTATGATGTGTTTGTGGTTTAATAAGGTTGCTTTTAAGTGCCTCAGCATATGTTGGGTCACTACTATTTGAGGTGGGCCTAATGTTTACATTACTGACAAAATGACTGATATTTTGAGTGATTATGTTTGAGAGTCTTGCCTCCAGTGACATTATATAATTACATCTCTCACATACTGTACTCATTTCCATAAGATTAATTTGCTGTCACTGAACATGAGACAATTCCTGCATTGTCTTAGGATGTCAATATTTACCAAACCAGTGGTGGAAAGACTGGGAATGTGCCCATCCATGGTGTCAGGTCTTACAAAGGGGTCATACAGCAGGTGTTACCAGCAGGCTAACAGGGGCACTGTGATGGTAGAAACTACATCTAGGCTATGTATGACTGAATTTGTGTGACAGTGCCCCCCAGCATGGAAACAAGGGGCTCTTTGTTTAACTGAACACTAGGTAAAGCTGTAGGGAACATTTTATAGGGAACATTTAGTTTCTAAGTGCATGTGTCTATGCAAGATACTACTAAACACTGCTGTATGACAAGCAACAGAATTTAGAGACTGAAAGAAAAGTGCAAAACCATTTGTCAGTTTTAACTGAATAGTCATGAAGTAACACATCATCTCTGAACAGCTTATACCCTTTATTATCATGCAGGAATATGCTTTGCCATACAAAGACCTGAGGAATCCACAACAAATCTCAAGGAGACACCACTAAACTGGCATTACTGCCTCTTTACCACTGCAGTGATGCAGGTAGAACAACAAGCCTGTAAACATCAGCCACTTTTCATTGCCCTCTCCAACAGGGCTCTGCAAAGTGTCTGGCCACTGACTTCATTTGGGTTTTACAAAGGCAGAATGATATACAAAGGTGGACTATTGAGCAAGAATGTTTAATGAGACTAATTCAGCACATTGATTTTCAGAATCCTGCAGCAGACACCCACATATGTCCTACAAGCGCAGATCACACTGAGTCAGGTCTATACATTGGAGCGATATGTTGCAGTTTGCTGGCATATTAGGCCAACAGTGACATGTGTAGCTAGCTTCAATCCCCTTCACTCACCTGAGTGCAGGGTACAGGCTGCTATACTGTATTCCTTTACTAATGTTGTGGCCCAGCATGCACAGCCTAGCCTACTTGCATGGCTCGCAGACTGCAGTGCTGCGTGCTATGCCTATGAGTTGTACCATCCCTTCCTCTTTATACTATGTCCTTAGTCTGACATTTATAGTGCCTCTCTGCTCAGCTGTAAGTACTGTTTGATGTCTATTGCAACATACATTACAGCTTACCAAGCACTGTTTGCATACTGTGAGCTGCATAATTCAGTTTTTGAATCATTGCCATGATCAAGGTCTGCTGTGTAGTACAGAAAGCATTAATGAATATGACTCTGTTTATCTTTTATTTATCATTGCATTCCAAACCGATACAGTATTTTTTCATTAAATCTTCCACAGAAATGTGATAGATAGTCAGCTGCTCTTTCTATAAACAACTAGTTTTGAACTTTTTCATATTTATCTTGTTTTGTATTATGCTTCTTTCAACTTAATTATATTCTGTTTTCAGAATGAAAAAAAATGTAGTGGCATACCATGCATGTTTGTCCTGATAACATGCATAAATCCCTGTGTGTGTGTGTGTGTGTGTGTGTGTGTGTGTGTGTGTGTGTGTGTGTGTGTGTGTGTGTGTGTGTGTGTGTGTGGGCATGCGCGTGTGTGTGTGTGTGTGTGTGTGTGTGTGTGTGTGTGTGTGTGTGTGTGTGTGTGTGTGTGTGTGTGTGTGTGTGTGTGTGTGTGTGTGTGTGTGTGTGTGTGTGTGTGTGTGTGTGTGTGTGTGTGTGTGTGTGTGAGTGTGTGTGTGTGTGTGTGTGTGTGTGTGCGCGCGCGAGCGTGTGTTTGTGCACATCTATTTATTTACTTCATCGACTTGTTTACCAGGATATCTTCAAGGACAAAACTACATTTTTATGGATGCCTGTGGAGAAAATCTTTACATTACAGATATTATCAATAATACAGCGTAAATTATTAACACATTTTAACAAATTTGCCCAATTTTGATTTTATAATAAGTCTATGGGAGAGCAATGGCAGAATTGATGATACTATTATATTACAGAAATACTTGTATAGAAAACAGTCATCAGTAATATAGACATATACCAATTCTTTACACATAGTGGTAGTAATTTATATATATGCAAATTGTTTACACTAGATATAAAGAGTCCTGATAACAATAGTATCTTTTTGACAAAGAACTGAGTTTTGGTTTTTAGAATACAGTTATCTATGAGGTGTCTATCAATTCATTAACTGTTCGGTATGTAAGACATTTTTCAGAGTTGTAGGGGATATTGTTGTTAGTTTTGAGTTATTAGTATGACAGCACATTAGGTATTTATAACCATTTAAGGCCATTTAGTACTAGACAGTGATTAGTTGTGTTGTTTGAGTTAGTACCACATTTTTCTATCCTATTGCAACTGCTCTAGTTTAGCAACTGCCAGATAGTAAATTAATAAATATTAAACAGTCATATAGGATAAATTGTGATCTGTGGTGCTTCATGTTAGGTCTGTGTTATTTTATTTTTATTTATTTATTGACTAGCTTTAATTTCTGCTGAATAAAGCTTTTAAATATTGATAATTTCTTACTCTCAGTAGTAGTTATTTGTTGATATACTAGATTTATATTTGTGTCATTATTGCTTATTTGCTGGGATGTACAACTAAAATAATAATAATAAAGTTTAATTAGGATTCAGGCTAAGATTGGTCTAATCGGTCTTCCAGTTTTGTAAAGAAGTGATGCTGGTTGATTAGGAGCTATTTGACTGATGTGATTGGATAGATTAATCTAGAATTGGCAGTATATGGTACTAAAGTCATTGGTTTGAGGGTGCATACATTTTGTTTGTGAAGACACGAGAGAGTAAAGACACAATCTGGAGTTTGTGGCAGAGCTAATCTTCTGCTATGATACTAAATAAATGCTGTCTACATACCATATTCCATGGCTCACATACCTTCTGAACCAAGTGAACTTTTTTGTTGCTGAAGCATATTTCCTTGAGCCTTAGTAACCATATGGGCTGGAAAACTGTTAAATGCTTTAGGTAAGTCCAAATATATAGATTCAGCTATTTCCCCATAAATCTATTTTAAATTGAAATAGTTTATGAAAGTGTCCCTCTCTGTGAGCTATCCAAAATTTCTGTTGTTCTGTAGAAAGTAGTTTGTTTTTGATTGGGTAGATAAACTACTATAAGTTCTCACAGTTTTTAAATATTTCTTTAATGTTCTTAAGTATTTTGCAAAATGAAGACAGGTCAGTTATAGGCCTATAAATTTACTGATTCTAGGGATTTGCAAACTCTATGGGGTGAGGTATGTAAGACTGATTCCGTAGCTTGGAGACTATGGATTCTTGAATGGAGTGGTCAAAATGATAGACACAAGGTATGGGATAACTTCAGCAGCACTATGGATATGTTATGATGATCGGTTGTCAGTTGATTTGAGTTTTATATATATTTTAATCGTGTCAGAAGTATAGGTGAGAATGGAGGTAGAAGAGTTGTTGCATGTGTTACGTATTGTTATTTCTAGTGTGCTGGGTTTATTAAAAAGGATGGTCATAGTTATATATGGAAGACTATATATAAACTTTAAATTATATGATTTTTGCAGGAAAGGACAAAGTTTAGATCTTTTACTAGACATCAGTAGGTTATTCACTGCTGGCCAAAAACTTGTGGGCACATAATAAGAACTTTATTTAGGTTGGTAATGTAACTTTGGCCTTTTGTAGGGAGGTTTTAGTAAGGTTTCACAAATCTCATGAAGGTGCTGGTGTCAATTATTATTTATTTTATGCAGTTTTTACATTCTTTGTCTCTATTTTACATTAGCTGTTTTATTTTTGGTATAAACCATGGTGCAATTGTGGATCTGACTCTAGAAAATCCAATATTGTAAGGAAGATTTTGTTAAAGTGATTTACTGCTTCATCTATAGGTAAGCATTTTAAAGATTTCAGCTTACTCTGTTTAAAGATGGAAATAACTGTGCCTTTATTTAATTTTATTTCTAGTCAGTAATAGTGCCTGGCATAATTGGGGTCTGTTGTTAATATCTAGTTCAAAATATATTTTTCCAGTGACTTTATACATTCTAGTAATTGTTTGCATAAACTGATTTAGTCTAAATAGATAAGATTTCTTATTGCTCTTAGGTGAATCAGTGCAAATGTCAGAGATATTGTATCCTGGTAAGTTTGTGGTAATCCAGGACAATATTCCCTCAAATATTGACCTTGTTTGTAGTAAGATTCATATTGGCTAATGCATACTGATTTAGTGTAGCTACTAGGATTCCAATCTTACTGATAATCAGCTTTGTAAAGGGTGTGTGGTGAAGTTAAACCTTTTTTGAAAAGACAATGGCAGCACATTACTTTATTTCACTAGAACAGTTATTAGAGATATCATAGCCAAAAGACAGTATTTCTTAATATGCTTTATTTAAGACATATTTCAATAATAAAAATTATGTCTAGGTTATGCAGTCATATCCAGCTGGACATGTATGCAGTTTTACATTTCTCAGGTTCATAGGTTTATAGGTGTTTACTAGGCTAACAACCACAAGGGCCTTTTTAAGCCTAGCCATGCTCCCAAATCTCTAGCAAGTCCTGATACCCTTGATAAGTGTAAGCATGGGCCTGGGAGATGAACCATTTACAGGTTACCTGTGTCCATTACAGACATAGGTGCCAAACCAGGGATGAATTTGCAGTTTCCCTTCCAATTGTCCAAGTTGCACTTGAATTGTGTTAGGGAGGAACTCTGCTTCACATGGATTGGGACCCTGTTCCATAGATGGGATAGTCTCTGGGATACATACCTATTTCTCCAGCAGGTCCTATTTATATCACAGGCAAGGTTTAAGTCTTTAGAATGATAATCTTCCAAATTCTACAGATATTAAAATGATAAGGTTTTATTTCCATAAAGATCATATAAGAAAAGAGTATTAGGCTTGCTCAAGACAGTATTATGTATTATAACTCAGAAAGTAACTTTGCTGCACTTTAGATAAAGTACAGGTTTCATTCTTTTTGGTATTAAAAATGTATATGTTTGAATAGGCTAATAGTAAATTTGTGTTAAGTTGATAGATATTTTAGTTTTAGGGATATTTTATTCTGTATTTTTATAATTGCAGATGTGAGGTTTTGTGACTGATTGAATGCTTGAGGGTGTCTGATATGTTTATCCTGCTGATTATGGTGGTTGGGAATTGTATGTATAAGTACAATATAAAGTATTATGAGACTTTTGTATTAGCTGTTACTGGTAACATTTATGTTAAGTGTTTGCTTTCATATTTTCTTAGCTTGGATGTTATTGGTCATAAGAGTAATGAGGCAAGGCTGCGGTGTTTTTACCTGGCAAGCCAGTTGACAATTTTCTGTTGTATTATGTGTAGCTGGTAGAATAGCGAGTTTGCTGTAGTCTGAATAGTTAGCTAAAGGTACACACGTATACACACACACTCACACATGCACACACACACACACACACACACACACACACACACACACACGCTCACATTCAGTCACACACACACACACACACACACACACACACACACACACACACACACACACACACGCACACTCACACACATTCAGTCACACGCACACACGCACACACGCACACACACACACACACACACACACACACACACACGCACACACACACACGCACGCACATGCTCACATTCAGTCAAACACATGCACACTCACAGACATTCAGTTGCACATTCACAGACTTTGACACCAACTGCCCAGTGCTGGGACTACAAGAAAGGCACCTTCACTGAGAACTGGACATGCAGACTAAGTATTGTAATGCACTAAATTAACCACTGTATTACTTTGCCATTATTTGGATGTTTTCTGTTCAATGTATCAAATTTTCTTTTCCTGAAAAAAACATGAACTGATAGGTATTTTTTATTGAATGTGCAAAATTTTGAATGCTAAAAATGTTGATGGTGGGAACATCAACATTTTTATAGGTTGCATGCAGGCAAGTGTGGTTCTTTACTAATTCTGAAACATCTGAACTGGTGAAAGTCTTGGCATAAGTGGTAGCAGTGTGTGGGTGAGTGTTTGTGGGTTAGTGTTAGCTTAAATGCTAGGTAATGAGATAGATGTAGTCTTGTGTTGTGTTGTGTTGTACTTGTGATTATTTATGTTGTGTTTGTGAGTGTGCACAAGAGTGTATGTGGTATTGCTAGAGAAAAGAGATTTTTGAAACACAATGTGTAGGGTTGTTAATGGGTTATGGCAGTAGCAGTGATAGTGCAGGGCAAGGGCTAAGGTGATCACAGGAGGGAAAGATGTCCACAGCTGAACAGGGGATGTGTTCCCCTTGTATTAGACCCATTCCTATTTGAAAAGGAGACCTATCATAAAATAGACCGAAAGGGAAAGAGAGAGAGAGAGAGAGAGAGAGATAATGAAACCAGCAAAAGGCGGTCCCATACAAAAAAAATAGAGAAAGTCCCAGTGGCCAGAACCTCAAAGAAGGGAGAAACTTAGAGAACAGTGAGTTCTTCAGTGTTGAGAAACAGAACTGAAAACAGCATACTGCAATAAAAATTGACAAAGCCTTCTATAAAAAAGTGTTGTGTCTTCTTTGAGTGTATCTATAAAAGATAGTGGGGCATAGTGAATATCGTTAAATGCATTTGAAATATAAAGCATAGAAGGGGAATATGTGTGTGTGTGTGTGAGTGTGTGTGTATTCCCACAAAAAATGCAAAGAGCTGAGAAACACTAAATTTGGTGCACAGAAAAATAATGAAGCAATAAAAAAAGTGAAAACGCATTTATTTTGCACTGTGGCTAGATAAACTGTTTTTACTTATTTATGCTTCAGTATCTGACATAAAACAACCAAGAACTCATTAAGCGCATAGTAAAAAATGCCAACTACAAAGGGCTTTGGCCCCTTCAATTATGTAGAGCATGTGACACTGACAGGTTTTAATGGGGTCTTGGATGGTTTATGCCATAAAGAATAAGCAAAACAAGTTTATCTTGTCACCATGCACATCAAATGGTTACTCGTTCTTTTTAGTGATGACATTTTGTTCTTTGTATATATATATATATATGTACTTTACATGATCATATGACTGAACATTTAAATGTTATAAAAAAATAAAAATAAACATTGCTAGCAGGGGGGCAAGCTCCTCTGCACCCCCACTCCCCCTGCTATTTAAATATACCAACTCTGAGATTGCACTACATTGTTGAAAAGGGAAATCTTCCCGTTCTGTGCTCTATGGAGATCTCCAGTCAGACCGTTCGAACTTTTAAAAGTTCGATCACATGATCTCGACCATATGAAAGTCCAGATTTTGAAAGTTTGACGATCTGAAGGGGAATATATATATATATATATATATATATATATATATATATATATATATATATATATTTATTTATTTTACATTTGATAACCGGGGGTGTCTGACTGAGCTTAATAGGCCCTTTTTCAGCAGAGGACTGGGGAGAAAAGCTCCACACAGAAAAATAATTACAGATACATTTAAATATTTAGACATGATCAGTATACACACAAATTACAATAGACATGTTTTTGCAGTGGTATGCAGCACATCAACTTAGAGTGGAGAGAAGAAATAAGAAAACATTAATTTTAAAATAAAGGTAATTAATAGATTTGTGGTGTACAGCTGAAATTTGGAACATTGGTAGAATACATACATAGTACACAGGTACAGTACATACACTGTACATTAGCCAGTGTTTGTGAGTAAGAGTAAGAACTGTTATCAAGTACTCTAGGCTTAGCATGTGTACCTTATCTGCTTTCACTAGCACTAGTCATTGCACTGCCAACTTTGCTTGAGATGTTGCCTAATAGGCTTTTAAAGGAGGCTATGGATGATGTGTTTTGAATGCTAGTAGGGACAGAGTTCCATTTTTTAGCCACCAAACTACCGTATAGTGCATCTCCAAAGCTATCATAGCTGTTGGGGACTTCTAGTAGTAGTTTGCTTGATGATCTAAGAGGCCTTTTGGCTGAGTGATGTACTAGGTTTTTGAGGGCAGGACACTTATTGGGGTGGTAATGGATAGAGTGACAGAGGCAGAGCTGATTGTAGGTTAGGAGGTTGGGCAGTTCAAGCCTGTGGAACTGGCTCAAAGCAGTACAGTGATGAGTTCTATATAAGCAATTTGCAGCAAAGCGGGCAGTTCTGTTATAGCAGGCTTCCATTTTGCTTAGTTCAGTTTTGTTAAGATTAGTCAGAATGGGAGATGCATAGAGTGGGGTAGATAGAAGCTGGGAGTGAGCAATGGCTGATCTTGTGTTGCTGGTAAGAAACGGTTCAATATGGTAGAGTAATCCCAGTTTGGCATGTACTTTTTTAATAGTTGAGATGAAATTTTAGGTGGGAGTCTATGGTTATTTCCAATAGCTTAGTCTGTGCCACTGGAGGTATTGGAGTAGCATTTGCAGAGTAGATAGTGAATTGACTGTTATCAGTATTTTTGTTAGAACTGGTTATAATCATAGGCTGAGTTCTCTTTGGATTAAGGATAAGTTGGGCTTTGGTAAGGTAGTTTTCAATGTCAGAGAATGCTAGTTGAGTTGTTTGCCGAAGGGTTGGAATATTTTGTGCATCACAGATTAAGGTAGTGTCATCTGCATACTAAATGATAGATGCCTGGTACCTGTCAGTTAAGTAGCTTTGGAACCAGGTAAGACTGAAATTTGATAGGTGATATTGCTTTAGTTTGTTTAGCAGGATTTGGTGTGAGACTGTGTCAGATGCTTTGGACATATTCAAAAAAAGAGTTGCCACCTGCAGGCCTTCATTTTTGAGACATTTTTTTTGTGTCTGTGAAGCAGAGGAGGGCTGCAGTGGTACTATGGGCAGGTCTGAAACCATGCTGAGTAGGTGACAGGATGTTGTTGTCTAGGAGGTATTTTAGCACCTGGGTATGGATGCATTTTTCTAGGATTTTGGCTGGGGAGGGGGAGTGCAGCAACGGGTCTATAGTTATTAAGTTCAGTGGAGGTCCCACCTTTATGTATGGGTGTAACATAGGATGTTTTCCAGCATTTGGGCACATAGTTTTCAGCAATTGTTTTGTTTATGAGAGTGGAGATTGCGATAGCAATAGCATCTGCTGTGAGTTTCAAGAAATAACTGGGGAGTAGGTCGGCTGCTGTTGATGAGATTTTTAGTTTGAGAGCATGTTTTTGATTGAGGTGGTGGAAACAGTTTTAAGGGTAAAGCTAGTATTAGTATTATTTGTGTTGTGCGGGAGACTGAGCTTGGAACAGTCCTGTGATACTAAGGAAAGAACTGAGTTCACAAAGTGGGAATATATACGCAGACATACTTGTAGATAGATACATAGATTTGCATGTTTTGCTTTAGTGTATATGTACTATCCAGTTATTTAAATTATCTAAAGTTCACAATATTGACAAAAAAATATCTAAATTACAAAATATCAGCAAAATGAATATAGTGTATGGAGTGCTTCACTTATGCATAAAATGTGGCTAAATTATAATCTGTTCAGTGCTGCTATAGTGCAAGACCTAATCTTAATAACATTTAGAATGATGCTTAACAATAGTTAAGCATCTCTTATGCATTGTTAAAGTCAGTCAGCACTAAAACCAGGCAGCACTGACCAGAAAACAGCAGCAGCTGAGATGAAATGGCTTCATTTCAACACACATTTTTGTCTGCTGTCTGCTGAAGTGTATATGCATTTTGAATTAAACTGCTCAGGCTGGGAATGCATAAGGACATCGACCATTTCTCCACTGTTGTACTGGGTTTCAAAGCTGACACAAAAATTTTTTTTTTTTTCCCAATTTTTTTGTCTAGTTTTTTTGAAGATAAATCTTCATGCACTATAAAGAATTATGACTGGATCTCCAATAGCACTGAAGAATTATGTGTTCTCAGCATGCGTGGGTGTGCCCATCGCTTAGCTACGGTTAATGCAGCTTAAATGGCTGAAGAGGATAACAAGGAAGATATATGCAAATGAAACAGCATAGCAATAGTGTAGTGGGCAGAACATTTGCCTTACAAGCAGGCATTCCCGGTTTGAGTCCCACTGTGGCGCATTCCATTTTCCATGGCAAAGCACGTTATGACTAATATTTATGTTGCATAACCCACTAAATAACATATTTTCATGAACTGGAGTACTGCAGTAAATGCATACGTGAGGTGTCAGTGTCAAAATGAATAAGGTACTAGTAAACAGCTTTAAGCACAAATAAACAGTAGTAAACATATTTAAGCACTAGTAAGTGGGCTTAAGCCCATTTGTGCAGCAGTAAGCAATGCCTACACTGGTTAAGCAATTCTAAAGCTAACTCTGTAAGCAGATGTAATGGCAGGTTAGCAGTGCTTACAGTCACGTAAACCCGCTTACAACTGCTCAAAAGTGCCTTAATTACTCTATATCCAACGGCTCTTATTCTGCCCATCAACAATCATGCAAGTCTCGAACCCTGGACACTATCCACCATAGTAACAGTAGTTAACCACCAAGCCATTACAGAAGTAAAGAAGAATGAGGTATCAGCAAACAAGTACTCACCACAGTAAAACCAAACTGAACCTGTGAAAGGAATCAGTATACAGACATATGTTCCATAACCCACTAAATAACATAAATATGTAAACTAGAGTACAGCAGTAAGCCCAGAAGTGAGGTGTAATTGTAATAGAGTGTTGAAGTCTCCAGTAAAACACAAGGACCCCATAGAGTGTATGTACACATTAATCATGGATACCATGCAGATATATAAGATGTAATGAATAAGAAATCAATGCCAAAAAGAAAAAATAATGCAAAGTGTAATGTAAGCAATGCTAAGCATTGCACAGGCCAGCTTAGGAGGTGTAAGTAATGTGCAGGCCAGCTAACTCAATGTACCCAGTGTTATACCCCTTTAAACAATGCCAACCTTAGCTAAGCAGGTTTACCCATAGCTTAGCCTTTTCAAAACTGGCCAATCATGGAAAAGTGTGGGAAA
Source organism: Protopterus annectens (assembly GCF_019279795.1). Lineage (NCBI taxonomy): Eukaryota > Metazoa > Chordata > Ceratodontiformes > Protopteridae > Protopterus > Protopterus annectens. The sequence continues at coordinate 1,007,483,830 of NC_056727.1, read as the reverse complement.
TTGGCCTTACTTAAACCCAAGAGGCGGGAATACATCTCATAACTGGTTGCAGCTTCCCTTTGCAGGCACTATGGCAGTAAGGGGAGAATGTGTACACTTTCAGGTGCAGCGCTGGTGCATCAAGGAGTCCAAGGTCATGGCAGGACTCCTTGTCAAAGATTATGATCAGAGACTGCTGCAGGGCCAGTACCAGGGCTCCCAATATAAGGCGGAGGCCTGGGACAGTCTCGCCCGCGACCTCAACAGTGCCATTGGCATACCCCGAACTGGTGAGCAGGTCAGGCACCACTATGCCGACTTGAAGCGGCATAAGGGGGACCTCTTGGAGGAGTGGATCCAAGAGGTAGAGCATCATGGGATATTCCAGCCTTGTGTAAGTATCACCCCAGTACGTGTGTAATAATTGCCAGCTCAGGTATATCATGGATAGGTATGGCTAAATATTCCTCTTATGTCCCCCACAGCTGCAATTGAGTGGGCTGCGAACCAGGAGGCAGGCCGACATCAGTCACCTGGTGAGGTCATGATGCAAGGCAGGTCAGTAATATTCATGCATTTACTGTCATAGGAAATAAAACTAAAAGTAGCAGTAAATTAATTGCTTGTATAAAACCTGTATTGTTCAAGACAAGTACTGCATACACTAGAAAATATGGAAGGAAAAGTCTCATATTCTTTGTAAGTCAATAAAAGTGAAATAGACTGACAAAACAGGTCTAACTGCTGGACTGCATGTGTACATCCTGGTATCATATGGTAATGCAGATATGCAATCATGTAATAGTACTGTAGTAATAAGCACTGTTACCCACACTGTGCACCATAAATTGAATGTGTAGGAATGTCTGTATATGACAGGTGTAATCCCCAGAGGCCATTTAGTATAACTGAGAGACACATAGACAGTAAAAAGGGAAAATGCAGACAACAAAAACCAAAGAGCGCATGCAACTGAGATGTGAACTGTTGTTTTCTTAGTACACACAGCCACGGTTCGAATCCTGCCAGTGGCAGTAGTCTACATACAGAATCATACCCCACAACTGTACAGATATGTCCACAATGTCTATTAAAGTGGCCCAAATATGTTGCCTATCAACCTGTCCCCCTGGAAAATCAGAGGGATGATCCCAGATGTATAGGAAGCAAACAGGAAATACAACTGATTGACACACAGCTATGAGAGCAAAGCTGACACACTAGCAACTCCCCAGTACATCATGTGACTAAGAATGTATGTCCCATTTACATCCCAACTTGTCAAACTGTGGTCAGATTGTGTACAGTAACAGAGTGAGATGTATGTGCATAATAGTAATGTAGAATCTGGTACTGAGTGTGGGAACATTCAGGTAGTGCTAATAAACATTCCTCCCACAGGTCTGTCAGATACCAACACTGTGCCCAGAAATACAAGAATGATATGCAGTTGCTCTGAATAATGAGGTATTACACATCACTGTCACCCACACTGTCCTACAACATATAACTGTCTAGGAAATCTGTATGAGTGTTGTTATACAAGGTCAGAATGCATAAGCACAGGGGATTAATAAGACAGAAAGCAGATAGGAGATATACAGCAATATCTATATAGCAGACACAAAGATGCAGCAAACACAGCCATGGTCTGAATTCTGGGAGTGGAATTAGGCTGCATACAGATTCATACCCCAAAACTGTACAGATGAGGCCAGAATGTCCAGTATATGTGCCCATATCTGCTGCTTGTCCCCCTGTCCCCCTGATAAGTCTGTGGGATGATCCCAGATGTTTAGCCAGCAAACAGGGAATACAAGTGATTGTCAAACATCTTGAGAACACACCTGTCACTGTAGCAACCCCCGATACTGTTAGGAGAGTAATATTTCAAGTATGTCCTATATACACTCCCATATTGTCAAGCTGTGACCAGAGTGTTTACAGTAACAGAGTGAGATGCACATGCATAATACTAATGTGTAATCCAGAACTTTGTGTGGCAACTGTCAGGTAGTGCTAACAAACATTGCTCCCACAGGTATGTTGGATATGAACACTGTGCTGAGAAATACAGACCATTATAACCTGTACTGGTACTGTTCACTCTGGTATTGCAGGGAATTGTGAGTGTCGCAATTTCTCTGAATAATAAAGTATCACTGATCACTGTCACCCATACTGTGCTACATAATATAACTGTGTAGGAAAGCATGTATATGTGTGTGTCAGGTCACTAAAGGTGGAAGAGGGCAATATTCTAGATATGTCCTGGCACACCAACATGTGGTCAACACATGGCCAGAGTCTGTGCAGAAAGAGTTGTATAGCTATGTGCAAAACATCAACCTGGAATCCGGGAGTATGTGTAGAAACAGTTAGTGTTAGCAAACATTCCCTCCAGAGGTATACCAGGGAAGAGGTGTATACTGCAGGTAAAACCAGTTCATGTGTAATGATGAAGACAGGCATATCACTGTCCAAACTAAGGCTATAGGGTACTGTAGTAAGACTTGTAAGGTACAGATAACAGCACTGACTGGGAAAGTAATGCGGACTACAGGAATACACTAGTTGTTAATTGACATCTCCCCCACCCCACCATATCCCCAACAATAATCAACATACCCACCCCAACTGTATGTAATGACTCTGATAATGTCCATTTGTTTGATAAATATTTTCATGGTTCCCAGGCATGTGCTATATGGAATAATTCCAACATTGGTGGCATGGTGCCATCAATGTACCTGCATGCTGTACTTATTACCACTGTGGTTCCATATATGCATGTGTTCTGTTTGCTATGCAACTGTCCTGTATATGGTGTCTGGGTTAATATCCATGCTGTTACACCTAACCCTGGAATGTGTTGACTATTACTAACCCACATATGATGATGAAATCTAAACACTATAGCACGCGTGGGAAGGCCGGTCTCAGCAAAACCACCTGTCCCAACTCAGCTGGCCATGGCACCAGGCACCAGCATGTCTAGGGCCCAACCACAAACCTCTCTGTCCATTGGTCCTGCACAACCTTTGGGAGGAACCACCTCAGGGGATGGGGCTCACCCACCTCCTTGGAGTGGGCATGGACAGGTACCTGTCACCTGTCACTAGGTCAGGGTCATGGTGCATAGAGAGACTGACCAGCAGTTGGTGATCTTCTCCAACAGCTCGAGGGCCACATGTCAGAATTAGAGAGTCAGCCTGGCTCTGCAACTCAGCCCCAAGCACAGCCACCTTTGGGGCTGTGAAGGTGCAGTGGTGACTGCCCATGGGCAGGGATCTCAGTCCCACTATTACCACTAGGGGTCTTGTGGCCTTCCGATATCCCAACACCCCTCCCCATCAAGGTGTTTACCCCCCACATGTTGCATATACCCCCCCTGCATGCATCTTGTTTGTCTTGTCTGTTAACCTACCCAACCTACCTCCCCAAATATACCTACAACCCCTCCCCAACATCCCACTCTCACCTGAAAAAAAAAGGGCAATCTGTTCCCACAATAAAATCTCACCCCATACATAGCTGTCCATTTCACACATGAGTCCACTGGACACATGCAATCTGGTCTAATTGGCATCACAACTTATGATTGATTGTTGTCTTCAATCCTCTCCCAGGGGTTTGAGTGTCCAAATCTACCTCCAAATTCAGAGTATATGTGCAGCTGTTGCTGTAGAAGAAATGAGCAGCTATGGATCTTCCCTAAATGCTTCCTGCACATACCTGGCTATTTTCCCTTCTATCTTTCCCTCTTTGTGCCCCTTTTTTCATCATTTTCCTATCAACCCCTTTTTCTTTTCTTTTAAAGAAATTAGCACAGGGGTAAGCAGGAGTAAGAACTTTTAAACAGCAGTAAGTGGGTTTAAGGCTGTTTGCGTGGGAGTAAGCAATGCATACACAGGTTAAGCAATTCAGAAGCTGAGTATAAAAAACTGTAACTGGAAGTTAGCAGTGCTTACCTCCATGCAAACCCACTTAGAACTGCTTTAAAGTGCCTTCATCATTCTGTATCCAACAACCCGTGCTCTTCCCAGCAAGAAAATAAACAGCCTTGCAAGGCTCAACCCAGGACTCTGCACACCATAGACAAAGTGATTTACCACTAAGCCATGCCAGATATACATAACTCTGATGTTTTCAAAAACATATCATCCAGCCCAGTCATGCAACAGTACAGAGAATGTATTCCAACATTTAGATGTATGTGTGTGTGTAAATATATTAATATCTAAACAGATACAGCATATCTATATATATATATATATAAATATATATATATATATAAACATATATACATGCAAATGCCTACATTGACACATATATATGTCTCACCTATATGTCTACATATACACAGCAAGTTACATATATGTAAGTAGATATATATCTATGTAGGTATATAGGTATATACAGACATAATTATATATATATATATATATATATATATATATATATATATATATATATATATATATATAGATATATATATATATATATATATATATATATATATGTGTGTGTGTGTGTGTGTGTGTAAGCAGATATATATATATATATATCTATGTAGGTATATATGGCCATACATCTGTAGATAATGGTAGATTAACTAAAACATATATGTCCACATGCACTGTTACTGGGGTAAGAGGCCTCAAACAATATACGTCTTGTACGAATAGGTATACAACCCACAGCCAAACACATCCACCCTGCAATACACTACCAAGTGTTGCAGATCCCATAGCCAGGACCTGACACAACATGGGCACAAGGTGTTATCAGTACTACATCCCACCTGTATGATGTCAGGCTGATATTGGTGTAGATACAATTCCAGAACGAAACAGACCAAAAAGCAAAAAGTACAGCAAACCTTGAGCCCAGGAATTTCTCGATATAGCCTTTAATGTTCAAAACCACGAACAAACAGACGAACAGGACAAAATGTTCCGCAAAATGAATACTAAGCGCTTTCATCCACACATAGGGGGCATCATCAGAGTACAACATTTGTTACAAAGTCATCCCTTTATATAGTACATACCATATAAATTGAACTATCAATTAATCAATTAAATAATTTAAACTTCCAATGCAAATGTTCCTTGTCTTAAAGGAGAAATACAATTATATTAAGAATTAAAATAAATAACTGTTTCAACTCAACCAATACATTTGAATATTGTTTGTGATGACATAAATTTCACTTTCAAATATAATATTAAAAATATACAGTTAAATTATACAAAATAATTTAAATAATTTAAATATTTAAATGAATATAATATCGAATGTTGTAGGTAAGACCTAAAGAAGTGTGTTGAATGGAATAAATTTGATTGATACAAAAGTGTAATAAAAAATGTTTGAAGTACACATTGAATTACTTATAAAATATATTATATATAAAATATATATGTAAGTAGTATAAATATATTTATATAAAAGATTAACATGTAATAAATAATTAATGTTAATTATATATTTATTAATATAAATAATATAAATAATTAATTATAAACTGTATAATAAATATAAATATAAATAACAATAATGTAAAGTAGTGTAATAAAATATGTTAATAAAAGTATATAAATATAATGAATATTAATCTAAAATTACATGAATAAATCCAACAAAATAAACATGAAATTAAAATTATACACATATAGTACTAAATTCATATAAATTGTGATCTTAATTTTAGAATGCTGGACATGGCCACGTGTTCATTAAGACCTGGCCATTTACAGGCATTAAGCCTGAGTTGCCATAAACATTTTTTGGCTTCTAGTAGTGTTTTATCATCTCCACCTTTGTGTATATTAAGTGGTATCTTGTCTATAACAAAAAACAAAAATCTTTTAAAATTACCGCAAATTGTAGTGTGGTTGAACAGCATGTTTGTAGGTATGTGCCTTTTAATGTCACTAAGATGTTCTGTGACACGTGTTTTTAATTTTCTAATGGTTTTCCCTATATAAAAGGCTTCACATGCTGTGCATTTTGCAACATAAACAACCATACTAGTATTGCAGTTACAATGACCAGGACATTTTAAAGTTTTTCCATAATTGTGTATAGAAATATATGGACCATCGTAAATAAATCTACACACAATGTGCCACATTTGCTCATCTTAAAGTGTCTCTGGTAATTATTGTTAGAATTGTTTTCAAATAAATTTTTCAAATTTTTGCCTTTGCTATATGTAAATTTCGGTAACCCTCCTAAAATCCCACAAAGTTCCTCATTTGTGTCTACAGTACTAGCCCACAATTCTTGGACACAATCAACTATCTCTTGTGTTCTATTGTTGAAAGGAATTATAAACCTATCATTACTAAAGGTAGGAATATGTGAAATAATTCCTTCTGATGTTTCGTAATTAATGATAGGCTTGTATTTAGTCAACCTCATAACTGTCACATCTTTACTGATGTTGTCAACCAAATCATGAGGATATCCTCTATCTAAAAACATGTTAATAAGTAAATCCAGCTCATTTTTAAACATTTGATTGTCACTTGTTAATCTGGACAGTCTCACCATCTGGCCCTTGACCAAATTCTTTTTTTGGTGGAATGGGTGACAACTGTCAAAATGTAGGAATGAGTTTGAATATGTTTTTTTCCTGAATATAGTTGATTCAATTTTATTGTTCATAACTGTAAGTTTAATGTCCAAGAATTCCACATTGTTATCACAAATGTGACTAGTAAATTTAAAAAAACTTGTAGATTCTCCTAAAAAGATGTTAAATTCATTAAAATCTTCTTATTTCCCCCCCAAAAAATTAAAATATCATCCAAGTAGCGCAAATATAATAAAATCTTGTTCCAAAATCTACTAGTAAAAACACAATCAGATTCCCATTATGATAAAACTAAATTTGCATAAATGGGGGCACATCTTGCCCCCATAGCAACACCTTTTTTCTGTATATAGTAATTGTGGTTAAAAAACACAAAATTGTTTTCTAGAACTAATTCAAGCATACTGGTAAGCAAACGGTTGTCAATAGAATTAGTTCTATCGTATTTGTTGAGACAATCTTCAAACATCTCCATCCCTGTATCATGTGGGATAATGGAGAAAAGATTGACCACGTCTATTGTGGCCAAAAGAATTTGGACTTGAAATCAAAGTTTTTTGAAAATTCTCTGACCAATTCTAAACAGTGCCAAGAGTCTCTCAAAATATGTGGTATATTTTTCATAATCTCTTTACTTTTAAAGTCTACATATGCTGCTAATGCTTCAGTTTTTGAACCTTTTGCAGAAACAATAGGTCTGAAAGGGGGGTGGTGTATGTCTTTGTGAATTTTTGGAATCCCAAAAATTGACGGTGTAATGGGGAATTCCACTGATAGAAATTTGAATGTGTCATGGTCAATTCTGTCATCAATCAAATAGTCATAAATCAACCAGTCAATTGTGGTGTATGCTTTGTTAACTTCAAACCTGGTAACTTTTTTATAAGTGTCATTGTCTTCAAGTAAGTTAGTCATCTTTTCGTAGTAATCAATATTCAACATAATGACTACACCACCCCCTTTATCCGGTTTCATAATTCTGTATTTGTCTGAACTAGTTAATTCTTTTAAACAAAAATATTCTGCTGACGTCAAATTGTATTTGCTGACTGTTCTCTTATTTAAAATTCTTCTGATACGATTTTCACAAAGTTTTTCAAAAATCTGAATTATGTAATGTTGTGGGGGAATAAAGGTACTATGATGTTTGGGAGTGAAAAACATACTATTAGTATTAATATTATTAGTCTGATGAAAAAATATTTTTAAATTCAACAATCTAGTATAAAGTTTAAAATTAATCAACACATTACCTATATCCAATTGGAATGAAGGTACAAAGTTAAAACCTTTACTAAACAATTCTAAATAAGTCTTACCAAAATTGTGTTGAGTGTAATTATACAAACTAAAACCTGAATGAGTTGAGATTGAAACAGTATCTAAATCTTGAATGTTAACAATATCATTTGCATTTACAAAATCTTGGTTGGCTGTCACAGAATTAGTACCTTCTATCTGTGCCAAGGGTTCGTTCTCTGCTCCCCTTGGTTGCAATAATTGTATGGGGGGTACTTGTGACTCCCTTGTCTTTCTCTTATTCTTTCTGATCTCCTTAACACTGGTTGGTCTAAAAAAACTGGTTCTGATTCATCATTATTATTGTTGTTAGTATTAAATCTGTGAGTTTAATCTAACACCACTGGTGGATAACGCCTATCCTGACTATAATGACCTTTAGTTTCTTTGTAATATTTCATGTTCTTATATTCTTTAAAGTGTATATAGGCTTTGTTATTCCTATAGTCAAAACTGTCTCTTTCTATTTTATGGTTTTTAATATCAAGTCCCTTATTCACATACCTATCCATGTCCTTAAATATATTATCTGATCTAAACTTATTGTGCTCAAATAAAAGGTCTGCTTTAATATTTCTATCAAGTTGACATAACTTTTCATTTAACACGTTAAGTTTCTCATTGTTATTGCGTATAATTAATTTCAATAAATCAAGACCAGCTCTGTCAAAAAGGGATAATAAATCACTGAATATAGCAGTACCTTCCTCAAAACCATGAGGTAGTTTAAAAATCCGTAAACCTTTAGGTACTTGTTTTAATTCAAGTGAGCGCTCTAAGAACGCATTATCCATCTGGAGAGACTTAAATGCCTTTAATGTCTTCTCAAACTCAGCCAATTGTGAATTAAGCGACCCCATGTCTCTAGAAGCAGCTATATTGTTCTTCAGTGAAAGGGGCAACAAAAATTGTTTCAAATCCAAACAGTGGTTTGGATGAATATCTGACATTAAATGTCCATTATGGCTAACACCTTGGCGTTCATCTCTTTGGTGAATTGTAGAACTAGTAGTTGGAACCACATTCCCTGATGTTGTAACATTTCTAATAGGTGATGTAGATCGTTGCCTAACAACGGTTCTATTTCTGTGAACACTTGTATTAGGTGTAGAATGTAAAGTAAGAAGCTGCTCCTGCATATCAGAAATCAGGATTTCTTCATCATTAATCTGATTATTACATTGCTCATGTAGTGCCTGAATAAGTTTGTTAGTAATATCAAGATGCTCCTGTAATAAACGTTGCATACTTGTAATCAGATGTGTATAAAAATATGTATAAAATTGTGTTTGTAATCTGTTTAACACAATACAAAGATATGCCTATAAACTAATACAATAAAATAATGACATAAAAAACATATATTCTAAAAAATGTATTCTCAAAAATAGTTGTTAAAACAAACATTCACTGTCAAGGAATTGATACAACCACATAAAGGAAACAATATTGTAATATCCGATGAATGGTCACTTGATAATATCGGAAAATCAATATCTGTTTCGTCATGCAGTTTAAACAATTGTTTTCATGAAGCCACAAAATATCAACAATTACAAAAATGAAATCCTATTAATCTGTCAATACCACTACGTCAGTATATTACTATAGCCGTGATGGATATAATAAAATAAAACATGAAATAGCAGTCAGATAATTTAAGCAGGGTGTTGTAATCAAATTTGTAGCAAAAATCAACAAGATCTATTTGTCACCAATTAAGATAAATCAAATGCAGTTGTAGTTTCGTCCCACCGGTACAAAACCAACACAGCGAATAGAAAAAATTGTACACTGCAATAAGCACAAAATGTCTTCCTACTGATCTAACAAAGATAACATAGTCAACCAGTCCAAGGTGTTAGAGATATACCATACTTCTTCCCAACAATACACTATTTGAAAGTGTATGAAACAGCGTGCTACAGTCTATTGAATAGAATAGCAAAGAGTTACGGCGTTTAAATCTACGTATTTCATTCAGTTTGGTAGGAAATCAATGGTGGGACCCTCAGTATCGCTGTCATCACTATACTTGTAAATTATAAGTCTGAAATGAGCCACAATACGAAATAAAAAACGACGACTGGAGTTCAGCAATTAAATGAAAAAAGTTCTTCCTGTTGGCCAATCAATGTTTGAACTCTATAAACTCACTTCTTCCAACAGATGTTTTCTAATCTGTTACACTCAACAGGATAACTGTCTATAAAGATAGTAACAGGTTGAGTGAATAAATATAGGAACAAAAATTCAGCAATTAATTAATTGTAAGGAGTTCTTCCTATTAGCCAGTCAATGTTTGAATGGTCACAAAACGAAAAGAAAGTTATTGCAATTTCCAAACACAGTGTCGTTTCATTGCAAGATACTCTATTAACTCACTTCTTCCAACAAATACTTTGTAATCTGTTACGCTCAACCGGATGACTGTCTGTAAAGGTAGTAACAGGTTGAGTGAGTAAATACGCGAATAAAAAGGAAGCGGGTTGCTATTGAAAACAAGGCAATGTCTTGACGCTACAAGGTAACCCAATGACTCACTTTTCAAATCATAGCGTGGTAGTCCATTGCAGTCATATAAGAACGAAAGGATGTTTTTCAGATATTAGCATTGCAATTCGTTGCAGCCAAGTAGAAACTACGGGATGACTGTGTTGTAGAAGGTCACAAAAATAATGTTTCTAGTATAGTATAGTCTCAACGGAACAGTGAGACTAAAACTCAGAAAAAGTTATTGTACTGATAAATATCTTTTCCTGTTGGTCTGTCGGAAACAAAACAATCCAAGGCTCGAACAGGCAGCTGCAGATAGCAGTGTAGATACAATTCCAGAACAAAACAGACCAAAAAGCAAAAAGAACAGCAAACCTTGAGCCCAGGAATTTCTCGATATAGCCTTTAATGTTCAAAACCACGAACAAACAGACGAACAGGACAAAATGTTCCACAAAATAAATACTAAGCGCTTTCACCCACACATAGGTGTTTATTATTTATTTTAATTCTTTATATAATTGTATTTCTCCTTTAAGACAAGGAACATTTGCATTGGAAGTTTGAATTATTTAATTGATTAATTGATAGTTCAATTTATATGGTACGTACTATATAAAGGGATGACTTTGTAACAAAGGCTGATATTGGTAACATATCATGCAGTAAAGTCTGGCTCCCATAGGAAATATAAAATGTGGGAGCTATCAACATCTCCAGGATACATATATTTATATATATATATATATATATATATATATATATATATATATATATATATATATATATATAGATATACCTGTGACTACACATACACATGTATATATATATATATATATATATATATATATATGTGTGTGTGTGTGTGTGTATGTAGATATATGTATATATATGCAGATATATGTGAGTACCCATACACATGCAAAGATATGTGCAGTAAGATACATATGTTAAGGTGCGCACAATATGGAACAGCCACTATGCCTACAGTTAACACCTTAACAACTGGACACGGTATGAGCCACCCATACAAATCACAATCATTGCCTGCAACATATACCCACAGAAAGGTCATAGGATATAACACCACACACAGGTCAGCATAAATGGAAAACCTTTATTTGTGTACTATTATAGTTGTATATGCCATGTCATATAGCTGTTCAGACACTGACATTCATATAAACAGAGTAATGCAACTGTGAAACAGTTATACTAATACAGTAGCTGGAAAGGTTCACAACTGTTGCTGTCCAGGCCAAGCCCTTCAAAAAGTGCAATAGTACAGACAGACTGGGCCACAGGATACCAAACAATCAACAGTAAATAATGCAGGTGTATAGTTCAGCAGCCTCTATCTACAGTATGTACAAAATCACTAGGTGGTAAAGATTTCAGTTGACCAAATGAGATGTAACTGTTATATAACAAGGCATAGCTGACACCATCACAACCACACTGACAAACAGAACAGTCTGTATAGCAGGAGACAGTAGGCCTGCATAACACAATTTATGTAGGTAATGTAAGTATAAGTGAATTGTATGGTACTGTACATCCAGATAGCTTAAGGCAGCTAACCCCTGATACCCCACATTTTGTAACAGCTTAGGTTATTTATGGTGCATCCCCCCCAGACTCAATAATGCAGGGCTATAGACCACTGTTACGTACACTGGCCTCTGGAGTGCATAAGGACACACATGTATTGTGTAGGTGAAGCCCACACATATATGGCCCCAGCCCCACCATATGTGTGGGGGATACAACAGCAGTGGACTGATGGCAGCAATGGCAGCATGACATACTCACAGCCCACTACAGAACAACCCCTGACAGCATGTCATATGTGTAAAGCTTGGTATGTAGGTGGAGGACAAGAGGCTGCAACACAGGCCCATATGTGGAAAACTGTTGCCATACACTAAGCAAGTTGCTAGATTTACAGGATAGTCTGCAACATACCCTTAGTCAGGGAATTGAGGTTAGAAACATAAGTGGATGTAGCCATGTACTGATAGCACTCAACACACACACACTGCCAGTCAATTATCTGACACAGGACCTGTGTGGTGGACAGACAAAACATGATAGGCACACCTCTGACCACCAAGAGGATAGGCGCACAGTTGAGAGCTATGCAGACAGACTGCATTCCAAGGTTAACTAGTATTTGCACACACACCCTGTAACACCAGTACTATACAAAGCAAAACACAACTCTACTCACACTCTCTCTGTAGTTCCTGAACCTCCTACAAATATGTAGCTGGCCTGAGTGTGCCGGTTCTCCTGTAAGAGGTTTTGCTACCTGCTGTCTGTAACACTGATGCCTACACACAGGAAGGATGTCCATCACACAGGAAAGGGACCACACCCATATGATGTAGGAATTTATAGTAGGTGGTTGCCATGACAGTGGTAATTGGAAGTACTACACAGCAAGCTGCATGCAGTTAGCAAGTGGAGGACACTGATCGGTGCAGAGGCCATCACTTGATCATGTGCATCACCTACTAAAGCCAGGCTGGAATCTATTTGAAGCAGCTCAATCCATTTACTGGAGAGAGAGAGGGAGAGAGAGAGAGAAAGAAAGAAAGACAAATCTCTTCAAAATAAAAGCCTATGTCAAAGGCATTTACCCAGCTGTCAGTCAGCAAGACATCATTCCTACAACAGGTATGTGAAGTATACATACATGTAACAGAATGAAGTACCTGGCCCATCATAATAGGATAGATGATGCGGAATGAGTTATATGTGCCATCCGGTGTTGTTGTGATGATGTTCAACTGAACAACTGCTATGGACAATAGTGGCTGTCCCTGTGGGTAGTGGACCATAGCCATCAACTGTGCAGGTCAGCACTGACAGACAAGATGTAAGCCATCATAGTGTGTGTTGTGTAATGGGAAGTATGTATATTACATGGCCAATATCTGGTGGTGGAAGTAATGCCATTATGATGGACATGTGGGAGCCATGGCACACCACTAGCAGGATACTCGGGTTAATATGTAATGTAGCATGTTGGAATGCCATGGGTGTGTAATACGGTTACCTGCAATCGGGTCCTACCTATATCCCCAATAATGTCAGACCATGTCCATATGTGGCACCTGTCTGTGTTGTAGCCAGGCAAAACAGTGCAGCTATGCAAGAAGGTGTTGTGAAATTGTGGAGCTGATGTCTGAATGTATCCCACATATAAGTATGCATATGTGTACATATGTCACATATATAATATATAAAGATATATATGTATATCAGCATGTATGTCCAGAAATATGCATATACCCATGTGTAGACATATATATGTGCACATATATACACCACATATATGTACACATATATAGATATATACCTATTTGCACATGTCTACATATATACAAACACACAAACAAACATATATGTATGTAAAGACAAGTCCCCTATATTACTACCACAGTGATGTGTGCTATGTATGAGGCACCAGTACACATAGCAATACAAACAGATATCTACAGCTGGCAGTGTGTGCACCATGGATAGGTATGTCACATGTTAGTCCCTTGTTGGGACCGCATTGCCCCATCTGTGAAGTATGCAATGGGAATAGGGGGAAGTATGGCAGGTACACATGTGGAGGTGGTCAGGATTGGTAGATATAGAAGACAGTCTACAGGGGTGGCATGTGACACGTGGTGGGTAAACACTGTGGATGAAGTGTGTGGTCTGTGATGTGGATGCCCCATTGGCCCCAACATGGGCACAATGGGAACAATCCTCCCACCCCTGCTACTCACAACAGCAGTCCATGTCCTGAAGGTGCCCGGTCTGGAGGCTGAGCAGGAGGAGCATGTTGGTCCTGTGAATGTGTACTGGTTGCCTCAGACTGATGTAGCACATCCCTCACATGTCTGTGGAGCCTGGTATGGAACAGACCCAAGACCTGAGCTCAGGGGGCAGGAACATATCTGTTTGTACCCTGGGGGGGAACAACTTATCCTGGGTGGTTTCACCTGATGGTATTGCTAGAACAGTACATGAGGAAGCTTCAGGTTGGGGCACACATGTGATGTGGCCAGGTATCATGAGCAGATGGGGTTGGAGAGGTGGATCTGCTGGCCAGCCAAACATTTACGTGTTATTGTGTCAGTGTTATAGAACATATGTTGGTAGTAAGAGTCTACACAATCCCGGGTATATGTCCAACAGCACGCATAGATATCCCCAATGACACAAAATGTCAGATGTGCAGCAATCTCAGATCAGCCATACCACTGGCATATATGGAACCATAGTGGCCCTGACAATGGCATGCAGGTGAATAGTCTGTAACAGGCCAGCAATTATAGTGTCCACACAGGCAACATGGCTACAATCACATAGCAGAAAGTGTTGTACAATACAATATCTGTCCAACCAGTAGGTAAGATGTAGCCATAACTAATGAGTTGTGTGTACAGTTTGTTGAAGCTGATATGGTGGAGGGGGTGACAGGGATGTGTATTACGAACTGTGGTAACCTTGCCATTTGAGTTGCTCAGACCTGTTTCCATCTTTGTCTTTCAGCCAAGATGGCACATGCATGGTTGCCCACCTATTCCCATGCGGAGAATGAAGTGTTGATAGCACACATGATCCAGCTCTATCCAGTGCTGTTTGGCAGGGCCACACATGAGCAGCAGGAGTGGACTGCTCTGTGGAATGACCTAGTCCACAGGATTAATGATGTCAGACTGCACAACAACAGTTATGAGCAGGTCCGGCATCATTGTACTGACCTGCTTTGCAATGCCCGTCAATGTGCTACTGCAGCCGGGGGGATCACCTTGCCACGGTGGGGCATGCCATCCACCCCCCGACACGTGTGGAGGAGCCCATGGCCAGCGTCATGGCACCTGCCCATCCGGACAGCCAGCAACCACTGGACTCCTTTGTGGAGGTGCACACACCGGCCGAGGAGCATGCAGGTAAGGACACAGGGCACATTAGTAGACCACTGTTGTGTATACATCCACATTGGTACAGGTAGATCATGCATATCTGACATGTCATAGATATATTGTGTTACTACATTGTAGTGATAAACAAATGTCCAGATGTGGTAGTATTGTGAGAATGTACCTTTGATGTATGGAAATACTGCACCCACCCCATAGCACTGCCACAGGTGTGGCCACTGACGTTGTATCTCTCATGCTCTTATGTAGGTCGCTCTGGGATACCATCAAGGCAGCAGCCTTTAGCTGGTGGGCATGTTTTATGTAGATGCTTGCCAACACACCAAGCATGTAATGGTGATGTTATATTCCATGCATACATCTAACATACCTACCCTGAATGCATGCTGTACATGTGCATGTATTGTTGCTGTGAAATGCACAGTCTCACAGGGGTGACCATGATGGGGTATTGGAAGAGTATGTCAGACATCTGCATGATAACTAGCATCCTGTCATTGTGGAATGTGTCCACAGGGAGTAACATACTGGTGGTAGACATGGCCTATAGTAGTGACATGTTCGGAACAACACCCATATACAGTGCAACATCAGTGTATATACCTGTAGGACAATGGCAATTGCTGCAGAGATACACTATGGCATAAGGCATTACAGTAGTCCACATTATCAGCTGGGTCTAGGTTGCAACATGTGGTGTTTAGTGTATGGGACACTGCAAAGTGACACACGTGTAGGGTTTACTTGTCATGCATGTGCATAAAAGCTGAAGGGAGGGTCTCAGTATGACACACCAGTGCACTGCAGCAGGGATCCTAAGGATGGTAGGAATGTCTCTATTTGCACATAGTCAGATTCAGGACCTATGGCAGCCATAACTCTACCCACACAGCAATAATGATGGCAGTGTGTGAACACCATGGGATGTGCACATGAGTAGACCTTACAGTCATGCAGAATAGGGGGACATGTGTACTGCAGACTGAATGTACACTGGCAAATGCAGACAGCCCACGCTGGTATACCCCTGCCAGGAGCAGTGACTGCTGTAGTACACACAAGTGATGCAATAAACCATCATGATAAGGGTGTGCACACATATGCCCACATGGTGTGTATACATTTTGGTCAGCAGCTGCACACCTAACAATATCTGTAGACACTACATGTGAAAGTACAGGACATGTGTCACATATCGGGCTTGTGTACTGCTAAGATATGCGGTGATGTGGTCCCATGGCAGATCAAGGATGTGTGTGTAAAATCAATAAAGGTGTGTGCAACCCTCATAGCCATTGTTTGCTTTGATGGTTGTCAGTATAAGAATATTGCACTGGTCATACATGGTCTGTTGATGTTGACAGCTGTAAATCAGGCATCAGGCATTCACCAATGACAACTGTCTACATATCATCCCAGGTATGTGTTGCTGAAAAACATAGGGGCTGTTTGAAGTAAAGCTGACATAACTGACACAGTACTACACATTCTGCAATGGGTTGTACACCTGTGAGTTTTGGTGCACAGTACATGGCAGGATGCAGAACAGGTGCATAACATTACTGTGTACATGGGGTAGTGGTATCCAGGGAAAGGGGCATCACCTAGTGACACAGCACATGCATCACACATATGTATACTGTTGTTAGCATGGATTGACTATAGCTGAACTGCATGCTGTTCTGTACCATATGTTCTGCATGTTGGCAGATGGGTAATAGGAGGACTGTGTGTACTATCATTGTGCAACCTCACCTGTGTGTGTGTGTGTGCGTGTGTGTATGTGTGTGTGTGTGTGTGTGTGTGTGTGTGTGTGTGTGTGTGTGTGTGTGTGTGTGTGTGTGTGTGTGTGTGTGTGTGTGTGTGTGTGTGTGTGTGTGTGTGTGTGTGTGTGTCCTGGTGGTTAGTTAGTTTGCCTACAGGGTCACTCTGGTGAAGTGGAGGGAGGTGGATGCATGCATGTGTGTGTGGCCATGCATGCACATGTGTGATTGTGGGGTATTCATATGGTTGTACCTCCCTTTGGGACCGTGCAGTACATGGACATGGACTGCAACATTACAAATCAGGAATACCTGTCATGTGTGTAATCACAGGATAGCAAATAGTATAATATGGTCTGTAGCATGGAACAGGCATCCAGAGGAAAGGTAGACACCAGGTACACCCTTAGTATCGCAGTCAGCAGAGAGCTCACCTACAACCAATGTATGCAGCTCTACAGATGCATTGTGGAAGTACTAATCAACACCAGGGAGTGTGTCCAAATATTACAGTTGTCACATGATAGGCTAAAAAAGCAGCATATCTGGCATGTACTGAGCATTACATACACATGACACACCAGTGCGAGATATTATGATTAGAACATAGTAGCCCACACATATAACGGCCATGCACATCATTTCCGGGCATACAGAGGGTGTGTACTGAATGACAGCAATGAGGCCATGTAAATCCACAACACACAGGTCAGGCAGGTAATGTAGCAACAGGCCTTGTTTTGTGGCCACTTGTGTGGGCATTTAGGGGACTGTGATGTTAATGAGTGGTACCAATGTGTGTATGTTAACAAGTGTGATGCAGGATGGGGTAACACATGGACATAAATGCGGGACTGTCTGTAAAGCCATGGACAGGTAGGGATTACTGAGGTCTGTGTGTGTGTGTGTGTGTGTGTGTGTGTGTGTGTGTGTGTGTGTGTGTGTGTGTGTGTGTGTGTGTGCGTGTGTGTGCGTGTGTGTGTGTGTATGTACTGTTAGGGAATGCTGTACAGGTTTTAAAAGTGCATTTATTGTTTTCCTCCACAGGTGACGAGGTGGGTCAGGGTCCCTCCTGCATGCAATCTGATGTTGGTGTCCATACAGACACGGAAGATGATGATAGTACTGTTGAGGCACAGGTGGGGTTGTCATGGGCCAACACTGTGCCAACATTTGACATCTACCTTTTAGCCACCCCAACCCCACACACAGTTTCAGTGCCTACATATAGCCCACCACCAGTGGCCATAGTGGAGGAACAACTGGCGTTTGGTGGTTGTGCACAGGGTAGTGTGGTAACCATGCCTACTGTGTCCAGTCACAGCAGGCATAGCCAGATGGCTAGTAAGGCACCACATACACGGATGTCCCAGGGTGAACATGGTAGGGCCGCTGGACATTATGCCCCTGGCATAGGCGACATAGCTGGTACCAACAGGTGCCTGTTTCAGGCTGTAATGCCACCACAGGCACATATTGAATGTTACACCAGACAGGGTCTGAGGCTGTAGAGAGCTGCTCTTGCATCTGTAAGTGACAAACTCCGTGAACTGTCGGGTGCCATCCGTGCTTACACTGAGCACACAGATAGATGGCATGATGAGATGATGGCCCTCATCGGCCGTGGTGTGTCTGTGCTTCAACGTGTGGTGGGGATGCGGCGACGCCCACATGGATGTGGGCCAGCAACACCAACAGCTGGTAGTCAACATGGATGTGCTAGGACACCAAGGGGCTCCTGTAGTGGCAATAGCAACCCCGGCAGTGCAGGAGATGTGCTGTCCACACCACGCCACATCAGGCCATGTGCACATGTTCCTGGCCAGTCCCAGGAGGGACCTGGTAACAGTGGACAAATGTCATCAACAGGTAAGAGTAGCACATTGAGGCCTGTGCCTGGATGTACCTGTGGAACCCCTGGCAGGCACAGTCCATTTGTCCATGGCTGGAGGCAGTGAACTACACACCCTGCCAGGTATGGTCTACAGCTGTCCATAAACACCTGTGCAGGGCAGCCACATGGCAGAACTGTGTGCATGCATACCCACACACTATGCAAACACACCTAGGGCAACCCCATACCACCTCGCCCAGCTCTCCACAGTTACCCCTCACCCACACACATGATGTCAAATGTATGGCCCACCCTCAGCCTCTAGCAAACCAACTTCACACCCTTTGCATATGATGATACCTGTGCCCCATCCCTGTCATCCATACCATCGATGCAGTGACAGGCTGATATGGTTCTGATGCACATAGTGACTGTACAACAGTGTACCACAGTACTGCAGTGTAACATGTTGTAGGGAGTATAGTGAGAGACATATTTGGCAGGTAGTGTAGCCATCCAACAATGATGCCTTATAGCTGTTAGCAACACTGGTTGGTTGTGGTCTCTATAATGTTATCCATTTTTGTTGTAGGTGTACATGTGTCTGCACTAAGATGCCCTGTGCATATGATGATACCTGTGCCACATCCCTGTCATCCATACCATCAATGCAGGGACAGGCTAATATGGTTCTGAAGCACACGGTTACTTTACCACAGTGTACAACAGTACTGCAGCGTACCATGTTATAGGGAGTAGAGTGCAATGCATATTTGGCGGATAGTGTAGCTGCCCAGAAATGATGCATTATAGCTGTTAGTAACACTGGTTGATTGCAGTCCCTATAATATTATCCATTGTGTTGTAGGTGTAAATGTGTCAGCATGAGGATGGTCTGCAGTCATAGTCCACAACGGGGTATGTCACTGTGCTGACACCATGGCTGTGACATATCTGGGGTACAGTTGAACACATTTCACAGATTACTAAACTGGTTATTTCCTGTGCCACAAGGACAGGTGGCCCGCTGAGGCATGTATACCCTGCAACCTGATGTAGACCCATCCTCATACATGCACACTGTTACTTGGCAACATTGGGACTAGACCCCTACCTAGCTATGTTGTGATACTGATGTGTATGGCTTACATTGCATACACAGCACAGCGTTTAGGGTGAGGTGTATCCCAGATTACATGGTACATGCAGAACATCCCCCAACATGTACAGTATGCTAATGGGGGATGTAATGGGTGTATTTGGACAATATGTAGTGTGACATACTGTCATATATACATTTACAGACACATAACAGCCAGACACATATCTGAGATACTAAGGCCTATCGCTGCTAAATAACTTGACCATGTCTCCAATGTGTTACAGGTGGGCTGCACACATCACATACATAACTGGCTTGGATTGTGGTAACAGTTACCTGTATGATTGATGGTGACAGTGGTAACCATAATGTGGTACATGGGACATATATCTGGTGTACCTTGGTGTAATAACAGTGTACACAGCACCCACATTCCCCACTGGATATTGTACTCCCTGAAACCCATGATGACACTCTGCCATATCCACCATCACACATTGGCCACGATTGCAATACAACCCATAGTATAACACAACATTGGTACTACAGGGATATGCATCTCATGCCACATGCCACACATGTAGTAGGGTGTCAATCAAGCTTAGGTTGCCTGTACATATCCCAGCTGGATACCTGCCATCTGCACATCTATACAGGGGCTGACAGTCATCAGCTTGGCAGGTAGCTATGCAGTAGCATGAGTGCATTGACAGACCAGTAAGGGGTATATACTGTGACACAGCTCACATACCAGGGATACAACAGAGAGGCCTCTGTGTCCAGCCATGCTCGCAGTTGTGCCTGTTGTCAGTACTACATTAAGCACTCTGCTATTGCCTGGGTTAGCACTGTTGACAGTAGTACTGCCATGATACACTACATGTCAGGTGACAGCAGTACCCTGGGCTGCTACACCTGTATGTAACACATTCACATGGATAACAGTGCTCTACAGGGCTCATATATGCCTGCATCCCACACATGACACTCATACCCCTTGCTACTGTAATGGCAGCACATAGTTGCATGTATTGTACATGGCATTACATACACTTATTATAGGTTATCAGACTGGGTTGTGTGTCCTGGTTACCAAGGCTAAGCTATGCTTAGAAAGTATCAACATTGCTGCAATATAACCGCTAAGCTGATTTGCACACTGGTAAGCACTGCCTACATTGTGTAAGTGCCCGTACATTTACCCATAGCTTAGCACCGCTTAGCTTCACGCAAACCCGTGCAAAGCTGCTCAAAACTGCCTTAACCACTCTGTATCTGACAGCCCTTGTCCTACCCAGCAACAAAATGAACAGCCCTTGAACCCAGGACCCTTTACACTGAAGTCACAGCACTTAAACACTATGCCATGACCACTGTGAAGACTGCTGTTGTTTCACCAATATAGCTGTTGATACACATATTGAGTAGTATTGAACATTTGCCTGTATTTCCTAAATTGTGCAGTCATTGTTATTAATATGACTGTTGCATCACATAAGTTGTTTTATAATGTGCACATAGCAAATACATACGGTGAGATACATGTGGGAGGGTATACACAACCATGACTTTTACTCATGACAGGAATATGGTCATATACATATAATAGAGCTATATATGTCTACATGTAACTACACATGTATACTCATACATATGTCTGTATACACATCTGCATTGTGCTACATATATATGGCCATGTGTACATCTCTTTGTATGTACACACACACACACACATATATATATATATATATATATATATATATATATATATATATATATAGATAGATACATACATATATGTATATATATACATATATGTGTGTATATATATATATATATATATATATAGATAGATAGATATACATATATGCATATTTAGATATATGTGTATTTAGCTATATATGCATGCCCATCCAATGTGTACAGATATGCCTAGTTATGTTGGTATATATGTAGATATCTATAACTATATGTGCATACATATCTATTCTGATATACCTACTACTACTGTCAACATATATGTACATATCCATATGTATATGTGCATATGTATCAGTATCTGTATATGTGTAGACATATATTGCTTTGTATATGTATATATCTGGGTGTATATATGTATATCTATGTACATACATATATGTCGATATGTATATGTGTAAATATATGCATAGATATCTGGATAATTATATATACATATATTTTCACCATATGTCCTGAACATGGAGTGTAGCCCTACCTCAGTCCTTATAGTCCCAACTTCTTAGTGCAAGGGGATGTCGGGTATGTATATCAGGTATATTAGTAGACTATTGTTACTGTAATAGGGATGGTCTTTACAGACATGATGTGTGTGTGGGAGGTCACATCTGCTTTTCACATGTGCGCCATTGGCTACTGACAGACATGCTACGGATGTCATAGTATTGTACTGCTGTTAGCATGCAATGCTCCTCTGGACTACAGCAGAGATATTGGCCAATATATGTGGACATTCTGACTCACTGTAGACTGTTCAGAGGTATACATAGAACCCCTGAGGGCAAAACATGTGGACCAAGCCTGACAATATTGATGTTAACAGCCATGTAGATGGGTATAACACATAATGACTGGTTTACATTTGCTTCCCTGTCTGTCCTGACACATAATAACCACTGGTACAGAGGTGCCATGGTCACATACTACCCACTAGATATTGACATACATATGTACAGCATCCCACTGCTTTGTTTGACATACATGACTGTTAAGGGAGGCCCGGCAGCAGTACATCTGGCAAGTATCTGGACATGACATCAAACTGGGTAAGTACACTAAGCTGCTAGGCATGTAACAAAGCACTGTGCAGGCTACAGGCAGACTGGCTCAACACTGGCCTACATCACCTATGGGGGAATACACATGTACCTGCATATATAGCAGGCTCTACAGGCATGTCACAGCACAGGGTAAGATACACCTGTGTGAAAGTGCATAACCACAACCAATGTGAACACAGACACAGCCACATATGGTAAGCTAGCATAATATTACAGTATATGGACTATCTGTTCAACACCATCCTCATACGTGCTACTCACACACTAACCCTACATATACTGGGCCGCTACACAGTGTGGTCTGATGCCTGTCTGTGGTATAGTACATGTGTGTGTATGGCCCTACAAACATGTAAGCCAATACGGTAACATACAGTGGAGCAGCATGTAACATCAGATAGGATGGGACCAAGAACAGTGACATCTACCACTGTCTGTACCCAGGCCAAAGTACATATTAACAATACACACACTGTCAACATTCACAATAAGTACACAGACCTCAGTACTGTACACACAACCACAGAATGTCCAGGTTATGTCATCAAATATAACCCCTAATGTACATAACATGTGTAGCAGTCTGATATCTCACTGGCTTGTTATCAGATATGATGACACTAATTATGGTGTACAGCACATATGCACCTCAATGCATGACATATGTACAAAGGTTGACAGAGTTGTGGCTGGAAGCACATACACAGGGCCAATGTTGATAGGTTGCTGTGATAACCTCATGCATTTACTGTTGTAACAGCGTTTGTTGCAACATATGTCCTATGAGGGATATGAGGTCAATAACTGTCATGACTTTCACCATCTACAGATGCAATCCTCACACTACCTTCTGCAGTTCACAGATAAATTCTCTGTGGGTAACACATGAAACCAAAGGCACCACGCACTGCCTAGTCTGCAGATGACCCTACAGATGGGGATTCCTCATAAACATAGCAGTGACATGGCAGGTATTAAAACATGTAGGACAGCCATATCCACACACACCCTGTTAAACCAACATTACCCCAAATGCAGTATAGCAGCACATACAGTCTGTAGTCAGTTCAGGCACATTTTCCTCCTGTGTGTTACCCTGTTTCCACAGTGTATGTTGTTAGAGGTAAATCCCCAATCCATCTGAAATGTTGTTTGCCAAACAACAGATTGAGTTCCTGCTTACAGTGAATGAAAAGGCCCAACACCAACATGATGTTCCTAGATACTGGAGTGTGTTTCCATGCATTTGGCTATGGGAATATTACCACAGCTGTTCCACATACAATCAGCTAGAGGAGGGCTGCAATTCGTGCAGAGGCAATCAGCTGAGCTTGAGCATCACTTAAAATGCACATGCTGCTGTCTAAGCAAAGCAGGTGTAGTTTTCCACATCAACCAGAGAGGGAGTGAGAGAGGCAGACAGAGGCAAAGACAAGTCAGGGAGAGGTGGGAGAGTAAAACTTAAGCATGTTTGTGTCACACACCTACCAGCACATGGTATCAAACCCCTGAGGACTATGTAGTGCTATCACATTTCTATGCAGTTATTAGATGTGCCACATAGGTTACATGCTGTGGAGCCCTCAGAACGTATATGTGATGGTGAGTGACATCTGCAACAGGGATATGGTAGCTATATGGTAGGTGTAGTACATGTGCTTGTCCGCATGAACAGGTGCCAGCATCAACACAGCCACATTCTTACAGGGACGCACACACATTGACACACTTGGCAGGGCCAGGAATACAACTCATCACTAGTGAGATTGCCTCAACACATTACTGTGCAGGTATCACATGCACCACAGGGATCATATGGAGGTTATATGGGCAAAGTATATGGTGAGGTGTCTGACATCAGACAGCATAGTTCAGTATGCCAATGGGGGTTGTAGTGAGTGTGAATGTGAACATGCACACACACACACACACACACACACACACACACACACACACACACACACACACACACACACACACACACACACACACACACACACAGGGTGCCAGTACTGACATGCATTGTTTCACGGGTGTGTAGTGGTCAACTGTGCCAAATGGCTATACAAGGCTATGTGATGGGTATACCTTGGCATCAGGCCACATGACAATGGTCTGCATTGTGGCTCAGGGGTGTAGCTTATGGATTTGCCCACACAGGTGGATATTGTATTCACCATCCAGTCACCTGGGTGACTACTGCAAGTGGCCAATGGTGTGCATTGCTTGCCATGTATGTGTTCCTTAGTCCATGACATGGACAGTGTCTGTGATGTGCACACCTCCCACATGCATGTACAGTGACATGTGGAACTGTACCTGGGGTTTCTGGCCCATGCTGTGTACACAGATTATCATCAGATGTGCCAGTCCTGGCCTCATGTGGTGGGAACTGGTAATGGACAGCAGGTTTACCCTGCACCTAACATTGATAGCATGCTAACTGCATTCCCTGGAGTCAGTGGCATCTGTCCATACAGGGCATGTTTTCTGGCACTGTATTTCCTTTGTGGGTAACATTTGATGGCACCACAGGTGTTGCAGGTGTCCAGTGGGGAACATGGGGAAGGTGCACTCTCTGCATGTGCATGCTTATTGGACAGATAGACAGGGTGCCATGCCCTCTTTAGGCCACTGCAATCACTCCATAGTTACTATCAGTGAGCAATATGCAGTGTACTACCAACATAGCAGCTGTTGCCTAGGTAAGTGTGTGTGTGTGTGTGTGTGTGTGTGTGTGTGTGTGTGTGTGTGTGTGTGTGTGTGTGTGTGTGTATGAGTAGGAGACATGGGTTGAGAGTGTTCTCTGGTTAATACTAGGGTAACCAACTTTGTTTGCCTGTCCTTGATGTCACATGTATGGGTATGGATTTGCACTCCAGCCTCTAGGCTATTTCACATCTGTTATCCCTGTAAGGTGGACATTGTGATACTAGGGCCACCATATAAGAAATTTGCAAAACCCACTCTTCATTGGGCCCAGTTTTTACACAATCAAATCCACCTCCACACATAATATGAGTTAAAAACACAGACACTCACCTGTTATCTCTGGGATTAGAAACTTCTGCTTAACTAGTTTATTACTCTACAGCACTATGCAGTTATAGTATGTGCCATGGAGATTACTGGGGTAATTCTTCCCCAAAGGTGTATTTCACATTGGATGACATCAGCAGGATTTCCAAAGTAGGGCATTTAAATTGTAGTGAGTGTGGCTAGGCTAAAATGCATTTCTCTCTGCTCAGACATTGACACACAAAAAATATCCACAACCAACATGTGTGGGTATAGAACCCCTAACAAAGGTCTATATCACACTACAGCATGAAGCTGTTATAGGATGCACAACAGGGATTACTGGAGAACTCTTTCCCCAAAGGTGTATTACACAGTGAATGATATCAGCAGGATTGCCAAAGTACGGCATTTGAAATGTAATGTGTGTGTGACTAGCCTAAAATGTATTGCTCCCTACACAGACATTGAAACACACACACAAAACATCCAGAATTGCTATGGGTGGGAATAGAACCCTACCAGAGTTTTACATCACACTACAGCAGTACACAGTTATGGCACGTGCTACAGAGATTACTGGGCTACATCCTTGTTCTATATCACACTACAGCAGTACACAATTATAGCATGCGCTACAGAGATTACTGGGATACATCCCTTCCAGAGGTGTATTTCTAGGTGGATGACATCAGCAGCCTTACCAAAGTAGAGCATTCAAATTGTATGGAGTGTGACTACCCTAAAAAGCATTGCTCTCTACACAGAGTCAGACTGACACACACACACTTAACAAGTCTGGGAATAGAACTCCTACCTTACTATTTTATCACACTACAGAGGTATGCAGATACAACATGCACTACAGAGATTACTGGACTACAACCTTCCCAGAGATGTATTTCTTGGTGGATGACATCAGACACATGCACAAACACACACACACACACACACACACGCACACACACGCACACACACACACACACACACACACACACACACACACACACACACACACACACACACACACACACACACACACACAGTTGCCATGTCTGGGATTGGAATTTCTACCTAACTAGTTTATCACACTACAGCAGTACACAGTTATGGGATGTGCCATGGAGATTACTGGGCTACAACTCTCCCAAAGGTGTATTTTACAGTGGATGACCTCAGCAGACTTGTCATAGTAGGGCTATGGGGAGGGCAGTGTGTGTGTATGGGTCATAACCCATTCATCTAGAGGTTGACACGTCACATGCGGGCACACACAGGGTCATATTTCACAGGTACATCTACACAGCTGCTAGATGACTACTTCCTTGTACAGTCATGTTGCACATCTAGCACATACACCACATAGTCTGTAATGCTGACAGATAACGGTGGCTAGTATCTGCAGTGAGTGACATCTGAACCTCTTGTGGTTGTGGCCCTCTGGCTGTGTGCAGGTGGGACAGGCCTGGATGGCTCCTTGTCACAGTCACCCTCTTCCACACATCTATGTACATCTACCTCTGGCTTATTATAGTGTGTTGTCCTTACATATATGTCTGTATTCCTATCCACTGTGTGTGCAAAGCATGAGTGGTGTATACTGAAGAGTGTCTGCACTAACATCTGCGACTGCCAGATATGTCTGGTCCACTGGTGTTTGCAGACATGGCCTTCATGTGTTTAAGTGAGACTAAGAAGTTACTTAAGGTAGTGTTACTAATATTGCAGATAGTATTAATGGCAGTTCTTTGTAAAATAGCTGGCTATAAATAACTTTTTAAGGCTCTCGACCTAACTTACTTCAGGTATAACAACACTAGTTAACTACTTTTGCCTTCTTGACCTGTTACTGTTTATTGGATACATGGTATGTCCTGTACTGCCTCAACCAACTGATGTGATTTACTACTAATATTTTATATATGGAATCAGTTTTTTATTATTCTTATATATATATATTTTTTTATATATCTTTATATATTTTTAACATGTAGTGTTACTGATATTATTTAACTGGCATAATTCTAATGTATTTATTTTTATTTAAAGTTGAATTAATGCTTTAGTACGCAAGAACATGTCAGGTAATTTACTGTGATGTCATTTCCTCTTTTTGGGGTTATTTATATTGAGCGTGTTTGAGTATGGTTGTTTACTTTTAAACTTATCTCTGAAGAAGCCATACCTTTTGGTGGCGAAAACGCTTGTCATATTAATAAAATTGCGTTAAGATATCTTATTACTTTGGCGTTTGCTGGTGCAAGGAGTCCGTTCCTTTTTTCATTTTCATAAGTGTGTAAGCATGCCCAGTATGCCCGTTTGTATTGAATGTGTGGATCAAGTGCAGGTAGTTTGTACTGCAGTGCTGACTTTTGTGTTGTACACTTACAGGTAGCATGCTGTTTCTGCAGGGTATCCGTCGATCTTTTGGCATTGACTGTTACTACATTTCTGCATAGGATGAGGGGGCACACCTGACTATTTCTACATTTCTACACAGGATTGGGGGGCACACCTGACAGTTATTACATTGCTACGTAGGATGGGGGGGGGCCACACCTGACTATTTCTACAATTCTACACAGGATTGGGGGGGCACACCTGACTGTTATTACATTACTACATAGGATGGGGGGTGCACACCTGACTATTTCTACATTTCTACACAGGATTGGTGGGCACACCTGACTGTTATTACATTACTACATAGAATGGGGGGGGGGCGGCACCTAACTATTCCTACATTTCTAGACAGGATTGGGGAGGCACACCTGACTGTTATTACATTACTATGTAGGATGGGTGGGGTACACCTGACACTTGTACACATTTGCTATGATTGTACTGGTATGTCAGGTACTCCATTTAATTCTGTATTCTTACCTATCATGCTGGCAAGAGGCATACCAGTGTACTACATATCTTAGTTTTGGTTGCCCTACATATTAGTGTCTGACTTCCTACCCTTCAGACATAACATCCCACTTCCTGACCTGCTGTAGTCTGTCTGTATAGGCCTGGGGGGATTGTTACCCATAGCCATCATTCAGAGACCATGGCACAGGCTCTGTTTGGGTTTGTCTACACCTGTCCTGCTGGCTGAGACTGTTACTGGGTATGTGAACCTCCCTGACTGGCATGTGTAAGTCATATGGACACACATGTCTCCCAGCATATTTCCTGCAGTATGTTTAGTCACCCTGTGTAGTACTAGCTATTATGGTGACTCCAGTATGTGTTACAGATGTCATGGTGCCACTATGGGTGTCTACTTTCTGCTGCCATAACATTCAGCCACCCAATTCCCTTGCATGCTCACATCCATACCATAGATACAGGTAATGCCACATTCTACTCCATTTGGCAATTGATAGGTTGATTTACTTACCTTGTGGGTGTGCCAGGATTGTGGATGGTGCTGGAGGGCTGCCTATGTTGGATGCACATAGTAAATTCCCTATACATGGTTGAGCACAGGTAGTGTAATGTTTGCATCCCTTTTACTGTATGTGCGAGTCAGAGAGAGGTGTCATTCCCTGGGTCCCTACTGTGTCAGTGTATGTGTTATGCATTTTCTCTTTGCCACGCCCTCAGCATACTGGGCACACTTCCATCTGCCTACTGGGGCAGGCTCAGGTTTTTCCTCCTCCGAGTCACTTTGTGCCTGTGCAGGCCCTGCCATTGGTGGGGGGCTGTGTGACCCTGGCCCTTACTGTTCCTGCTGCAGCTGTTTCTGCACAATCATATTTTGTAGCATGGCACATGCCATAACAATTTGGGTACATGTAGCTGGTGAGTACTGCAAGGCTCCACTGGATGTGTCCAGACACTGGAACCATGAACTGAGCATCCGAAACACATGCTCTATTATAAGTCTGGTCTGTGCGTGTGCCTCATTATGGCATTCTTGTTCAAGTGTGTGTGCATTCCTGATGGGTGTCATCAGCCACGGCTTGGGTGTGTAACCTGCATCCCCCAGTAGGTGACTGTAGGGTATGTCCCCATTGGCAAATCACTGGTACAGCTGCATCAGATGCCAAATGTGGGAATCGTGATAGCTTCCAGGGCAGCCAGCATGCACATTCATTATAATGCCCTGGGCATCACAGACAACCTGGCAGTTGATGGAGGGGATGCCCCTGTAGTTGATGTAGGCCCTACACTGGTCACCAGGTGGTGCTTTGATGCATATGTGCGTGCAGTCTATAGCACCCACTACCTCAGGGTATTCTGCTATTTGGTGGAAGAGATGCATATTGCTGGACAACACCTCACGGGTGTTGAGGAAATATACGTGCTCACTGGCATGTGCTGACATGGCATCCAGGAACTGGTGGAATACTCTGGATGCTGATGCTGATGCCTGTGAGATCCCCATGATATCCCCAGTTGAGCTTTGGGAAGTACCTGTGGCTAGTATTCCTAGGCCTACACATACCTTGGTATCCACTGGGATGGGCTCCCCTCGGTCAGTTTGGTGTGTCAGGCATGGCCGGCACATCTCAACAATTTGCTGTAGGAGGTCCATGTCCACCCTATAGTGATCCACTATTTCCAGCTCATGTAGCCCCTGGTAGGTTTCCCTTGGCCTGTACACTCTTCTCCGTCTCCTCACTGTGGGTTGAGCAGCTGCATTCACATCCTCACAATCCTCAGCCTCTTGCACATGTTGTTCTATGTTGCCTGCTGCAGCCCCTCACATTTTGTAGGTCTGTTTGTTAAAAGTTCCCCACTTCTATACACCAGTGGTGTAGAGTGTGGAAAAAAACAGAGGGGAAGGTGTTTGCATAGTTTATAGTAGTGTTCTGGGCTGGGCTGTGCTGGTCTGCTGCCTGTGTAATTGGCTCATTCTGATACATTTCACCTGCCAGCTATGCTAGTTCACCTTGATAACCTTCCTACTGTTGTTTTCCCTTCCCATTGCCTTCCTGTTTAAGCCCGGGAACGTGCTGCGCAAACAGAGTGCTCAAATGTGCACAGTGCTGCTATTTCCTGGTTTAACTTTTTTCTTCTTCCTTTAAAACCTGGTGTGTGGCGTGCACACCCGCTTAGGCAATTTAAAGAGTGCTAGCAGATTCAGACACATCCCCTAGCATAGCGGGGCTCCAATTTGCTTACAGTATGCCTGACAAGCACCCATTTGATGTCACCTAACTCCTAGGCTTGCACCAAGCTATTCCTTCTCTTACACTGTTGAGACCTGACTAGCATGTTGGGGAAAACTGGGATTCACTATCATTCCTCTCATTTGCATAGGATTGCCTGCTAATGCATAGTTACATGTCTCACACTGAGCCTCCCCCTTAGCAACCACTATTCACTGGCCATGTTGTCTTCTGCCTGCCATTGACATGCATGGCAGAATAGTGATTTTTAGTTAGATTGTTTAATTTAGGTTTATTTTATTTTCTCCCTGATCCCGTTTGCGCGTTGCTGCCCTACGCTTAAACAGCCGAGATCGGCTAAAAATAATAAAAATTGATTTTTTACATTTTTTTGGCTGTTTGCAATGCCAGTTGCCTTATATTTGGCCATTGACATGCTTACTAACTGATATGCAACCTTTATTTGGAGCTGTCACAGCTCCGTTTTGGATTTTGCTGAAATGTACTCGGTTACTAACCGAGTGCATTTTTACAGATTTCACTAGTCCTGCACAGCCAGTTGCAAGCTTCCTAGAACACAAATTCACCTCATTTGCATGGATTTCTCCTGCAAATGGGGTGATGTGCATACAGGGGCATAGTCTGTGCAGGAATAGTGCAGGGGTGCTCGTGCACTCCCCTGCAGGCTGTTCCTGGATCGCATAGCAGACATATTGCCTGCTAGAGCTCCTGCACTGATCCTGCACTCCGTGCAAGGCATAGAGAATCTGGGGGTTAGTTTTTCCTTCCTTGCCAAAAACTTCCAGTAATGTTTGACCTGTTGTTGTATCTGTTCACCAAGAACATTATATGCCATTACCACATATACATTATCTTGTGAGTATATATTCCTATTTCCATATGTGTTTCTCACATGATTATGATTATTACTAGTGAAATATCCAAGGCCTCAAAAATATTAATCAATGAATACCCTCTACTTAAAAATATGTTAAAGGTAGATAAAAGTGCCTTGGATAAATCTTTTTTATTATTACAAATTCTATGTAGTCATAAAAGGTCCCCATATGGTAAATAATTAATTAAATGCATAGGGTGGAAACTAGAACCATGTAGAAATTGTCCCCCATCCTTAAACTTTCTAAATACAGAAGTAGAAATTTCATTAGTTTCTGTACCTACTAAGTGTACATCCATGTGGTAATGACATATAATGTTCTTAGTGAACAGATACAACAACAGGTCAGACATTACTGGAAATTTTTGGCAAGGGAGGAAAAACTAAGAAAATTATTTAACCACCATCCTGTTTTCTAATTTAAGAAAGGGACTAGTTTGTCAGATAAATTGGAAAAATCGTATTTTATAGTCCCTGTAGAGGGTGTTATAATAAATCCTTTGATAAAGAGAACTTTCCTGTGTGGAAAATGTAATATTTGTGAGCTGACTGTTCAAACTTTTGATAAAATTGGAAATAATAATGTTTGTGTAATAGGACATTTTTCATGTGTTACTGAAGGAATTATATATGCTTTACATTGTCCATGTAGGCTGGTGTATATATAGGTGAGACTAAGAGAATGTTTAAATGCCGTGTGCAAGAACATGTTAGAGACATTAAAAAATGTAAAATTGAATGTTCTATTGCTGTCCATTTCAAAGAGTGTCACAACAGTGACTATAAATTATTACAGGCTACTGTTTTAGAAAAAATATTTGTAAAATTAGGAGATGAAGAAAGGTTAAAAGATCAGTTGTTATTTAAAGAATATTTATTTATATTAAAATATAATATTATGGTTCCACAGGGTCTTAATTGTGAGATCAACTGGAAGTATTTTATTTAATTGTATAATTGTATGCAATCGATTTTTTAATTGACTTAATTGTCTCTGATGGGTATTTAAGGGGAATGCTTGGGTAATGTTTTGTATACTTCTTGAAGACTGTTTGGTCGAGGTGCTGAATTCTAGAAATAAATTTAATTTTGTTTGCAGTTTCTGTGTCGTTTTGGAGATCGTTTTTTGCTGCTTTCTTGTAGGGTAAAGATATTCCCTGATGTATTATTTGGGACATCAGTTCTTTTTATCTTATAGTTTTGTCTCTTTCACACCAGCTGTCTGTGAGTAGATTTGATCACTATCTTTACTGGCAAGTCATTGTGACTACACCTTCATGCAGAACAACATTATGAACTTTTGTTTCTAGCGTATGATCCTTTTGTGATATTTTTCTCTCCTTTTGGCAAAATACCAATGACTTGCCTTCTAGTTCTACTATATTGATTCTCCACTACACTTCATGTTTCACAGAAAAAAAAAACTTTGTCATGCAAATTTTACTGATTTTCAGAAAAACACATTAACAAAATTTATATCTTTTCCTAGCAATGTTTCCCACTACTTAACATAATATTTTTAGTACTATGTCACTGACAATGGCACATTTTACTAGTAGTTTTACTTTCAGAATTGCAGAGCAACAGTGTTGTATGTTTGAACAAGCATAATGAAAGCTGAAGCCCTTGCAGAGAGAATGTCTCCTTCCTGAAACCTCACTTCTGGGTCGCATAGTAACTGGGTCTAATTGTACATCATCTGTGGGGGAATCTGTTTAACCCATCATTGTAAACTGAACATCTATTCCTTTTATCTTTTCCAACTTAATTCTTTAGCCCTTTCTGTATATCTGAATCATTAATACGTGTTACTATTTCCCATACTGCATGGAGGATCAAACTCCTATAGGCTGTGGTTTTTGCACAAATGAATCTTATATTGTATAACTGACAGCAGAAAACAATCTCTGGATCAGCAGTCACATTTGACTTAGTGTGGAGCTTCATAGATTATTTCCTTACCTGGATCCTCATCAGCCATTTTGTTATTAAAGTCTTTACAGGGAGTTTTACCCTTCCCTCTCATCTAGAAGACAAACACCAAATATGTTGTAGAGATATGGGAAGAAAACAAGAAGTATCTTAAGGCAGCTGAAGTATTAGCACCTTAATTAAAATGTAATCTTTTAATCTGCCAACTCATTTTGCTGCATTCCTGTTTCTTGTAAATGTAGGAATCAATGTTTATGTGGTTGCTGTCACTGAGCTTTGAGACATTTGCAATTCCAGTATTCCACAGATGAAAGAAGAGAAAGTTTATTTACAGCACAGCACGGTCAGCCAATATATGTGACAGCATTGTTTACTGATATCAAAGTTTCTACTGCTGCAAAGCTTGCCAAATGTGAAAATGTTCTAATTGTTTTAAGGTTTGCAATTAGTGAACCTGCTAGCACAAATTAAATAACAGACAGTAGCACAATTAATCTTTATTAGTAACAGAATAAACAATGAATGCAGCATGAATTTTCTACACAGTATTCTTCAAATGGTGCTTCCTTGCATGTATTAATATTTATAATTAATTGTATATCTTTGTAAATACTGGTATGTCATTGTGTGTGTGTGTGTGTGTGTGTGTGTGTACAATCTTTTTTTACCTATAGTTTAGTGTTAAACCAAAGCCAAGTTCCACAACAGCATACTGTAAATCCAAAAATGCAAAATAAATGCTGCAAGGGTAAATCCAAACCTTTTTACTGTCTTAAAACCAGAAGTCTTAGTGCTTTCATTCACTTTTGTTCACCACCATTGACCTTCATCAGAAACTGGTTAAAAATAAACTAAGTCCCCTTATATAACCTTTTGAAAATTGCGCCAAAAATGTTAAAGTGAAATACATCAAATAAACATACATAAAATCCATCACTATAAAACACAGACAATTCAGTGATGTAAAAAGTCAGCTATGAATTGAAATACATCTTATTTAAAATAAAGCTTAAAAAGTTGCAAAAATAATCACAAAACATTTATGAAATAAAAGATTCTCTGATCTTTAGAGAGCATAAGATGTAATGATTTCAAGAAATTTTCTTTCTCTGTACTTGAAAAGGTGGAATTGCAACCTAGGGGTGGTGACTAGGAAACTCCCCCAGAAAAAATAGTCCCCGGGATTCATGAAGCTCGGCGCAAGGCCGGTGTAAGGCCTGCACCGGCGGTGCAGTGGATAGTTGGCGTAGTAGCACCATATGCATAGTACACGTGCGTAGGTTACGTGAGCGAGTGCAAGTAGGATGTGTCCGGAGGCGTGGCTAAGCTGGCAGGTGATGAGCAACCTAAAGTGCTAATTTCCACAGGCCGCCCATAATAGTAATGGCACCAGCCAGGGCCCATGCAGAATAAAACGCACGCAGAGTATGCAACATAGTACCCGTCCCAACAAAACGGAGAAACAAACACAACCCACGAAGCCCTAAGTGTACCCATCCAAGGAACAAAGGATACGCATAATACCGTGTTCGTCCCGCAATGCACTGTCAGTGTGCATGCCCAGAGAAGGTGTACCGCAGCATGTCAGCGCGCCGCACCGACATAGGAGTAGCGACATGGGCATGGTCACCAGGGTTACCAATTGTCCCACTTTGCTATGGACAGTCCCTCATTCGACAGTTGTGTCCCGCCAGAAATTGGAAAATGGCACAAGACCCGAGATTTCCGGACAAAAAGATTCCCTCAATATACCTTTAATAGTAGCATAAAACATATATTTCGTATATGAAACACATACATGGCATAAGAAACAGAATAAGCAACCCAAATGCTATGAGAATAAGTGTATATTTTGGAAAAAAGTGAAGTTGTGTCATCTCTACTTGCTGTGGGTATGTGTTGTCCTGCAAAATCTGAGGTTTCCACAAAAGATGTCCCACTTTGGGCATTGGAAAAGGTGGCAACCGTAGTGGTCACCAGCAGTAGTGAGAGTACACAGCCGGGCAGCCGTGTCGACATAACAACAAGAAGGAACCAAGATACCCTAAACACAGGCAAACATGTACATAGCAACATGTACCAAACCCAGCAATGTGCTCGTCGCATACACAGGACGGCGTATGTCTAAGCGTAATATCCAGAAGCAGAATCCATGCATGCAAATGTAATACACAATAGCCCCATTATAGCATGCAACCCCCACCCATGTACGACCGTGCACCCAACCCAGCTATCAGCCTTGCGCAGCTACACACCTACACACAATGGGCATACCTGAAATGTGGTAAGAAGTATTGACTTAGGCGGTGCCACGCAGGCAAAGATGTACCCCACATGTTAACAACCCACCCCAGGTACAGATATGCAAATGGTTGCATGTGAATGTGTCGGCAGAATGTGCACATCCCGCATGTGGTACGGACCCACCCAAACCACATAGGCTTGCACACGCCATGGTGCACATAACTGTACACATGTGGACAAGTCGGGATGTTCAACCACCGTACCGATGATTAGCTATGCAGACATGTCAAACAGATATAGCGGAACATCCGCCTACCAAACAGGACGTCCTAACAGGGTGCCACAGGCACAGAAGGGGAAGGTGGGACATCACATGTGGAGAGTAGCGTTGCCGGACGGCCAAACACCCACGGCAAAGGCAAAGGATGGAATAACATGTATATGGCCGGATGGATGTTGTTAGAAAAATATATATGGAAACACATATGAAGTGCCATTTTAGAAGCAAAATAGTATATAATGCATTGTATTCCACTTTACAATATGGCAGTAGAAATGATCTTGCATGTAATTGGCTGAAGCCTAGCTGCAGTGTGATTGAACGCTCACCCTGGCAGTAACCAGTTCAGCAGGCTTATGTCTTTCAGCATTAATTATCTGCTGGGTTATTGAAAAATAAATGTATGTACATGTATATCTTCCTCCCTTCCACTGAGGAGGATGGCCTTGTGAGCTGTATCGAAGATAGAGTACAACTCCTTACCAGAGAGACAAAGGAACGATTAAGAAATGAACTGACTATTGTATCCGAACAGTCCAGGGTCCTTGAAAGAGCAACAATTACAGAAGGACACTGTAATTGACCAGGTGCCTTGCAAGGCTGTGTTATTCTCATGGGAAAACATTCTAAAAGCATTACCTCAGCACCCTCATATGAATACAATATTGTGGACCATAGTGATGGAAATGCCCTGTGACTGACCACGTCAGTAAGGTGGGCAAAAGCTGATTGTAAACACTATATAAACAAATTGCTTCCTGTATAGAGTCAGACAAAACCCTTATACTTGTACTGTATAGGTTTTTGCCTCCGGTGTACACTACTAAAACGTTGTGAACCTGAGCTTCCTGTGTTATTGACTGTCATTTAGAAAAGCCTACTGACTTCTACAGTCTGATTTTAACAACTTATTTGACATTGTGGTCCTTCTTAGCCGGAATTCCCTTGGTAAGCTGCAGGTCAGAGTGCATGGGTGGTATGAAATCTGCGCAGGAGAAGTTGCCTAAATGGTTCTTCTTGAGTGAAAAGACCTCCGACTGAATTGTTGTGTGTAAAGAGGCTGTCCACTTTCTGATCTGTGGCTGAAAAGTGGAAAACTGGATCCCAAGAAGAAAAAGTGCAGTCATAAACGGGAGGCTCAGGTAAGGAGAGTCTGCCTCTTTGTCTCTGTTGTAGATCAGGGACCAGGCTACATTGTGTTTTTGTTAACATTTGTGATAGCAGGTCGAAGACCAATACAAGTAGTTATACATTTGGACATAGATCAGGGGAACACAGAGCAGAGTAAACAGTCATTGTAGACACTACAGTGGATACAGGGAAGGGGATACCACGTGGTACGAGAGGAGGGTCACGTAACAGTCGTTTAGAAGACATGGGAAATTAGTGCACTAAGAGATCGTGAGATCCGCCTTTGACGGATGATGCGAAGTATATGCAATTGCAGAGAGCAGATAAAGTGAGATATTTTGCAAAATGGGGTAATAAATATGACTTTCATGGTATATTAGACAAAATATCGTTAGTGAAACATTGGAATCACTTAAAATGTGACGCAGATGTTCTAGGGTTACCAGCTGTCCCACTTTGCGAGGGACAGTCCCTCTGGGCAGATGTGTCCTGCAAAACAACTGAACAAATGGCAAATGTCCTGATATCGTAGGACAAACATATTTCCTATATATTCCTTAATAGTTGCATAAAACAGTTATTTTGTATCTGAAACACCAAAATAGTATAATAAATGGAATAAGCAACTGAAATGATACAAGAATAAGTTGCTATTCTGGCAAAAAGTGAATCTCTGTCCCTTGTACTGGCCGTGGGTATGTTTTGCCCTGCAAAATCTGACGTTCCTACCACAAATGTCCCACATTGGGCATTTGAAAAGGTGGCAACCTTAAGATGTTCAGGCGAAAAAACAGCGACATTTGGGTATCCCTCAAGCACATAGGTGGATTGAGGTAGTGAACCGAAGGGAACAGAAGACTAAAAATGCGAAAGCATCACACGTAGACAATGAAGATAATAATACAGTAGTAGCGACGGCCCCTCCCCCTCCACACCCTCCGATACCACATCCAGGATATGAAGCAGGAGGGCAGGCTAGTCCCCCCCACGTTATCCTGTGGTAACAGAGGTATCACAACAACCATTTGTAAGAGAAGCTATTGAAACTAGATCCCGAACACGTAAAACACCTAGGGACACCCAACTAAGAAGAGAGTCAGTACAACAAAGTGAGGAAATCTGTTAATTAATTGACGTACTGAACCCTCAGGCAGGACAGGAAGGCCAGGACCCAACTCCCCTAGTGTATAGACCGTGGACACCGGAAGATATCCGGAAAGTTACAGAGGGAATACCCCATCCACAAAGTAATCATGAAAAGTTTATACAACATTTACAAGGTATGTGAATGAGTTACCACTTAAATGGGGAAGAAGTAGAGAAGATGATTAGACAAATAATAGGTCCAGACTGGCACATGTTTTGTGTCGTCCGGAATGCTCGTGACGCGCAACTTAAACCACTCCCACATAGTGACGCACAAGTAGACATCACGTTGAAGGGTCTTATGGACCGAATTACCAAAATTTGGAAACCTAGAGCAGATTGGACCTGTATTAATCAGTGCATACAAGATAATGAAACTGTAGATGCATACTATGGTAGATTATTGGAATGTCTCAATAACCATAGTGGCATGCCTATTCCTGCAAATCTGAAAAATGATAGTGCATATGAACAACAGTTGAATAATGCATTTTCGAAAGGTTGCATTGCCCCTATCGGTAGCTATATTACAAAGCATATGATAGATCACCGAACGAGTAGGCTACAAGCCGTACTGGAGTATGCTATGCTTGCTGAAAGACATCTTAACAGTAAGAAGAAAAGGAAGACACAGGTCTTCACAGCTGAAGATGGAGCAGAAGTCTTTGTAGTACAGTCAGGTAAAAAGGGTAAGAGAAAGTTTCAGACTGTAGATTGTAAGCAGGGATATATTACGTCATTAATGACGTAACAGCATGGAAGTAAGCAATGCCCCATAGCTTACTACTCATCGCAGTTGGACCCAGTGGCACGGTCATTGCCACATTGTGTACAGGCAGTTGTTGCAGCAGCCATGGCAGTACAGGCTTTGGCATCAATGGTATTATTCCACACTCTCATTGTGAGAGTGCCTCATGCAGTTGCGATAATGTAGCTGCAAGAGGAAATAGCATTCCTGACCCGTGCTAGACATCTTTCTTGTTTGACCATACTCCTGTGTCAACCTCATATGGTGATTGAACGTTGTACAACATTAAACCCATCAACGTCACGTCCGACACCTGTGTATGGCACACCACACAGTTGCCTCCAGGAAATGGAGCCAATAACTTTACCAAGACAGGATATTACTGATATACCCTTACATGATGCAGAGGTGACAGTTTATGTGTATGGATCATGTAGAAAGGGTCCTACAGGAAAGAATCAAGTAGGTTATGCAGTAGTTACTGATATTGAGATTGTAGAAGCCCAACCCCTGCAGCATAACTTGTCTGCTCAAGCAGCAGAATTGATAGCTTTAACACGCAGCTTGCACTCTAGCTTAAAAACAGATGTGTGGACATGTATACCGATAGTCAGTATGCTGTCTCTACAGTGCATGTTTATGCGCAGCAGTGGAAGAATAGGGAATGATAACATACACTGGTAAACTGATT